>NW_023396846.1:2425994-2733494 GCF_011125445.2 Fundulus heteroclitus | reverse complement strand
AAGCTTCCTGAAGGGTCCCGGCCCAGACAGGCTCTGAAAGACAACAAGTGTCTCAGTTTCCAGTCATTCTGCAGAATAAAAACTGTTTTAATGGTCTGAAGGAAAATGCAGCTGAAAGCAACAAAGTCCATTAATGGAGAAAATGAGGAGCTTTTCTGTGCAGTGAGGTTTGATGTGCTGAAGGCAGCAGTGATGGAGCTCCCAGTGAGGACCGTCCTCCAGGAGGAAACCTCAGAGATGTGAGGAACCTGGAGATGAGCTGAGTCCACCATGAAGACATCAGCAGCTTACATCTTAAAGTTGCAGTGTGAGAGTCAAATCTCAACTTTTAAAACAAATCTGAATAAACGGTACACCCAGGTTAAAACCTTGTTGGCAGTCCTTGCCTGTCCTGCATCTTGTCTGACTTCATGCAACCACTTCCCTCCCTTCAGCCAGGCTGAGGAAAAGACTCCACCGTCAAAGCTTCAGTGCAGTTCAGCTG
The DNA here is from genome assembly GCF_011125445.2 of Fundulus heteroclitus. NCBI lineage: Eukaryota > Metazoa > Chordata > Actinopteri > Cyprinodontiformes > Fundulidae > Fundulus > Fundulus heteroclitus. The sequence continues at coordinate 2,733,010 of NW_023396846.1, read as the reverse complement.
TCCTTGTTTCAGCTGGTTGTGCCTCAATGGACAAATAGCTGTCATTTCTTATTTCATGCTAATCTTTGATGTGAAACCAACATCTTTTCTGTCAATAAGAAAAGTTCTTTTGGAGTTTCATCAGTTTTCAGGAAAACGGTTTATAAATGAAGGACTTTGTGCTGAAAGCTTGAAAAAAAGCATGAATTTAACGTCCTGAAGACTCACTGCTGCAGGGAGCAAAAGTGAAGAGAAGACAAAGAGTTTGATTTAATATGAGGTCAATGTTGCAAAGGTGTCTTTTTAAAAATAAAATCTGAGATCTCTTTTAACTAGGCGGTTACCTATGCTTCCTAAATGTCTTCAGAGTCCAGACCAAATGTGAAATAAAGAAATGAGACCTTGATATCCCAGAGCAACGATGGCACAGTGCCCGCTTGAAAGCATTTTTTACCTCCGTCAGTCAACAGAACATTGAAATAGTTGATTTTTTTATTTTACTTTGCAGGACTGTAACATAAATTGCAACCTGAATTGTTGAGAAATGTCCCTAACCGGGCACTGAAGTGTCAAAGCAACTGGAAATAAAAATCTGCCAAATATCAAAAAGCCTTTAAAAGCATTTTCAGCAGAGTTGGTCAGAAAATTATTACTTAAAAAAAAAGAAGCTTTCATTTATAAAACATCTCAGTAATCCAGTCCAGATAAAATGTTGCAGCTTTAAGCTGATTTTACATTAAAGAATGAAAACTTGATACAACAAAAATATTTTTAGCCTATGTCCAGTTTCTCCACCTGGGGGTTAAAGGTCATCAAAGTGTTTATTTCTGCTGTCAGAGCTCAACAGTAAAAACCTCATCAGCATAAAGATGCAAATTAGCATCAACACGTTCAGACCCACATAGACAATAAAAGGAACCAAGGACTGAACCCTGTGGCGCCCCCTGGTGGACGAGAAATCGATCAGAAGCGCCGTGAAAACCCACCTGTCTGGCTGCAATGCGCGCTCCCGACACCGCCTGTCTAGTTGCAATGCGCGCTCCCGACACAGGGGAACATAATTTAGCACAACACCTGTTTCCAGCAACTTTTATTTGTGTCCCTGGTCCGACACGCCTGAGTCAAATAATCCAGTAATTATCAGAACTCTGGAGAACCTGACTGCAGACTGAGGAGCTGATTGTTCCATTTGATTCAGGCGTGATGGACCAGAGAACCTCTAAAAGTTTCAGGACACCGGCCCTCCAGGACTGGAGCTGGACACCGTTGGAACAGGAACCTGAAGCTGAAAATGTGGGACTGTCCCTTTAAGAGGAGCAGCAGGACGCCGTGCACGCTGCGGCTCTGTGTGCGCGTTCACACGTTTCCTGTGTGAAACTAAAAGTCCAGAATAGGAAGAAGTTGTGATGTGGAAATGTTCCATGTGGTTCTGTTGTTGGTGTTGGTTCAGCTTCTGGTTTGGTGCTGCAGGAGTTTAGCTAGAAAAGTAAAAACTGGTCTTCAGTCTGTCCAAGTCAGCAGTTTGGAAGTAAAGAAGCTGATTTTAGTCCCAGACTGTCAGCGTCGGCTCTTCTTTCATTCTCAACGTGTTTTCAAGGTTTGGAAAGATGGAGCAGAAATATCATTTCATCATTGCTTTGAGTTTCTGCTGCTGATTTATTCAACTAAAGAACAAAATCTGTCATTTAAAAACATGTCAGAAAGAAGATGGAAATGTTTTACTGTAAATTAGGACATTTTGAAAGTCAGTGTTGATAGAAAAAATCTTTTATTGTAACAAGCGTCAGAGTTTTATTGAAATAACTGAAAATTGATCAGAGGAACAGAATAAAATCCAGAAGAAAAAAATCTGTTTTATTTAAACAAGCGTCAGAGTTTTATTGAAATATTGAAAATTGATCAGAGGAACAGAAGAGAATGAGCAGCAAATGAATCAAACACAGAAGAAGAAAATCTGTTTATTGCTCATTAAAACACATGAAGTAGAACTGCAGCAAATATACAAACGGAAGATTTAACATGTGAATGTAAAAAGTGTTTAGAAAAATAGGAGCCGACAGAAACAGATAATGTCCAGAGATTGAGAAAAACTGGCCAACATTTCAATGAAATCTGACTGATGAATGAAAGTAAAAAACCAAGAGAGAAAGTCAACATGCTGATATTCAGAGTGAAGCTTTGACTGGAAACAGGCAGAAAAACAACATGTGGATCCTGGAATAATCCCAGCTTCCATCTTTAAAGGACTGGAAGAGGAAGAAGTTTCCAAGGAATCATTTAGAAGAGTTTCACAAAGAAACAGATTGAATCCATGAATGTGAAAACGTGTTTCTGAGTGAAAGAGACAGACATGAACAGACTGAACTATCTGTTCAACAGGGAGAGGCTTTCTCTGACAGGAGGAGACTCTTTAGACTGAATCAGCACAGAAACACTGAGGAACCAGAACCAGACAACCAGAACCCAAAGCCAGGAAGCAGAGGTTCAGTGAATGTGGTGTTGAAGGTGTGGAGGTGGATCAGTGAGTCAGAGGAGACTCTGTAGAAGGACAGAATACCAGCAGGACAGTCCACATAAACTGCTACTCTGTTGGAGACGGAGGAGGAGATGGATGTTACTCTGTTATTGTGCCAGACAGAGTAACCATGACGATCAGAGCATCTCAGACTCCAGGACTGATCATTACATCCAAACCAACAGTCTCTACTGTTTCCTTTCCTTCTGATTCTTCTGTAACTCACTGATATATGAACTAATCCTCTCCACTCGACCTCCCAGTAACAGCGACCAGTCAGACCAGTTCTACACAGCAGCTGATGAAAATAATCAAATCTGTCTGGATGATCAGGATATGACTGAAGCCCCTCCCATGTCACCTTCCTGTTGTCTTCAGACAGTTTGAGTTCTCTGTTCACTGTGTTTGTGTCGATTGTGAGTTGACAGGAATCTGATGGAGAGAACAAAGACAATCCAGCTGCAGTTATTGATCATTTATTGACACTTTGATGATGACTCCTGAATGAGTGATGGACAGTTTGAAGATGGTTGAATGTGAGCTGCTTTGTTGTCATGAATCAAATGAAAAACACACTTACACCTCCTCATGACCTGGTGTCAACCATCGGACTCCAGCAGGCTCCACCCTGAAAGGAGGAGGGGGGTCAGACCATCAGTCTCTTTCAGCAGCAAACATGGACATTACATGTCTCTCAGACACACATTGTCCTCCACTGAGAAAGGACCAGTCCAACATTTGGACACGTCCACTTGTTGTAAAAATCCAGAGAAAGAAAGAAGAGCTGAGAGCAGACAGACACCTGGGCTCTGATGATGATGATGATGATGATGATGATGATGATGAAACATTACAACCTGCAGTGGATTTAGTGTCGCTGTGGGAAATTCACGTGCTCTGTGCTGCAGCGCTCTGATTGGCTGAGATCAGAAATGGAGCAGGTTTTAAAAGAGAAGGGCCGACCTCTTCATGAACTCAGTGACCCTCTGTGGCTGGCAGACCTGGCATCTTTAGTTGATCTTACTCATCGTCTGAATACACTGAACAAGAAGCTACAAGGCAAAGAACAGCTGGTGCCACACCTGTATGCACACCTGAAAGCCTTCTGGGTAAAGCTCCGCCTCTTTAAGACACAACTACGAGGCTTTAATGCTGCACACTTCCCTGCTCTGTCTGAAATCACGTCTGCTTTTCCAAAGGCCGACCTTTCTGCTAAAAAGGAGGAATATGTGTCTGTGATTGCATCTCTGGTGACAGAATTCAACCAGCGTCTCCAAGACTTTTCTGTCATTGAAAAACAAATCCAGCTGTTCTCCACCTCCTTCCTGGTGGATGCAGAAGAAGTGGAAGAGAGTCTGCAGTTAGAACTGATTGAAATGCAATGTGATGATTCTCTGCAGAGTCAACATCAGCTTCTCTCCCTCCCTGAATTCTTTCAGAGTTTGGATAATGCCAAGTTTCCTCTGATGAGACGCCATGCAGAAACAATGATGAGCCTGTTGGGCTCAACATCCAGATGTGAACAAAGATTTTCTCTGTTAAATCAGAACAAAAGTAGACTGAGAAGCAGAATGACTAACAGCATCTCTGTGAAGTCCTTTGTGTCTCAACCACCAAACTTTCTGCTGACATGTCAGCCATCCTTCAATCAAAGGACAGCATCACTGCTCCCACTGACTGCAATGTTCTTCACATTATAGCTGACTTAGAAACACACACAGTATTCATGTGGCAATATGGCACCTCTAGTGTGGCCCTTTGTTTAGTTTTCTGGATTTGGCCCTCACTAAAAAAGTTTGGACACCCCTGGTATAAAGTGTTAATGTTCCCCTTTTTTATTTAGGAAATAAAAAAGGTTAATAAAATAAATCTACTTTAGGACCTTTAAATGAAATAAAGACAAGTAACAAGTGCTTCTCTGCATAAAACACTAAAATAAAAACACTCAGGGTGTCAATCTACAATCACAGTTCAATAATATTTGCTTAAATGCTGATTAATTAAAGCTAAAGCCAGCAAACACCAAGCTAACCCTACATTGCAGGCCTGTTTCCATGCTTGTGAATATGGAGACCAAACTCAGTGGTCACTTCACTCAAAGAGCAAATAATAAACTAAAAAGGTCCCTTGTGCCAGATGAATAATAATCGTAACAGAAACGCTCTGCTCCGTTTAGTCCTCTCCTGTGGAAAAAACTCAGCTCCCACAGTCACGGCTCTGACTCCAATACTAGGCCACCTGCTTTATAAGTTTGGTTTTTATTAATTCTGCATTATTTTAACTACATGCGCTGTGTTTCTGTGCCTCAACGCTCTTACTGCTCCTCTCTCCTCCCTTCCCTCAGACCCAGGTGCTTTTATCAGCGGCCAGCCTTCAAAACGTGAATCACTACGTTTAATGTCCTTCCACTCGTACCAAAATGTCCCAATTAAAGTCAATAGGAGAGTCAGTAGCTGTGTTTCATGCTATTTTGTTTTTAACCACACAGAACCAGCGGTGCTTCAATGGAATGCTGCCTTGCTCTTTAATTCAGGTGAGCATAATTACGTTAAATGTAATTTAGGTGTGGACTTTTAAGGGTCATTTTAAGGAACTTGTAACATCAGGGGCTTCAGCTCAGACCCATTATTCCTCCTCTTCCCTCTAAAGGAGCCTTTACACTATTTATTTATGCATTTTCCCCACTGTTTATTCCTCACGTGCAGCGCACCAATGGGGGTAAAATCTGCCCACCTCACCGCCTCAAACTGATATCATTAGTATAAATTATGCTGATACCAGACGTTACCAAAAAAGTGTTTTTTTCTACCGTCACTTAGGAACCAGAGAGACGCAGAGCTTGAAAAGCTGCGCCTTTACTCATCAACTCTGGGGCATAAAAAATGCTATATTGCCTGTAGGATTCCCCAATAAAGACTATTAGTGGGCTAAAAGCGAAGCAGAAAGTCATTATTCCGTCCGCTCTGACCACAAACAAAACGCTCAGAGAACAACTTCAAACTGAGCCTTCAGCTTGGTAATTACGCACCAGAGCGCCCTGAGGAGAGCAATAGAGGAGATTTGTCTGGTCAGAGCAGAGACTGAGATGAGAAACCTGTCGCTGTGAAAGGTGATGATGGTTATAAACGGTAACAGGCTAGAAGTTCATGGAGCTGAAAAGAGGGAAACATCAGCAGCTGGATCAGCATAAAGACGCAGCGTGAACCCCTGAGTGCTTTAACTGGTTTCCCAGTGGCTCCTCTCCAAAATACTCTCAGAACTGATCATGCAGCCCGTTCAGATGCTGATGACCAGTTTCACAGAGTTGAGCAGCAGCGCTGTCTTATATTTCTTAGCGCCTCTCCTGCGACTCTTTGGCGCCCCCCAGGGGAAGCGTGCCTCACCTATTGAAAACCACTGATCTAGGCTACATGGTCCTGATCCAAGCTGGATGAGTTCTGGATGGATCTGAGGCTTCAAAGCAGCTTTTACAGCCAACATATCACCAGAACCCAGTTCTGCATTGTTGGGTCTTACCTCAGACGGTCAGAGGGACCAACAAAGTTCTACCTCTTCAATCTGCTGCTCACTGCAGCCTTGAAATGCAGATCAACTGAATGGTTGAAGGCAGAACCTCCATCCTACAACTGGTGGTGCTGAAAGTTTGGGCCAGGTACCAAATGGAGAGAAGAACCAACCTGACCAGACTTTAAATTAATGTGTTTGATAGGCGTTGGGAACCTGCAATAATGTTACTGATGCAATAAAACTAAAGGTAGTAATTAGTAATTGGATCATTGTTGGATGGATGGATATTCCATGTGCATTAAAGTCACCACATATTACTCATTATCTCCACCTTTATTCTGCATTAACTGATTCAGATCTAACTTTTTACAAGGATTATAATAGTTAAATATAGTTAATTTAACCTCATTTATTATTCTCTCTATTACTACATATTCTAGATCAGTTCCTCTACTTATTTCTCTGCATGTTAGATGATCTTTTCTAAATGTTGAACATCCTCCTCCTGTTTCTTCCTTCCTGTCACTGAAACATCGTCACTTATTCAGAAAACTAGTTACAGTTTTCTTTTTACATCTTTCTAATGTTATTCTGACATTTGTCTTTGGAGCTCAGAGTCCTGCAGGCTGGAAGTCCTCTTACCATCACCATCATTTCCACCTCAGTGTCTGTTCTAGCATCAGGTTTCTTAGTTAATTTTTACACTGCCAGAATCTGGAACTCAGCTTGTAAAGATCCTCACTGCTTCCAGAAACACCATTTTTACATCTCTTCTAACATGACTCAAAACGCCACCTGGTGGTGAGCCTGGAAACTGCACCACAGTCCTGCCTTCAGAACATCATTCATCTATAGCAGCTATTTTAATTTACAGATCCTTCAGATTATTATTAGTGATATTTGTATTTTAAAGTCTTTCTGCTCCAGTCTAGCACAAATTCAGCCCACAGCTTTCCACGATTTCTGGGGGGACAGACTATTGTGGAAAATGTTATTGATGTATCTAACTCTGATCAAATTTGGTCTGGATGCACCTGCATAACTTTCCTGTGATAAAGAAGCTCACATGCTCATCTAATTCTGAGCTTTCACACCAACAACAATAACTTCTTTGAATATTTTTGCTCGCTGTTTATATCCATATTTATACAGTTTAAGCCTGGAAAAAGGTTTTAAACTTCCAGGTCATTCCAGTCTTACACTTTGCTTGTAATTGTGTAGGAGCTTAATACCCTTGAAAGAGGCTGTTTAGCAACTGTTTAGTAACTCTTTCACATTTAACTGTTTTATTTTTGGTTCATGGTGAGTCATATTGATTTTTATTAGATTTTTATGATTTGTTCCTTTCAGATCAGTCTTTGATCTGTTCAGTTTTGGCCGTGGGAAAGACACCGTCTCAATAGGGTAATGGGTGGGTAACAGTACAGAAGCTGCAGAGATGCGTGTTAAACTACGGCTCTGCTTCCTGGTCTGGACCCTGAGTTGTCAGCATTTAGGAGACATTAAGGGACAGAAACATTCAGACGTTTCTCGCCTTTGAATTAAATAACTTACAAAGACAAAGATGCATCTTTCCTTTTCTCTTGATTAAAAATTATTGGTGTGCTTACTTAATTGAAAATTATTAATATTCACTAAAAGAGCATCATGCTGAGCCTGCCAGGATTTGCATTATCATCTTGAATCTTCCCACTGTGGGACGCTGCATTAAACTATTCCTAATTAACCATTAGATTTATTTAAATAAACTGCAATTATTCTGACTGCAAGTGATAAGAGGGGTAGGAGAGGGATGGGTTGGATTTGGGATTTTGATTTATGATCCGGGGTCATGAATCAGTCCAAACTTTGTCATAAAGTACCTCTATACCTTTATTCCTCCATACCTGAGAGCTTCCAGTCTCCAGTGTGGATCCTTCAGTCCAGCCGACAGCAGCTTCACTCCTGAGTCTCCTGGATGATTGTAGCTCAGGTCCAACTCTTTCAGATGGGAGGGGTTGGAGCTCAGAGCTGATTTCAGAGAAACACAGCCTTCCTCTGAGACCAGACAGCCTGACAAGCTACAGACACACAATTCAACACATGTGAACATGAGAATGTAGTTCTCAAGAAGGTGCTGATTAGCTGTTTTTAATTAAAATAAACTAGAAATCAAACTGTATTTAGTTCTGTAGGTAATAAAAAGTAACATCTGACACATTTAAACGGATGAATCCCAACTAGAGCTTCACTGGTTTGGAAACTGCAAACTGACTCAAACTCTGCAGAAGATTCTGGCTTTAAGCAAACTTTAAACTAGACCTGAAATACCAACGATAAACTGGTGGTCCCAGTAGAAACATTGTTCTGGTGTTTAGATCGCTTTAATCTCATTGATGGAGTCAAGAATTGAAGCTGAGATAAAGAATAAAGCAGTGGTTTGGATCAGTGGCATTCGCAGCATATGGTGAACACATATTTCACACTTGCAGACAGGGGTGGTTCTAGACCAAATTTACCAGGGGGGCCAAGGTGGGGCCAGTGTTTTTTCACAGGGGCACAGAAAAAAAAAATAAAAAGGCAATATTTAACTGTGTAATAATATTAAGTGAGCCACTTGTGGCTCTGGAACTGCAGGTTCCAGACCCCTGATCTAGCAGTTGAAAACTTTGCCCCCTGCTCAATACGGCTAAAGCTAAACGTGAAACATCTTAAGTTTTAAATTCTTTTTAGAGTAAAGCTGTATAGGTAAAAAATAATATTGGTCAAAGTGACCAATCAGTTATGGTTTCTTTGCCATTGCAAATAATCATGAGAAGTTTTTTTAACATCATGCTTTTAGTACAGGGGCCAAGGCCATTTCTACAGGGGCATGGGCCCCTGTTGGCCCCTGTCTAGAACCGCCCCTGCTTGCAGAATCAGCAGAATGTCTATGAGACATCTCCCATCTGAGGTCAGATCCAGTCTTTTAGTGTGCCCTTTCTTCTACTCTTTATTAAACTTTTCCCCATATTTTCCCACGTACTGCATCTCATTCTCTTGTTGTCTCATCACTAGTTTCCCTGTCACTCTGGGCTCTGACCTGCGTGTGTTTGTGATGTGCCGAGTCAACTCTGGTGGGTGTGATGACTGATCACTGCTGTTTATGTTCCTCCCAGCACTCCCATGATCTTTTCCATGATGCCAGCCACACCAGGAGCACGTGGCAAGGCGTATGGACGATTACAGACTACAACACACCCTCCCCCCAGGTGGGTGAAGTTGATGCTGACTTCCTCAATGGACTATATAACTTCTTTGGGAGGTTTGAGGCACTAAACAGCACTCCAGCAGTGAAAGCTGTTCCCCATCAGGAAGAGGAGCTACTCTGCCTTGACACAGCCGACGAGTAGAGTCTAAGGAGAGTCAACCTGCAGAAGACCCCAACAACATATCAGGCTGGGTGTTCAGAGAGTGTGAAGGTCAGCTGGCTGGTGTCCGGCCTGTTGCTCTGACTCCCATCATGATGAAGTGCTTTGAAAGGCTGGTAAAAGAACACATCGTCTCCAGTCTCCCATCAACACTCGACCCATTCCAGTTTGCCTACCAGCAGAACCGCTCCACTGAGGACGCCATTTCCTCTGCTCTTCACCTGAGCTTGGCACACCTGGAGGAGGAGAACACCCACGTGCGGATGCTGTTCCTGGACTTCAGTTCAGCGTTTAACACCATCATCCCACAACATCTGGTGGAAAACTGGAACATCTGGGCTTCAGCACACCCCTTCACAACTGGCTGCTAGACTTCCTCACCAACAGACCTCAGTCAGTCTGGGTTGGACAGAACACCCCTGATGTCATCACCCTCAGCACGGGCTCCTCTCAGGGCTGCGTCCTGAGCCCCCTGCTGTTCACACTGATGACTCATGACTGCGTCCCCAGGTTCACCACCAATCACATCGTGAAGTTTGCAGACGACACAACAGTGGTGGGCCTGATCAGAGACGACAACGACCAGGACTACAGAGAGGAGGTGGAGCAACTGGTGGGCTGGTGCAGAGAAAACAGCCTGATCCTGAACGTGGAGAAGACGAAGGAGATCATCGTCGACTCCAGGAAGAACCGGCCTCACCACGCTCCACTGCTCATCAACAGCTCAGCTGTGGAGGTGGTCAGCAGCACCAAATTGCTGGGGGTGCACATCACGGACAACCTCATCACTGGTGAAGAGGGCACAGAAGCGCTTGTACTTCCTGCAGAGGACAAGGAGAGCCCACCTGCCCCCACCCATCCTCACAACCTTCTACAGAAGCACCATAGAGAGCATTCTGACCAGCTGTCTCTCTGTGTGGTGTGGAGGCTGCAGCGCCTCCGACTGGAGGAACATGAGGAGAGTGGTGAGGACAGCAGAAGGGATCATCGGGGCTCCTCTTCCCTCCAATAAGGACATTTCATTCCAGCGCTGTGAGTCCTGAGCCCGTAACATCATCAGATATCCCTCACACCCCCACCATAAACTGTTCTCCCTGCTGCCCTCTGGGAAAAGGTTCTGCAACACCTTTTCCCTGCTGCTATCAGGCTGTTGAACTGTTGAACTCTAACTCAACTCTGCACCACACTTGCATCATTATTCTGCACTTCCAACTTTTTATAATCCATTTAAATAGTACACAACACAACACGCAATGAAATTTCTCTTTGGATACACTCTGTACATACAAAATAACAATAAAGTTTGTCTAAGTCTAATGAGATCCGGGGCTGTTTAGAAAACATCCAGGGCTTCAGACCATTTTGGTAGAATAACAGCTTTTTCTTTTCTCTCACTTTTTCTGCTTCCAGCAGCTTTGATAGCTCTGCTTCATCTTTCTCTGTTCTCATCTCTCCTGCTGCTCAATCAGCGCACTGCATTCTGGGATCTTTATGTGCTGAGACAGAATAGTCCATTTTAGTAAATGGAAAGAGGAGCAGAAGTTGATGATGCATTATGTTACATTTTTCTGTTACCTTTGTGATTGTAAATCTTAATTATTTTATTTAAACATACATAAATAATTAATGGGTAGTGTTAAATGGCTGGGTAACCAGTGGGTCCCATTACTGGTGGGGGCCCAGGTGGTTGTATTCAGCTTCTCTGCATTGAGGTAACGTATAGTTGTCTGTAGATGAATATATCAGAATCAGAATGTTTATTATTGTCATTGTACATCATGTTCCACACATGTACAACGAGATTAAAGCCAGGTCCAACCAGTGCACTTATATCAAAATGCCAGATAATCAAAAATATATACAGTACAATATACAGTAGTGTTATGTACATTAGAGATATAATATATGTTGCTGTATAGATTGTTAAATATGTGTGTAAATATTTCAGGACAGAAACTGTAAATATTGTACTGTGTCAAAATTACAGTTTCTTTGAATGATGAATAATGTCAATAAACTTATATTTACATAAACTTTTTAGCAGACAAAAGTTAACAAATCTATCACTGAACTAACATTTCCATCATGTTTTAACAGGTAATGGACAGAAATCTGGTTTCTACAGGATGGAGAACTTTGTACCTGAGAGTTTCCAGTCTGCAGTTTGGACTCTCCAGTCCAGCAGAGAGAAGCTTCACTCCTGAATCCTGCAGGTTGTTGTTCCTCAGGTCCAGTTCTCTGAGACTGGAGGACTGGGAGCTGAGAACTGAGGACAGAGCTTCACAGCTTCTCTCTGAGAGGTTACAGCCACTCAGTCTGAGGAGACAGGGAGAAAAATCTGCTATTAAACAATTCATCAGAAATATTGTTGATTTCTTTACAGTCACCAATGTTCTCCTTGGAAAGATTGATGGATCTGTCTGATTTTACACATCTTTATGTTGCCTTTTGATGTGAACTGGTTCATTATAAATTAACTGAAGCAACATGAATCAATAGCCATATTTACACTACCCTTGTTAAACCGATCCGAGCCGAGACCAGTCCGAGCTTGGATCAGTTAACCAAGCCGAGGCGACCGTTTACACACCACACTATCCCGGTTCCTTGGTTGCTCCTCGCCTCCTAGTAACGATCTGCGGTACTACTGTTTTCTGGGATTGAAGGCAGGACAAAGCAAATCAAAATGGCGATGCCCGTAACATTCAGGAAGTTATGCTCAGACAGAGTCGGCTTTTGGGACGTGGATAAGACAAACAAACGTCTAATAAGGATTTACAGACGCAGGAAACAATAACAGACACTGAGGTTTATCACACTGCTAAGCAGAATCATCTCTGGAAACCGTGTGGCACGGTAAGGAAGCTAGTATTATTATGAATGTCTGAAATTTGTCTGAATGGAGTGTGAATCGGGACGTGCAGCCAGACACGCCGGAAAACCCGCGGACAGTCAGCTGACTGTAAGGGGATGACGCGGTCTGCTCATGCGCTCTTTATCAGATAACTGGGACAAAAAAAAAAAACAGTCCGAGACCTACTCAGGAACTGGTCTGCAGTTAGCGCGGTCCAGTTATGTTTAGCGCGGTCCAGTTCAGTCTGCTTACCGTTTACACTCGTATTTACAGTTATCTCGGTTACCGAGCTCGGACTGGTCTCGTCTCGGTTATAAAAGGGTAGTGTAAACGGGGTACATATTTGCCTCATTAGCAGATTGCTCACTATCAGAAATAAAAGCAGCAACAATCTGTGTCCTTACAGAGCTTTGTTGGAGGCTTTAACCACTGGCAGCAGCCTCAGGAGAACCTCCTCTGAAGCAGAGAATTTCTTCAGGTCAAACACATCCAGATCTTCTGCTGATGACACTAAGATGAAACCCAGAGCTGACCACTGAGCAGGAGACAGTTTATCTGTGGAGAGACTTCCTGAACTCAGAGACTGTTGGATCTCCTCCACTAGAGAACGATCCTTCAGTTCATTCAGACAGTGGAACAGATTGATGCTTTTCTCTGCAGAAACATTCTCACTGATCTGCTCCTTGATGTACTGAACTGTTTCCTGATTGGTCTGTGAGCTACTTCCTGTCTGTGTCAGCAGACCTTGTAGGAGTCTCTGATTGGTCTGCAGTGAAAGTCCCAGGAGGAACCGGAGGAACAAGTCCAGGTGTCCATTTGGACTCTGTAAGGCCTGATCAACAGCTGTCTGGTGAAGAGACTTTAGTTTAGGGTCCTTAGAAACTGATGACTCCTTAGATGTTTGTGTTTCTTCCATCAGGTTGACACCAGAGTTGATGAAGATCCGATGAACATGAAGAGCAGCCAGAAACTCCTGAAGACTCAGATGGACGAAGCAGAACACCTTGTCCTGGATCAGTCCTCCTCTCTCCTCTCTAAAGATCTGTGTGAACACTCCTGAGTACACTGAGGCTGCTCTGATATCGATGCCACACTCTGTCAGGTCTGATTCATAGAAGATCAGGTTTCCTTTCTGCAGCTGATCAAAGGCCAGTTTTCCCAGAGACTCAATCATCCTCCTGCTATCTTCACTCCAGTGTGGATCTGTTTCAGCTCTTCCATCATACTTGACCTTCTTCACTTTGGTCTGAACCACCAGGAAGTGGATGTACATCTCAGTCAGGGTGCTGGGCAGCTCTCCTCCCTCTCTGGTCTCCAACACGTCCTCCAGAACCGTAGCAGTGATCCAGCAGAAGACTGGGATGTGGCACATGATGTGGAGGCTTCTTGATGTCTTCATGTGGGAGATGATCCTCCTGGCCTGCTCCTCATCTCTGAATCTCTTCCTGAAGTACTCCTCCTTCTGTGGGTCAGTGAACCCTCTGACCTCTGTCACCATGCCAACACACTCAGGAGGGATCTGATTGGCTGCTGCAGGTCGTGTGGTTATCCAGAGGCGAGCAGAGGGAAGCAGTTTCCCCCTGATGAGGTTTGTCAGCAGAACATCCACTGAGGTGGACTCTGTAGTATCAGTCAGGATCTCCTGGTTCTGGAAGTCCAGAGGAAGTCGACTCTCATCCAGACCATCAAAGATGAACAGAACCTGGAAGTGTTCAAAGCTGCAGATTTCTTTGGTTTCAGTGAAGAAGTGATGAACAAGGTCCACCAAGCTGAACTTTTTCTCTTTCAGCACATTCAGCTCTCTGAAGGTGAATGGAAATATGAAGTGGATGTTCTGGTGGGCTTTGCCTTCAGCCCAGTCCAGAGTGAACTTCTGGGTTAAAACTGTTTTCCCAATTCCAGCCACTCCCTTTGTCATCACTGTTCTGATTGGTTGATCTCTTCCAGGTGGGACTTTAAAGATGTCTTCTTGTCTGATGGATGTTTCTGGTCTGTGTGGTTTCCTGGATGCTGTTTCAATCTGTCTGACCTCATGTTCATCATTGACCTCTCCAGTCCCTCCCTCTGTGATGTAGAGCTCTGTGTAGATCTGGTTCAGAAGGGTTGGACTTCCTGCTTTAGCGATCCCCTCAAACACACACTGGAACTTCTCCTTCAGACCAGATTTTAGTTTATGTTGAATTGGAGCAAGATGTTCTAAATGAACACAAAAAGTGAAATCAGAAAAGAAACCAAATGATCTGAAGATGGTCTGAAAAAATGTGATTACATCTCTTTATCAGTAAATGTGTGATTTATCCATCAGGTTAAATCTTTGTAGAAATCCTCTTACTGCTCTGCAGACGGTCAGCCAGCTCCTCCTGCTTCATTCTCCTCAGGAAGTTCAGAGTGATCTTCATCAGTGCCTCTCTGCTGCTCCTCCTCTGCTCTTCATCCTCACCTTCCAACACCTCCTCATCATCTCTCTGACTCTCTGAGCAGTCTGGGTCATCTGGACTCAGAACCTTCTGGATCTTCTTCAGCTCCTTCTTCACAAAAGTGACAATGTTGTCCTCAAGCAGCTGGAACAGAATAATATATGAAGGACACATCAGACTGAGATCATGGATACAAACATCAGAACCATGTTGGACAGACTGACGGTCCACTGGTCCACAAAGTCCAGCATGGAGACGACTGAACAGAACCGATGGAAAAGTAGTTGTTGTACATGTACAGACCATAAATATGGAGTCCAGCTGGGTTTGATGCTGCCGGGCAGACGGACCTCTGGGAACCTCTGAGTTCTGCTGGTCCACTCTGTGGAGGCACCAGAACAATTAGGAAGGAAGGAAATATTCATCCAGCAGTTTTCACAGAAGAAATCACCAAGAGCTTCACAGTAAAAGTCCTTAAGACAGAAAAACTGAGCATCAAATGAACACGATACAAATAAGTTAAAAAGAGGAAGATGAGATAAACGGATGAAGACCAGAACCACCCAGTAGACATTTTAAAAAGTGGGTCTTGAACTGGGACTTCAAACTGTCCACACTGTCAGCAGATCTGATGCTGGTGGGGACAGTGACCCAGAGCTTGGAGACAGTGGAGGTGAAGGTTCTGTCCACACAGGTCTTCAGGACAGTGTGTGGGACATCCAGCAGGTTCTGATGACTAGATCTGAGGTGGTGTGGACCTGGAGGACGTCTGAGATATGTGGCTGTGTGTCCATGTAAGGTTGTGTCCTGGATGTGATGGTGAGGATTTTAAAATGGATCCTGTAGGTCCCTGGAAGCCAGTGAGCTCACATTATATCTGTCCACACAGAGACAATCAGAAGGTAAAGGTCCATGAAGGACATCTGGATGTGAGCAGAGAACCAGAGGATCCAGGTAGTTGGAGGTGTTTAATGTTCCTGCTGATCCACTAAGAACCAGCAGAACCTCTGATGGTCCACTTCAGCTCAGCTTGGTTCCACCAACCACATGATGAAGCTTTCCTTCCCTGCTGAACTGCTCTCACAACGCACACAGGAACCAAGTCTTGATGGGTCAGACTGGCTCTACCAGCTATTTCCCAGCGGGTCGTGGAAATGTGATCCACTGTTAGTCTGACATGGAGCCAGGAAGCAGCAGAACCTCCTGATCAGCATCAACACTCCAGACATGAAGACATGAAGGTGTTTTCATCAGAACAGGGCAGCTGATTTCTGGAGATAACGGATCAAACCTCTGTCTGCAAATAGAACTGGAACATCTGAGAACTCACTGGGAGGAACTGGGTTTCTGTTCTTGGCTCTTAAAGAAATATAACGGGTCATTTCCAGAACCTCAGACCCCGACTGAGGAGACCGGTCCATACTAGGGGTGGTGATTGGCTAAAATATCACAACATGATTCCTTGCAGTGAAATCAGGATTTTATTAGTTTCCCAAAGTAACAATAAAGCTGTTGAAGAAAAATCTAGAGAAGCATTTAGACCAGAGCATTTCTGGACCCATTTTAATGAGTTGCTGCATTTCTGCTAACTTGTCTGAAGCTCAACTGAAATGTAATATATCCATTGAGATATTTAAGAGCTGAAGAACAGCTGCAGCTCTAAACTCCTGTGAGGGAACAACACCAAGTCTCTGATTCTGATCCCAGTGATTGTTCCAGCTCCAGCTGAGAAGAACTGAATCTCTTCAGTCACTAAAACTGAGGAAGACTTTCAGATACGATGACAAAACGGTTCAGGAACAAAGAAAGAAAGTCCAGCTGGTTCCATGTTGGATTTGATTCAATCACTATGAATATGGGAGAGGGACTAAACAGTCCAGTTAGCTCATTAACATGGAACAGAACCAATCAGAGTGAGCTCCAGTCCAAACTAAATCTTTGACTTTAAGCATAGAAAAGTGTTGAATGATGGCGACTAATCAATGAGGCCCAAAAGCAAACAGATCAGAGCTGTTAAACATGATGTAGCAGCATCCAGGACGCCTCCAACAACATCCATTCTTTCCACTTTCACTGCTGTGGTTCTGGAGAACATCCAACACACACCGCTTCACATATGAACATAGAAATGTGGGAAAAAGAGCTGAGCTCACGTTAAACACATGTTGGAATAAAAACATTTCAGACTGACTCAGTTTCCACAGTTACAGCAGTTAGATACAGCTCACCTCTCTGAGGATGCAGGTCCAGAGGGTTTAAAGTTGATGATGTCATCCTTTGACCTGTCGCTCTTAAAGGACACACAGCTGGGTTCTGGTTCTGGTTGATGTGTTTCTGACAGTGTCTTAGGAATCCTATAAGAAGAAAAATTATTTTAACACTTTTAGAGATTGTAGTTTTTTTTTATGACTGATTGTAAATTAAAAGATGTGAGACACAACAGAACCAGAAAGTTCATAAACTTGATGTTCTAAATGGTTCCCATCAGAACCGATCCAATCCTCCATAATGTTCCTGATCATTGATCCTCCTGAATAAAGTCCAGCCTTGTTTCCAGAGCAGAAAGAGCAGTTTCTGAGGCAAATCCTAAGTCCTTTTCACTCGGAGCACCAAAGCTCCCTTAGTCAGTTCATGAGAGAAGGATTTAGATAGATAGATTAACTTTATTGTCCCAAAGGAAATTTGATTTGGGTTACAGACTCTGGCTGCTACATAGTCCAAACTATGTGTCACACTGCATTCACACATAACACTGCTATAAAAATTCCATTATAAGACAATAAATAGATACATAAAGGAGCATGTTACATTTGGGCTGAATTCTCAGGGCAAGCGCATGACGTGCTGCGCTCTTGTTCAAATGGTTCAAACTGTTGTTCAACTGTTACTTTGTTGAGAGTCAGAGTAAATCAGTATTGAATGTCGGTTTTTGGCAAGGTGAGACCCACGTACACCTACAAACTCCCTCAATATTGGCCTATCATGATGCTGACCCCAAACTTTATTTAGTCCCTAATTTGGATTTGTGTACCAAAACCAAAGACATCCACTGGGTATGCCCAAGCAACCCATTTATCAGAGACGTTACCAATTACCTGTGTGGTCTAAGGAATGAATCTCCTGAACAAAACTGTCAGGCTAGAATGACCCTTAAAGATGCAGGTGTGGAAACCAAAATTGAGCGGGCAGGTAACCGCTGGCTCGTTAGCACCCCAGAGGCAGAAGCCCTGTTATCTTACGAGCAGCATGACACAGTTACTAGACTAAAACTGCCCAACCAAACCATTTTCTGTTCCCCACCTCAAGGTGCTGTAGTCCACATTGGAAACATGGTTCTGCATCACCTTGACGTTGACAAATATGACTCAGAGATTGAAATAATAGATGTCTTTAAGGGATACAATTTCAGCATTGATGTCAGCATTGAAAGACAGCTTTTACTTGCAGGCACCCAGCTGATTAAATTCAGTCTCACTCCATCAGCGTTGAGCTCGGTCCCTCTGCTTCGCTTCCCCAGAGCTACAGAGTCGACCGACACTCACATTATGACCATTATTGTGGTTCTCCTTGTATTTGGATGGGCCATCACTACCGCGATGGCGTATGCAGCATACAAGCAGATCAAACAGTTGCAAACCAGGATTGACGCCCTCACCTTTGTCGCTCCCAGGTTCGTAGCACCAGCTCCTTGAAGGCCATAAGCTGAATAGACTACGAACCGCTGTCTCTTTCCTTTCCCTTTTTCCCTCTCTCCTTCCTTTGGTTCAAAGTTCAAACCTGATGACCAATGAATGTATTGACAATGGTGATTGTGAAGTTTGCATTTCTTCTTTTTATTATTACTTTATTGTTGCCTTATTAGCCAATAGAAATGACTAGCTATAGCTTAGTCCTGCCCAGGCTAGGTCACTGACCCAGGCACAATGAATGCTTTGTTTTTCCTCCTCTTGGATGATGAACTGAACTGCATGAATCCCAATGGACTACTAGAAAGACTATTAGGTTGTTCCACTCATGCACAACGGATTTTCGTCACGCCAGAATGGACTTGGTTGTAGCTTTAAAGACTGTGACCAGCATCCCACTCTTCAAAGCTAAAGGGGGGTATGTTGTGCCAGTTCAGACGTGACAAAAAGCGGGCATCAATTCGGGACGTAACGGACTGCGTTACCCATGATGCAATGTGGTCAAAATGGCCACCAACTCCCATCACGCAACACGGCAAAATGGCCGCCGATCAAGATAAGGTTGCTATGGTGATGGCTATAAAAGCCGATCACACACGACAATCTTCCTTCTTCCCTGGCTTTTAGCCAACCCGAGAAGACACACACACACAGCTGTTTCCGTTGGGGTGATCCCACGCCACGTGTTCGATTACTCGCTGGACCGAGATTTTTCGAAGCAACGGTTATTCCCTGCTTTTTATAACAGGAGGTCGACTTAAATAAGTACTTTTAAATTCCCTCTGATCAAAAGACTGAGAGACGCCGTATCTCCCAGTGATCGAAGAGGACCCCGCTTTGTCTGGCCAACAAAGCGACTGTTGAACCCGGAGGAAGAAACGAAGGAGCTTTTTCCCCGTCCCGCTGCAGCCTGCGGAAAACTGCGCTCGTCAAGGCGCGTCCAGAAAGCCACTACTCAGAGCGCTCCGGACCAGCCCCGAGGCACCTCAAAGTAACGGGGTCTCCCCTTTTATTTCTGTCTCACCAACAGGGTGTTTAGAAGTGCCTGGGCAGGCGTTAGAACTTTGTAGGTGTTGGTTAATGCTTTTATTCCACGACGAAGTTGGAATTATTTTGCTGAACATTTTCTTTGTATGTGCATGCATTTTACAATTGATTTGCTGTGTTGATTTGTGATCCATCAAGAACCCCGCCGTGGGTTACTGCTTCATTTCTTTTCATCTTTTTCCCTGCTTTCCCCCCTCTCTCTTTTCGCTTCTCCTTATCAGTTTAATCTCTTTGTCCGAGCTCAAGTCGCGGGCTTTGCTTTAAACTCCCAGTTAGCTGCGCCCTTTTGAAGCGAGGCATTATCCCATCAGCGTAAGCGTGGTTACGTCATTAGGACCTCCTCTCATACGTCATCGTAGCAGCCATCTTGGGAAGGTGACGTGTATCTGAACTGTGAGTTAAGTTAAGATCTGCTAACCGCTCATTTTAATCCATTGTTTATTTTTGTTTTGTTCTTTATTTCCACATATATATTTTGCATGTTAGTTTAGTAGTGAGTAAGAATTCCAAAGTTGTTGAATCAGAGAATTACTGTAACAGGGAATTGCTTTTGGTTCAATAAAACCAACGACTGCGGAATAGACATTGTTTTGTGTTCGATCCAATTCACAGTTGCCTGGGTATTCAGAAATCAGAGCTAACCTCCTTTGGAGTTAACATCTGATATTAATACAGAGACAATATCATTGGATGGTGATAAGGAATAAGGATTTAAACTCTAATTGCAGTTACATTGGGGTTCTCACAGCCTGCTGGATAAACCTCGTCGGTTAAAAGTCCGACCTGATCATTTATTCCAGCATAAATGAGTTCATAACAGCAAATTAACTAATGCATTAGTGGTATAAATACTTACAAGCTTATAGCTAACATCACCACCATTTGAACTATATTTGTTATAGCGGAATTTTGAGTTGAATGATTTATTATTTAAATTATAATACCAAATTATAATTAATAATAATAATAAGCATATTCAACCAGCTTATGGCATAACAGCGCTATATAAATAAAATTTAATTGAATTAAATTGAATATTGTGATCAACTGTGTCAAATGCAGCACTGAGATCTAACAGGACAAGTACAGACACAAGTCCATTATCTGAGGCCATGAGAATATCATTAGTGACCTTCACCAGAGCTGTTTCACTGCTATGATGAGCTCTGAAGCCCGACTGAAAATCCTCAAATAGGTCATTACTTTGTAAATGTTCACAAAGTTGATTAGCAACTACTTTCTCAAGAATTTTAGATAAGAAAAGAAGATTAAATATAGGTTTGTAATTTACTAACTCATCTTGATCAAGAGATGGTTTCTTAAGTAAAGGTTTAATAACAGCTACTTTAAAAGCCTGTGGTACATATCAATTTACTAAGGATAGATTAATCATGTCTAAGATAGGACCACTGATCAGAGGGAATATCTCCTTAAACAACTTGGTTGGGATTGGGTCTAACATACAGGTAGAAGGTTTAGATGAAGCTAAAATTTTAGACCTTATATTCAATAGACCACATTTAATTGTTTTATTTTTTGGTTAAAGTTGAGTCATATTGATGTTTATTAGATTTATGATTTGCTCCTTTTAAATTCGCCTTTGATCTATTCAGTTTTGGCCGTGGGAAAGACACCGTCTCAATAGGGTAATGGGTGGGTAACAGTACAGAAGCTGCAGAGAGGTATGTTAAACTACGACTCTGCTTCCTGGTCTGGACCCTGGGTTATCAGCATTTAGGAGACATTAAGGGACAGAAACATTCAGACGTTTCTCGCCTTTGAATTAAATAACATACAAAGACAAAGATGCATCTTTTCTCTTGATTAAAAATTAGTGGTGTGCTTACTTAATTGATAATTATTAATATCCACTATGAGAGCATCATGCTGAGCCTGCCAGGATTTGCATCATCATCTTGAATCTTCCCACTGTGGGACGCTGCATTAAACTATTCCTAATTAACCATTAGATTTATTTAAATAAACTGCAATTATTCTGACTGCAGGTGATAAGAGGAGTAGGAGAGGGATAGGTGGGATTTAATTGAAGAGGTTTGATTTATGATCTGTAAAATCAGTTCAAACTTTGTCATAAAGTTCCTCTATACCTTTATTCCTCCATACCTGAGAGTTTCCAGTTTCCAGCGTGGATCCTTCAGTTCAGCCGACAGCAGCTTCACTCCTGAGTCTCCTGGATGATTGTAGCTCAGGTCCAACTCTTTCAGATGGGAGGGGTTGGAGCTCAGAGCTGATTTCAGAGAAGCACAGCCTTCCTCTGAGACCAGACAGCCTGACAAGCTGCATACACACAATTCAACACAAGATGTTGTTTTAATAAGCAAAAAATAGAAATCAAACTGTATTTTGTTCTGTAAGTTATAAAAAGTAATATCTGACACATTTAAACGGATGAATCCTGACTAGAGCTTCACTGGGTTGGAAACTGCAAACTGACACAAACTCTGCAGAAGGTTCAAGCTTTAAGCAAACTTTAAACTGGACCTAAAATACCAAAGATAAACTGGTTGACCCAGTAGAACCATTGTTCTGGTGTCTAGATCGCTTTAATATTTTTTAATCTAATTGGAGTCAATAATTGAAGCTGAGATAAAGAATAAAGCAGTGGTTTGGATCAGTGGCATTAGCAGCGTATGGTGAGTACATATTTCACACTTGCAGAATCAGCAGAATGTCTTTGAGAAATCTCCCATCTGAGGTCAGATCCAGTCTTTCAGTGTGCTCTCTTTCTTCTACTCTTTGTTAAACTTTTCCCATATTTTCCCCAATTACTGCCTCTCATTCTCTTGCTGTCTCATCACTAGTTTCCCTGTCACTCTGGGCTCTGGCCTGCATGTGTTTGGGATGTGCCGAGTCAACTCTGGCAGACGTGATGACCAGGAAACTGGGACATGGAAAGGATAATCTATCTACCACTAATATTCCGCTTTATTGTGGGAAACTGAGAGATAATTAAATTATTTCTCTCAGAAAGAAAGTCAAGCCCAAACAAACAACTTCACCTTCAAAAACATTGGGTCCTGGTAGTGGGAGTAGTTGAGCAGTCGTGGTGGTGCCAGTGCTTAAATAATCTTTTCTGTCTTTTTCTTTTGACTCATTGCCAGGTTATGGTGGAGCAGGTAGTGACTATATGGAATACAACAAAAACTAATGTGATTGTTTTTAATTTACTTAATCCAAATGTAATTTTTGGGTTTAATCCATCTTTTTAACAAACATCTAATTGTCTTTCTTCATGAGATCTGGGCTGTTTAGAAAACATCCAGGGATTCAGACCATTTTGGTAGAATAACACCTTTTTCATTTCTCTCACATTTTCAGCTTCCAGCTCTGCTTTGATAGCTCTGCTTCATCTTTCTCTGTTCTCATCTCTCCTGCTGCTCAATCAGCGCACTGCATTCTGGGATCTTTATGTGCTCAGACAGAATAGTCCATTTTAGTAAATGGAAAGGGGAGCAGAAGTTGATGATGCATTATGTTACAGTTTTCTGTTACCTTTGTGATTGTAAATCTTAATTATTTTATTTAAACATAAATAAATAATTAATGGGTACTGTTAAATGGCTGGGTAACCAGTGGGTCCCCTTACTGGTGGGGGCCCAGGTGGTTGTTTTGAGCTTCTCTGCATTGAGGTAACGTATAGTTGTCTGTAGATGAATATAACAGAATCAGAATGTTTATTATTGTCATTGTACATCATGTTCCACACATGTACAACGAGAATAAAGCCAGCTCTAAGCAGTGCACTCAAAATAATCAATAATCAGATAATCAAAAATATATACAGTACAATATACAGTAGTGTTATGTACATTAGAGATATAATATATGTTGCTGTATAGATTGTTAAATATGTGTGTAAATGTTTCAGGACAGAAACTGTAAATATTGTACAGTGTCAAAATTGCAGTTTTTTTGAATGATGAATAATGTCAATAAACTTATATTTACATAAACTTTTTAGCAGACAAAAGTTAACAAATCTATCATTGAACTAACATTTCCATCATGTTTTTAACAGGTAATGGACAGAAATCTGGTTTCAACAGGATGGAGAACTTTGTACCTGAGAGTTTCCAGTTTGCAGGTTGGACTCTCCAGTCCAGCAGAGAGAAGCTTCACTCCTGAATCCTGCAGGTTGTTGTTACTCAGGTCCAGTTCTCTGAGACTGGAGGACTGGGAGCTGAGAACTGAGGACAGAGCTTCACAGCTTCTCTCTGAGAGGTTACAGCCACTCAGTCTGAGGAGACAGGGAGAAATATCTGCTATTAAACAATTCATCAGAAATATTGTTTATTTAGTATAATATATTTAAATTTTAAATGGATTCTGAGTAATCATCAGATCAACGGCTTTTGGGGACCAGAATTTTGCTGCTGCCACCCCAAACCATCAAGAACTCAGACTCATTACAGAACTACAAATCCCACATATTTAAACTTGCTTTTCTGTAGTATAATTTTCTGTGTTTTTAAAAATTGTTTTGTAAAGCGACTTTGTGTGTCCAAAAAGAACAATATAAGTTTGATGCATTATTATTATTAATGTTGCGCCGATGCCATTTTTTTTGCCCCGATACCCAATACCTGGCCACTTTTCAGTATTGGAATGAAAACATCCTAGTGCCATAAACCCCATTTCCACTACCCTTGTCAAACCGATCCATGCTGAGCTCGGTCCGAGCTTGGATCAGTTAACCAAGTCAAGCTTGGTTTTGACGACCGTTTACACATCACGCTATCTCGGGTCCTTGGTTTCCTCACCTCCTAGTGGCGATCTGTGGTACTACTGCTCTCTCGGTTTGAAGGAGGGAATCAAGCAAATAAAAATGGCGGCGCCCGTAACATTCAGGCAGTTATGCTTGGTGAAACGTCGTTGTTTGCGGAGAGTCAGGCGAAGACGGCAACTTTTGGTGAATTTACTTGACAGAGTCGGCTTTTGGGAAGTGGATAAGACAAACGAACGTCTAATAAGGATTTACAGACGCAGGAAACAACGACAGACGCTGAGGTTCATCACACTGCTAAGCAGAATCATCATTGGAAACCGTGTCACGGTAGGGAAGCTAGTATTTTTATGAATGTTTGAAATGTCAGCTGATCGCACGGAGATGACGCGGTCTGCTCATGCGCTCTTTGTTATTAGAGAACCGGGCCAGAGAAAAACCGGGCCGAGCCCACACATGGAACCGGTCTGCATTTAGCGCGGTCCGGTTGTGTCTAGCTCGGTTCAGTTCAGTTTGTGTTCCATTTACACTGGATAGTTATCTCGGTAACTGAGCTCTGACTGGTCTCGGCACTGTTAAAAAGGGGTAGTGTAAACGGGGTAAATGACTCGATGCCATCTTCTGGGGTATATAATATGTTAAACTCTGGCCTATAATGGCTAAATCACTTGTCATGACGCTCTGATTTTTACACAATGTATGAACTAATGTGTAAATAAATACCTGTTTTCATGCCAAAAAATTTTTCACCTTTTCAACAAAGATAGACATGGTATTATGCATATACAAAAAAAAAATTTACATTTCAATAAAGTCATAAGTTTTGTTTTTTGTTAATTATTTTCACTCTCTCACACACATCTAATTCTGAGCTTTCACACCAACAACAATAACTTCTTTGAATATTTTTGCTCGCTGTTTATATCCATATTCATACAGTTTAGGGCTGGAAAAAGGTTTTAAACTTCCAGGTCATTCCAGTCTTACACTTTGCTTGTAACTGTGTAGGAGCTTAATACCCTTGAAAGAGACTGTTTAGCAACTGTTTAGTAACTCCAGGTACTTCGTTTGGCACCGTGATTCAGCCTTAGTTTGTCAAATACAGAGACAACAAATTAATAAGCATTAAAGTATGGTTTATGGGTTGGGTTTCTGCAATGTTACCTTCAGAACCAATCTCTGCACCGCCTAATCTACTTTCAGCAGTTATCACATGTTATTGCAACAGTAAACTGCAGAAAATACGGGCAGAGTTGCTCTCTTTGCGTTTACTCCCTCGGCTCCTATGGCGGAGGGATATTTAGTGCAAGCAGGTCTCTTAATAACCAATGTTTTGTCACTTATTTTAGAGCCTGAATAAGTGATTTCACTTTCAGAAACGTGCCCAGAAAACGCACAACCCCCGACTCATTAAATTTACAAGTGACTTTAGAAAAAAGAAGCCCAAAGTATCATGAAATGAGCAGTCTTGGCAACAGTGAGCGGGTCTGTTTTGCTACAGTCTCTAGCGACCTTGAAACTACGGAAAGCGCCGAGGGTAAAACAAACACAGTCCGGAGAGCGCGGCGGGTAATTACATAATTACAAAACATTAGGGAACAGTGTGTGTGTTTTGACGCGCGATTAACGGCGACAAAATAAAATTCTTTGCGTTATGGTCTAACAAAGTTAACGTGTTAATAACGTGCTAAAACTGACAGCCCTAATTCTAACACATTCTGTTGGGATGGGCGTCCTGAATGTATTTAATTCTTCAAAGTGGTCACAAAATAAAACCTTTGAGAATCACTCCTATACGGTGTGTCCTATACTGTGTCTGGTTTGTATTCATAGGGAATAAAGGTCAGACAAAAGTTAACAAATCTATCACTGAACTAACATTTCCATCATGTTTTAACAGGTAAACAGAAATCTGGTTTCAACAGGATTGAGAACTTTGTACCTGAGAGTTTCCAGTCTGCAGTTTGGACTCTCCAGTCCAGCAGAGAGAAGCTTCACTCCTGAATCCTGCAGGTTGTTGTTCTTCAGGTCCAGTTCTCTGAGACTGGAGGACTGGGAGCTGAGAACTGAGGACAGAGCTTCACAGCTTCTCTCTGAGAGGTTACAGCCACTCAGTCTGAGGAGACAGGGAGAAAAATCTGCTATTAAACAATTCATCAGAAATATTGTTGATTTCTTTACAGTCACCAATGTTCTCCTTGGAAAGATTGATTGATCTGTCTGACTTTATACATATTTATGTTGCCCTTGTTGTGAACTGGTTCATTATAAATAAACTGAAGCAACATGAATCAATATTTACCTCATTAGCAGATTTCTCACTATCAGAAATAAAAGCAGCAACAATCTGTGTCCTTACAGAGCTTTGTTGGAGGCTTTAACCACTGGCAGCAGCCTCAGGAGAACCTCCTCTGAAGCAGAGTATTTGTTCAGGTCAAACACATCCAGATCTTCTGCTGATGACACTAAGATGAAGATCAGAGCTGACCACTGAGCAGGAGACAGTTTATCTGTGGAGAGACTTCCTGAACTCAGAGACTGTTGGATCTCCTCCACTAGAGAACGATCCTTCAGTTCATTCAGACAGTGGAACAGATTGATGCTTTTCTCTGCAGACACATTCTCACTGATCTTCTTCTTGATGTACTGAACTGTTTCCTGATTGGTCTGTGAGCTACTACCTGTCTGTGTCAGCAGACCTTGTAGGAGTCTCTGATTGGTCTGCAGTGAAAGTCCCAGGAGGAACCGGAGGAACAAGTCCAGGTGTCCATTTGGACTCTGTAAGGCCTGATCAACAGCTGTCTGGTGAAGAGACTTTAGTTTAGGTTTCTTAGAAAATAAAGACCACATAGATGTTTGTGTTTCTTCCATCAGGTTGAGACCATGATTTATGAAGGTCAGATGAACATGAAGAGCAGCCAGAAACTCCTGAACACTCAGATGGACAAAGCAGAACACCTTGTCCTGGATCAGCCCTCCTCTCTCCTCTCTAAAGATCTGTGTGAACACTCCTGAGTACACTGAGGCTGCTCTGATATCGATGCCACACTCTGTCAGGTCTGATTCATAGAAGATCAGGTTTCCTTTCTGCAGCTGATCAAAAGCCAGTTTTCCCAGAGACTTAATCATCTTCCTGCTCTCTGGACTCCAGTGTGGATCTGTTTCAGCTCCTCCATCATACTTGACCTTCTTCACTTTGGTCTGAACCACCAGGAAGTGGATGTACATCTCAGTCAGGGTGCTGGGCAGCGCTCCTCCCTCTCTGGTCTCCAACACATCCTCCAGAACCGTAGCAGTGATCCAGCAGAAGACTGGGATGTGGCACATGATGTGGAGGCTTCTTGATGTCTTCATGTGGGAGATGATCCTCCTGGCCTGCTCCTCATCTCTGAATCTCTTCCTGAAGTACTCCTCCTTCTGTGGGTCAGTGAACCCTCTGACCTCTGTCACCATGCCAACACACTCAGGAGGGATCTGATTGGCTGCTGCAGGTCGTGTGGTTATCCATAGGCGAGCAGAGGGAAGCAGTTTCCCCCTGATGAGGTTTGTCAGCAGAACATCCACTGAGGTGGACTCTGTAGCATCAGTCAGGATCTCCTGGTTCTGGAAGTCCAGAAGAAGTCGACTCTCATCCAGACCATCAAAGATGAACAGAACCTGGAAGTGTTCAAAGCTGCAGATTTCTTTGGTTTCAGTAAAGAAGTGATGAACAAGGTCCACCAAGCTGAACTTTTTCTCTTTCAGCACATTCAGCTCTCTGAAGGTGAATGGAAATATGAAGTGGATGTTCTGGTGGGCTTTGTCTTCAGACCAGTCCAGAGTGAACTTCTGGGTTAAGACTGTTTTCCCAATGCCAGCCACTCCCTTTGTCATCACTGTTCTGATTGGTTGATCTCTTCCAGGTGGGACTTTAAAGATGTCTTCTTGTCTGATGGTTGTTTCTGGTCTGTGTGGTTTCCTGGATGCTGTTTCAATCTGTCTGACCTCATGTTCATCATTGACCTCTCCAGTCCCTCCCTCTGTGATGTAGAGCTCTGTGTAGATCTGGTTCAGAAGGGTTGGACTTCCTGCTTTAGCGATCCCCTCAAACACACACTGGAACTTCTCCTTCAGACCAGATTTAAGTTCATGTTGACAAACTGCAGCAAGATGTTCTAAATTAACAGAGAAAGTGAAATCAGGAAGGAAACCAAATGATCTTCTGAAGATGATGTGAATAAATGTGATTCCATCTCTTCAGACATCAGTAAATGTGTGATTTATCCATCAGGTTAAATCTTTGTAGAAATCATCTTACTGCTCTGCAGACGGTCAGCCAGCTCCTCCTGCTTCATCCTCCTCAGGAAGTTCACAGTGATCTTCATCAGTGCCTCTCTGCTGCTCCTCCTCTGCTCTTCATCCTCACCTTCCAACACCTCCTCATCATCTCTCTGACTCTCTGAGCAGTCTGGGTCATCTGGACTCAGAACCTTCTGGATCTTCTTCAGCTCCTTCTTCACAAAAGTGACAATGTTGTCCTCCAGCAGCTGGAACAGAATAATATATGAAGGACACATCAGACTGAGATCATGGATCCAAACATCAGAACCATGTTGGACAGACTGACGGTCCACTGGTCCACAAAGTCCAGCATGGAGACGACTGAACAGAACCGATGGAAAAGTAGTTGTTGTACATGTACAGACCATAAATATGGAGTCCAGCTGGGTTTGATGCTGCCGGGCAGACGGACCTCTGGGAACCTCTGAGTTCTGCTGGTCCACTCTGTGGAGGAACCAGAACAATTAGGAAGGAAGTAAATATTCATCCAACAGTTTTCACAGATGAAATCACCAAGAGCTTCACAGTAAAAGTCCTTAAAACAGAAAGACTGAGCATCAAATTAACACAATAAAAAAATTAGTTAAAAAGAGGAAGATGAGATAAAAGGATGACGACCAGAACCACCAGAACCACCCAGTAGACATTTTAAAAAGTGGGTCTTGAAATGGGACTTCAAACTGTCCACACTGTCAGCAGATCTGATGCTGGTGGGGACGGTGACCCAGAGCTTGGAGACAGTGGAGGTGAAGGTTCTGTCCACACAGGTCTTCAGGACAGTGTGTGGGACATCCAGCAGGTTCTGGTGACTAGATCTGAGGTGGTGTGGACCTGGAGGAGGTCCTAGATATGTGGCTGAGTGTCCATGTGAGATTCTGTCCTGGATGTGATGGTGAGTATTTTAAAATGGATCCTGTAGGTCCCTGGAAGCCAGTGAGCTCACATTATATCTGTCCACACAGAGACAATCAGAAGGTAAAGGTCCATGAAGGACATCTGGATGTGAGCAGAGAACCAGAGGATCCAGGTAGTTGGAGATGTTTAATGTTCCTGCTGATCCACTAAGAACCAGCAGAACCTCTGATGGTCCACTTCAGCTCAGCTTGGTTCCACCAACCACATGATGAAGCTTTCCTTCCCTGCTGAACTTCTCTCACAACGCACACAGGAACCAAGTCTTGATGGGTCAGACTGGCTCTACCAGCTATTTCCCAGCGGGTCGTGGAAATGTGATCCACTGTTAGTCTGACATGGAGCCAGGAAGCAGCAGAACCTCCTGATCAGCATCAACACTCCACACATGAAGACATGAAGGTGTTTTCATCAGAACAGGGCAGCTGATTTCTGGAGATAACGGATCAAACCTCTGTCTGCAAATAGAACTGGAACATCTGAGAGCTCACTGGGAGGAACTGGGTTTCTGTTCTTGGCTCTTAAAGAAATGTAACGGGTCATTTCCAGAACCTCAGACCCCGACTGAGGAGACCGGTCCATACTAGGGCTGGTGATTGGCTAAAATATCACAACATGATTCCTTACAGTGAAATCAGGATTTTATTAGTTTCCCAAAGTAACAATAAAGCTGTTGAAGAAAAATCTAGAGAAGCATTTAGACCAGAGCATTTCTGGACCCATTTTAATGAGTTGCTGCAGTTCTGCTAACTTGTCTGAAGCTCAACTGAAATGTAATAAATCCATTGAGATATTTAAGAGCTGAAGAACATCTGCAGCTCTAAACTCCTGTGAGGGAACAACACCAAGTCTCTGGTTCTGATCCCAGTGATTGTTCCAGCTCCAGCTGAGAAGAACTGAAACTCTTCAGTCACTAAAACTGAGGAAGACTTTCAGATACGATGACAAAACGGTTCAGGAACAAAGAAAGAAAGTCCAGTTGGTTCCATGATGGATTTGATTCAATCACTATGAATATGGGAGAGGGACTAAAGAGTCCAGTTAGCTCCTTAACATGGAACAGAACCAATCAGAGTGAGCTCCAGTCCAAACTAAATCTTTGACTTTAAGCAGAGAAAAGTGTTTAATGATGGCGACTAATCAATGAGGCCCAAAAGCAAACAGATCAGAGCTGTTAAACATGATGTAGCAGCATCCAGGACGCCTCCAACAACATCCATTCTTTCCACTTTCACTGCTGTGGTTCTGGAGAACATCCAACACACACCGCTTCACATATGAACATAGAAATGTGGGAAAAAGAGCTGAGCTCACGTTAAACACGTGTTGGAATAAAAACATTTCAGACTGACTCAGTTTCCACAGTTACAGCAGTTAGATACAGCTCACCTCTCTGAGGATTCAGGTCCAGAAGATTTAAAGTCAATAGGAAGATCCTTTGACCTGTTGCTCTTGAAGGACACACAGCTGGGTTCTGGTTCTGCTTGATGTTTGCATTTTAGTCTCTCAAGCATTCTGTAAGAAGAAAACTTGTTTTAATGCCTCCATAGATGGACCAGCTGGTTGTGCAACACTGACTTGCTGTTTGTCAGAAGCCACTGGTACCATGCTGAGCTGCTCTGTTCAGTCTGGATGAAGCAGCAAAGAGGAACAGCAGCAGCTTCAGGACCACTTGGTCTCTTCTGGCCTGATATAGTGAGAACGCTGTGTGAAAAGGGCTCTGGACACTTAGAGATGCTGATCTCACCTCTGAGCGTGGCTCTGGCTCTCAGCTTCCCCACACAGAGTGGTTTTAGAGGGAGGGACTCCCTCCTCTCTGTCCTCACACTGATCCATGCTGCTGAATTCACATCCACATCAGCTCACACACACTTTCTACCTTCACCTGCAGAGGAAACACAAATCATTCATCTGCACATCAACTCTGATCATCCTTTACATCATTAGTGCTGGAAAAAGATCAGCTGCTCCTCCTCTGATTGGCTCTTCTTCTCTGCTTCATATCAGTGTCAGTTGAATGCAGTCAGACAGCAGTGAGAGGCAGAGGAAGCTGCCATCAGCTGCTGTACTTCTACTATCAGTCCACTAGATGGAGCCATGGAGCAACATTTCATCCACTCACACTGATTCACTCTGAACATCAGCAACTATTTTATTTCACAATCATCAAACTCTACAAGTGGATTATCTGCTGCATCAAAGCTGAACTATTTAATAATCTGACTGAATCAAACACATTTTAACATTAAAGTCATTTTATTTTTAAAGGACTCACAGGAAGCAGCAGGAAGCTGTTGTGTCTGACTTTAATGGGAGACCAGAGTTTGATTCCAGGAACTAAAACATGAAGCAGTTTGTTGAGTGAAGAAAACAAAGAAGCATCAGCTGTTCATCATGTTTGGTTCCAGTTCATCAATAATCTAATAATCCTGTAGATTAGTCTTCAGACAGCAGAGATGAAACTTTGTGCTGAAATCAGAAGTGAACATGTTCTCCAGACATCAGAGAGCAGAAACAAAGAGGAAAGTTCCTCAAGACAAAGTTCTGGTAGGAAACAAAGCAAACTTACAGTTTGTTCAGACGCTCCAAAGTGCTGAAGAACAAGATCTGAACAACAGACTGAGACCAAACAGAACCACCGTAGAACCAGACTGGGTTCCGACTGGACAGGATAAAGTGTGAAAGTGAAATTAAAAACAGGAACATATGTTATTTTGATGACATTACAGTTTCTGTTCCTTTCTGGTTTTTCTAAGGAAGAACAAAGGAAATAAAATGAGGCTCATTCCTGATCAACAATTTCTTCTTCTACTGCCAGCTGAGAACTATAGCAGAAAGTATTTTATTCAAGTGTACAACAAACATACTTTTTTCCTATATAAAATGAGACAGCGTACTTGAATGTTACTTTTTATAAACTATATTTCATATGCTTAACAATGTTTATAGTGAAGTGTACTCATTTTAAGTTTAATCAGAAGTCTAAGACTAAGTACATTAACACTAAGACTTAAACTTATACTTTAATACTGAAGCTTATACTTGCACTTTTGGTATACTTTTTACTCATTTCTGTCACAAAGTGGTGAAACTAGAATATCTTGATTCATTACAGAATCAGGTTGAGTCATTTACTAATGCTTGTATTTACATTTTCATTGTTCATGACACACTTTGCTTTGAGGTATCACCACTGTTATAAACTTACATGTTCAAGATCACATAGTGCTGAATTTTAAATGTTTATAGTAAATAGTACATGTACTCAATTTATGTATCTACATTTACCTAAAAACATACAGAGGAAAACATTAACTTCACTTTACTGAACAAGTTCTAGACCCTTTCATAATTGTTTGGCAATGGTGTCATGTACACAGCATCATCTCTTTCAACAACATATTTGATTTAAATCATGCCAGGCCACACGGCATTAACAGCTTGAAATATATATCAAAGTACTTAGTACATTGATATGTGAATCTTTACATACAGGCACTGTTCTCACCAAGCTGTGCGCATGTGCTAACGTACACTGCATCTGGATTCAGCGCAAAAATCGATGGAGTGCAGAAATAAAGTCAAAACTGAACTGAAAACAAAATAATAGTAAAAAAATAAAGTTATTTTGTACCATTTTGCAATTGTGGTTAGATGGTGTTACTTCTTTTTATTTTGGGGAGGTGACGGTGTGCATCATTGTAATTCCTGTTGCATGTCAGCTGTTTGTGTGGCTGTGTTTTTGGGATCTCTGCTTATCTGAGATCATAAGTGCCGTTTTTCAACCAGTTTGGTTGGTCTTTGACCGCTGCTCTTTGTTTCTCGAGATATGCTGCTCCGCTGGCATTATCAGCTGCAGATGGAGTATTTTGCAGTCCACGGCCTCTGCTGTTTCCTACCAGAACTACATATACATACATATATACCTTCAGGTACAGCTTAAGAACACAGATCAATCTACTCTTAGAACGTTTTTTGTGTCTCATGTATGATAATTGGTCAACAATTAACCTTATCAGTGTTGATGCAACCATTTAAAATGTTAAATTCATTTCACAAAGAAGCCAGATATGGAGAGATATGGACACTGAATCATTGATCTCTAAGCCTTTTGATTATTTTTCACACCCTCACTCCAAGGATTTGACCAATTTTCAGTACCCACCCAAATCAGACAAGCAAAAGAATAATTCCAAATGTATTTCACTCTGGCACAAACAGAAAATGGCTGCTATACAATCAAACTAATCACTCTCCATTCAGTTCTGTATGTCTTGCATTTCCAAAACCTTTAGCTTCTGACTTTGCATTTGTCAAAGGAGGCATGTATACATGGAAACATGTCCACCAGCATATTCAAGAGCACGAGAAAAGTAATGGCAATAGAGAAAGCGCATAAGCCCTTTTTCTCAGAGGCAACAAATCAGAAATCCATACAGTGATAAGAAAACGTCAGTTCAGTGAGACCAGGTCAGAAAGAGAAGGCAGGTCATGGAAAGTGTTATTGACATTGTTAAAGTTTTCAGTAAATGTGGGCTTAACTACAGACGACACCACAATGGTTATATAAAGTATAGAACTTAAAAACTTGTCAGTCAAGGGTGTAG
The DNA here is from genome assembly GCF_011125445.2 of Fundulus heteroclitus. Lineage (NCBI taxonomy): Eukaryota > Metazoa > Chordata > Actinopteri > Cyprinodontiformes > Fundulidae > Fundulus > Fundulus heteroclitus. The sequence continues at coordinate 2,699,033 of NW_023396846.1, read as the reverse complement.
GAATGTGTTGAACATTGTGGGAGACGCATATAGGAAAACATACAGATTCGTAAATGGTTCAACAAGTTTTATTGGTCAAAAATGCATTTATGTAGATTGATTGGGCGTTGAACTGGTTCTTTCAGTAATAACTTTCTGACACGTCTGTCCTGTCACCTCTGAATCTCTCAGCTGTCTATTCCCACACTGAATGCCCTAAAAAGAAAAGCTACAATAGTTACATTTGCACAAACAAGAGTAATTAGAATAAACGGGCGATCAGAATAGAAATGTGTCCTGTAAACATGCCGGCTAAAATATTGTGATCAAATTGAGATCAATTGGAATGAAACTGTAATCCAAATGAGACGGTTGATTTATGCCGATTGACAATCAGATTGAGATTCATGTAAACGCTTCCCAGAATCAAGTTATTTTGAATGTGGCAACTGACCTGTTGTCCATGTGCGTTCACTGTGAGCTTTTATTATTTATGCTTTGAGTGGCTGTAATATGTTGGGAAGAAAACTGTCTTTGAACCAATATATCCTTTCATTTGAAACATTAAAAGAGCTCAAAATTATTTATTCAGTAATGACTGAACTGTAATTAGAACCTGGTGCAAGTCCAGGATTTGCAGTTTGGAAGACAAATCAACTCGTACTCTACAGCTTTGTTTGCTAGTTTTTGTTGTTCAGCAAAGACGGACGTACTTCCTCCCAGACTTTCTGGAAGGACTTCTGGGTTTAAAATAAGCTGCAACATTCAGCCAGGAGACCCGGTTCCTCCAGAATCATTGATTTTAGCCACAGTTTCTCTCTCTGCTCATTAAAATGATCAGAACTCAGTAATATCACAGTTTTTCTAACAGCAGATTAAACTCAGTCCCAAAGCTGATGATGCTTCTGTGTTAATAAACAGCAGCTCCATGGTCCACATGACTGGTACCGTTGGGTCCAAAGCATCAGGAAGATCTCTCAGCACCAAGAAAAGGGAACTACTTCCTGTTGACACCAGCTCAGACTCCTCTGCTTCATCAGCTGGAGCTGAAGTTCAGAACTTTGGATCAACAGGTTCTCAGAGTTCTGCTAGAAGGAGGACCAGAACATGTTGAGCTGTAGAGCAGATATGAGACCATGCCTCAGCCTCTGCTTCAGAACCGATCCACTAGATCTGGTCGGGTAGTTCAGTGTGAAGCAGCGGGCCTCTCCAGGTCCATTTCTCCATGCTGATCCCTTCCTGTGTCACTAACAGCATTAAAAAGCAAACTCACTTCTTTTAGTTTTTATGCAGAAATCAAAGCATCAGAAGATCCCAGCTGGTGACAGAGTTTATGAAGGTGGACATCAGAGCCTTGGACCTGAAACTGGACCAGAACCATTAATATTAACTGGATCAGAACCAGTTTGAGCTCCAGATTCTCTGTGGTTTCATGAACAAAGATCTTTGTTTAATGAAACTTTAGTTTGAAACATGAATTTAAGGAAAACAATGTTCCCAACAAGTTCTTAAACTCCTCAGACTCTTCATTTAGGAAATAAAATACTAACTAATAATTGTCCCTCATGAGTCAAACACTGTGGAACAACAGACTGATCACTTTTAGCAGCAAATCAACCTTTAAGTCTGATTACTGCAAATATTATTGTTTTATTGATAGATTTATTAGATCAATGTTAAACTTTAGGATCATCTGACTTTTAATGGATTCAAATCTAAAATATTGATTCTGAAAACTTTAAAGCTGTTAACATTTCCTGGTCTGATTGGACCCACCTTCAGGTCTTCAGCTGTTCTTCAATCTGCTCTCTGAACAGCAGATATTTTACAGCTGCCAAAAACAACAGGCTGGAGAAATATCAGAACCAGAACCTCAGAAGTTCTGCGTCAGTCACTCTGAATTTATCAAACCAACCATCGTTCTTAAAGGGACAGAAACACATTTAAGACGATCCACAAAGTTTAAGGAGCTGCAGAACCTCTAAAGAGACGGTTCAGGTTTCAAGTGGACCTTTGTAACTTTAGCAGAACATCAGCAGAACCTTTAGATCACATGTTTTTCTCAGAGTCCAGAGTTTCTGGTTGCAGGTTAAAAGGTGGTTTTAACTCAACATGAAGGACGTTCCTGTCTTTAAGCTCCCAGATATTTAGATTTTAGACGGATCATCTGGAGCCGTGAAGCTCTGATTGGGTCAACAGAGTTCTGCTCATCTAAACATCACATCTGAACATCAGCTGTTCATCATGTTGTTTGGTTCCAGTTCATCAATAATCTAATAATCCTGTAGATTAGTCTTCAGACAGCAGAGATGAAACTTTGTGCTGAAATCAGAAGTGAACATGTTCTCCAGACATCAGAGAGCAGAAACAAAGAGGAAAGTTCCTCAAGACAAAGTTCTGGTAGGAAACAAAGCAAACTTACAGTTTGTTCAGACGGTCCAAAGTGCTGAAGAACAAGATGTGAACCACTGAGACACAGGTGAGCTGCTACCTGGAAGGAGGCGGAGCTTCAGCTGTGATGGAGGTGGGACAGGTAGGAGGGCGGGGCAGCAGCAGGAGCAGCAGTGGAGTTCCTGGAAGCTTCAAGGTTCAAAGTTTCTTTCTTCTCTTCAAGGAGCAGTTTGGTTTGCAGCTGCCAGGAAGACATCAGGACAGAAAACAACAGTCACTAAACACCAGCTTCATCTGCTGGTTCTCCTGCAGAACGCTGAGAGCTGCTGGAAGCGGCTGCTTCTCCATGGTGGCAGTGTGTAGCTGCGTCCTGAATGATCCAGTAGTTTAGCTGCACATCTTCAGCCTGCAGCTGGTTCTGGTGTTTAACAGGAAGTGAGCCGTGCCGGCAGCTCAGAGAAAACCTTCCAGCAGATTCATTCAGATCAGGTCCACATTAAAACAAGGCAGCTCCCAGTCAGAGTGCTGCAGCTTCTGCTTGATGCTTTGTGTGCACGCTGCTTTCTGCACACAGCACCAATGTGGGCTTCAGAGGTTCTGTCCGTCTGGGTCCAGAGGTGTTTCTCCAGCTTCACTCCTTCAACAGACGCATTCTTCCTGAAAACAGAGGAGGACAGTCGGCTTCTTCCTCACATCACTCACAGCTCTTTAGTTTTCACCACATTGATGTTTAAACAGGAGGAACTGCTCCATCTGACACCTTCCTCCACCAGGAGACCCGGTTCTGATGGATCACTGCTGGGAACGGACACAAGGACAGAACCTCCTGCAGGTCCAATAATGTAGCAGCCTCTGCCATGGCTTTGACCATCATTAGTGTAGAAAACAAAGAACAGAGGAGAAACCACTGTTAAAAAGTCTCAGAGTTAAAAAGTCCATCAGCCACCAGATCAGAACAGAGTCCAAGTTCTAGAGGTTCTGGAAGCTGTCTGCTAAAATGTGGAGCTGGATGGGATTAAAAGCAGAAGAGAAGTCCATAAAAAGGGAACCAACAAGGTCCTCTGCTTCCTCCAGATGTTTCAGAGCAGCTTTCAAAGTGTCCCTGTCTCACCATCCAGTCCTCGACCCGTCCTGGAAGCAAACTGCAGGAGGTCCAAACTGTCCTGACCCGGTTCCATCAGGTCCTCCTTCAGCAGCTTTTCTAATGCCTTCAGAACCAGAGAGGTGAGAGGTTCTGGACTGAAGACAGCGAGTGTCTCTGAGCTTTAGATCTTAGCTCAGGGAACAATTACTGAGGGGGAGTGGTGGCCCAGTAGTTAGAGCAGAACTCTTGGTTCTGATAAGGCTGCTAGAACCTGGAGCAAACCTGAGCAATACCCTTAACCCCCGATTGTTCCCTGGGTTCTGGAGAAGCTGCCCGCTGCTCCCTAAGGGATGGTTAAATGCAGAAGACAGATTTCACTGTAATGTAAAATTGTAACTTCAAATAAAGATTTCTTCTTCTTCAGAACTGGACCAGGTTCTGCTGCAAAGCCGACTGAAAGGTCCAACTAAAAATGTCTGATAGCTACAAAGAACCATTTTCCACACATTTCCTCGGGTCCCATCTGGACCAGGACTTTTCCTTTCTTTGACTCCTTGGAAAGGTTCCAACTCTATACACTTATTAATGGACCGGTTCTGTTCAGGGTCCAAATCAAAGTTTAGGAAAACAAACATCTCCTCATCAGAATAATGAACATTAAAATGATTCATTGAACTTTGAAGACGTTAGAAAGGTCCAGATTGATTCTCCCATTCAAGGAGTGGTTCTGGTTCTTTGGCTGCATCTCCATCATGTTCTTCTCACCATCCCATCCAGAACCGGACCTGTTGGTGTCCAGCAAACACTCAGCTTTGTCCTCATATCTGGACTTTGGAAGGTGAAGCTCCTTTTGGTCCATTTCCACAGTTCCCTGTAGAGCGTCATGTCCTTCTGGATGAAACAGAGATTTCTCTGGTCATTGTGGTTCTGACCCGTTTGGTGAGCCAAACTTCATTATTTGGAGAAGTGAGGATGGATTCCTGGAGGAAGACCATCTCCTCACAGAACCAGACGTCTGCAGATCCGGTTTCTGTCCCTTCACCAAGATCCACAGTGAGATGTTTAAAACCATCCCAGTCAATGGAAGAGAAGCGGTTCTGGAGACACGGAGTGGACTCCTCCATGAGGTCCAGAACTGTTCTTCAGGTCAGCAAGAACCCAAAAAGATTAGAGAGGCAGTCTGTGCTCCCAGAACAAGTTCAGAACCAAAGGTGTCTCCAACTAGAACTGGTTTTGACTAAATGTCCCAATTCTGCCAAAAAAAACACAAAAGCTGAGAAGAAATTGTGAAAGAAAGAAGAAATAATTGATGTCTTGATCTAATCAATTGTTACGGCCAGTGGCCTTTTTGTCTGTTTTGTTTTTCCTTCTAATGTTTGCAGGTGTAGTTGCATCTTCCTGCCGGCTGGTGCCACTGTGGAAACGTGCAGCCCTCCTGAAGTTCCCTCCTCCTAGTTCACCTTCAGCCACTTCCTTCTGTCATCATCCTCATTCTGGATTGGACACTCGCCTGATTGCCTCACCAATCTGTGTGGAGCCCTCCTTATTTAAACTCAGTTCTCCCATGCAATCAGGGCAGCTGTGTTTTAGAGCAGCTTGCCACACTGCCGGTTGTGTTGTGTTGTGTTGTGTTGTGTTGTGTTGTGTTGTGTTGTGTTGTGTTGTGTTGTGTTGTGTTGTGTTGTGTTGTGTTGTGTTGTGTTGTGTTGTGTTGTGTTGTGTTGTGTTGTGTTGTGTTTTTGCTTTACTGTAACACTCGTTTAACCTGACTATTGAAGGCTGTGTCACTCGTCTGGCAATTTGCCGTGGCACTCGGTTTTAGCCTTTCAATTCCTGGTTGTGTTACTAGTTTCATGTTTTGGTTTTGTCTTGTGGTTTGTTTAGTGTTGATGCTGTTTCCAGCATCAACACCTTTAGTTCTTGTGGCCTTAAGTCATTTTTGGGTTTCTTTTGTCATTAGATCATGTCCTGTCCTTTTTGGTAGTGTACATATTGTTTCTATAGCCAACTTATCAATAAATTGTTACATTTTTTCTCATACTCTTTTGTGTTGGCTTTTTATGTTACCTCCCCTGTACCCCTAGACCGTTGGGGTCGTAACATAAGACTGTCGCCAGATGGCGCCACATCTGTTTATATCTGTACAACGTGCTTGGCGCTTGGGCTATAATACTTTTTTGTTTTCTTGCAAATGCCACATGTATATCTGTAAAATAATTGATTATCATATACTCTTTTGAGCTGTATCCATGCATATTTCTCTTGTTAGGGAACAGTCTAAAGCTAAATTTTCCATATACACTGTGTTGAAGGAGATTTCTGTCCAGCTTGAGGCATATTTAGTGCATGTATGCATGGGTCTTATTTCTTTGTAGCTTCCATTTTCTATCTTTTGATATATTATAATTTATTTTCGTTATTTAGATTTGTATGGCTTCATTCCAAATCCTGATCAAAACCAGCATGATGACTAATAGCTGGTGGGTTGTTATTGTCAATGAATTTCGGATCACATTCCCTTCAAAATTAATTTGGGTCATTGTTTCTCACATGTATGCATGGAGATCTCTGCTGTCAGACTTCTGAAGCTAAATTTTGACTTGATGCATGGGAGAGTTTCTCTGGGAAACTGTTTTTTCTGAGCATGTTAGGTGGAATAAGTCAAATTACCACCATCTCTCTATTTTTTTTTACATCAGGTGCTGCTTTAAAGCTGCTCTGCATGCAGCAGAGGGGAGGCTCTCTTCCTGCTCTCCCTTCTCAGATCCCCATTTTGTTTGGTTTGTAGCTTGTCTTATGGTTGGGTTTTGTTAGGTTTGTTTTGCATTTGCTTATTTCTGGTTAGTCATGGTTTCTTATTTTAGGTATTCTCTCTTTGGGAGTTTATTTCTTTAGTATAATTTAATAAAATTCAGTTTTAATTTAACCAGAAAATCCTTGTGTGGTCTCCTTGTAATGTTATCCCACCAAACGAGCCTGGTGGACGTAACATCAATCAAAAATGAACTATTTAAAGATCCAGATTTAAAGAATCTATATAAACTGAGCCGTTGACATCTGGCCAAACTGTCTCAGTTGTTCCTGCAGCAGCGTCCAGACACTCCCGTCTCCTCCCTGCAGCTGAACACCTGACCCAGATAATGAGCTGCTGGAAGTCTGAAAGTCTGCTAACAAAGACAGAGACAAGATGGCCGCCTGGACAGAAGGGTTTGTTAGAGCTGCTGTGGAATGTGCCTCTAGTTAATGTCGTCTGACTTTCTTCACCTCTGCTAAACCTAAGTTTTACTAACCTGATCATGACTTAGGTACAAAGAAAGCAAGAAAAGAGCCAAAGCCCAGAAGAAGACACAAAGAAAGAGAAAAGCTCAGCTACAAGGACCATGACTATGCATCAGACATGGAGACTGGAAGAGGCGGAGGAGGGAATCGTGTTCTCCACCATACGGCACAATTGATTCAAACTCCTTCCAAGGAGCTCATGCTCACAAAATAACGACACAAAACACAACAATGGAGAATCTACTGGAAGCCATTCAAGCTTTACACCTGAGATTTGACCCTCAGGATGAAAAGATGGCCGACATGAAGACAAAGCTGAGCCAAAACACGGTCATGATCAGTAGTCTGGCCAAGGCTCTAGAGTTTAATGCTGCTGAAGTGAAAGATTGTAAGGAGAAGATGGCTGTTATGGAGTCGGAGGTGTCAGTTCTACCAAAGGAAGTCAATGAGCTCCAAGTTAACTGGAGAGAACTGGATGGTTCTGAACCAAGATGGAAGCTGAGGATCAGAGGGATGAAGGAGACGATGGGGGAAAACATTCAGCAGGACGTGGTTCACCTCCTGGGGAAGATTGTTGCAGAATGGGCTGAGAGGATGGATGAATACGTTGATACGGTTCATGGGCTGAGGAAGAAGGAGGAGAAGCCAAGCCGCCAGATTATTCTACAGTTTACCAAACGGCAGCACAGAGACGGCAAAAGGAAAATGACTAAAACGTCTCCGCTTTGGGAGTCCACTGGTGTCCGTTTTACAGAAGATCTGATGAAGGAGGAGCGGCTGGAGAGAGAAACTGTGGCCCCAGATTCTTCAGGCGAGGAAGGCAGGGGACCGGGCCTTCTACCACGGCCCGTTAGGATCCATAAACGGGCGACCCATTTATGCCAAGGACTAAAAGATTTAAAGGTGTTTTCTAAACATGCTGCTGAAGATAGTTTTACAATAAAGCTGTCATTTGTTGTTGTTTAGAAACCAGAGAGATATACACCCTATTCCTTTTCTACCTAAAATAGGAAAAAAGTTATTAGCTTTACTTTTTCCAAACAGCTATTTTTTGGTGTGTTCTGATATTTTCTTAAGCTGTTATTGTTCAAACAGCGTTGCTGATGCTTAAAACAAATCTGTCTTTTATTTCTCTGAATGCAAGAGGACTCAGGGACAATGTGAAAAGGAAAGCATTATTTTTATTTTGTAAAGGACAAGGAGCAAACTGCACTTTTCTGCAGGAAACTCACTGATGTGACACAGACGCCACCTAGTGGTCAAAGCAGTGGGAGAAAGGATGTTGTTGAGCCTCGGTTCTAAAGGTTCTAATGGTTCTGGAGGTGGAGCGTCTGTTTAATAGATGTCCTGGAAAGGTTGTTGCCTCCATTGAGCTTCTGTCCTGAAGGTTCTGGGTTCAACTCCCACAGACTGCCACTCTGGGTCCCTGAGCAAGACCCTTAACCCCAGATTTCCCCCTGGATGCTGTGATAGCTGCTCACTGCTCCCTAAGGGATGGATTAAATAAAGAGAACTAATTTTACTGGAATGTATGTTACAATAAAGATAATTGTTATTGAATATTTATGGATATGCCAACACTAGTCAGAATAAGTTGCTAATGTTAAAGCTAATTGATGTTATTTCTGAATATAAGGAAATTTACTCTTCAGGTTTAATTGTGGTAGGTGGTGATTATAACCTGACAGCAGATGACTGGCTAGACAGATGTCCTTCTAGATGCTCTAAGAAAAGGTTGAATCCTACTTTATGTGAAATTAGCAACTCCAATAATCTCATAGATTTATGGAGAGACTAAAATCCTGGTGCTCTGGTAACATAAATGATTTATTCTGGAAACCTGAAGACTAATGCTATATAGACGACAGATGTAAAATCAATGAGATGTTCTATATGGTAAAAAGACACAAGGTGCTGACATCAGATCTGGGACTAAATGGAAAGAGGAAGGTGAAAAAAATTCATCTGATTTTAGTGACCTAGAAAACATTATAGGCCAGAAAGAAAGAACATAAATTCATTAATTATAGACAACAAAGAATTCACAGATCATAAAGTTATTTCAGAGGAAATTCACATATTTTACTCAACTTTATATTCATCTTACTAGTAATAATCTAATATTACTAGTAAGATCAGAAGCTGCAAGGAGCTGCTGATCACATGACAATCTGCACTTTAACCATTTTTAGCCCTTTAACACTAAACAACAATAAGTTGATGCTTTGCTGGAATTATGGCATCAAAACAGAAACAGAAAAACAAGATAAAAACCAAGAATCCACTAAAAATACAAACTAACACCAAATAATGATAAAAATGCATCAAAGTAACAAAGTAAACTGTAGTCCTTAATATCAGCACACTGCTGCTGCTAAAATGAGCCGTTGTTCTAATGCAGATTATTACTAGAGCTCCTAGAGAATTATTTCTCCTTATTTTAGTGCTGCTGAGCAGAGTGTCGACAGTCTCTGGTTAAAATCAGCATCAGCTGAGGATGTTCTGAAGATCCAGGTTGAAACCCTGATTTCATTTCAAACCATCAAAGTGAATTTAAAGTCAGAGTCAGAGAAAAGAGCAGAGAGGAGGCAGCTTGGTCCAAACTCCTTCTTTCCACCTGCAGCTGTTTTCCAGCTGTTCTCCACAGGTGGAGGCTGGATGTTTGGGAGGAGAGAAGCGGCACATTAAAGCTCCAGATGTTCACAGCTGGATTCTTCCCACAGCAGCTGGAACAATTGCACAGATGAAATGATTGAGTCCTGAAAAATGGGATGTTTGGATGTGATCAGGTCTGCAGATGCCACTGACTGGGATTTGTGAAGAAAATGTCTCTCAGAGCTGTGAAGAGCTGTGCTTCTTTAGAGGGAAAGCTCTGAAATCTTCACTCCTCCCATCCAGTGGTGTTCAGGTGGGCTCAATGGAGCGCACCCAGCAGGACTTGATCTGAATCAACTCCATTTGATTTCTAAGCACAAAGAAAAAGCCTCTAACAGTTCTGTGTGTATTGATGGAAAATGGCTTTTAGTAAAAAGCTCCAAGTGTGGATCAGATTTCTGAGCTTCAGCAGCAACCAGAACTGTTGCTTAAAGCTGAAGTTAGAAGTCAGAGAAAAGCTGCAAAAGAAAATCAAAGCAGCGACTCAGACGTTCTTTCCTTCCATGAAGCTCATTGATTGTTGGCAACACATCACACACAGCACAGTAGAAACATGAAGCTTCTGCTTTTAAAAGCAACTCATGGCTTTCATCTTTTCAGCTTTTAGTGCAACACAAACATCTGGACTAAAACTGATGTGAGAGCAGCTTCTGGTTCCTGAACAACGGCTCTGGAACGTTAATTTCTGCACTTTTCCAGCATCTGGAACATTCCAGCTCCACAGTTCACATGTTAGCTTGCTGTCAATGTTGCTAGTAAACCTTTAGGACGTGTTCAGTGGACAATTTGGATTCAGCTTGACAGGAGAACACCTCCAGATGTTACTCAACACATTTCATTAAGATATGATGTGGAATTTCACATTTAAAGCTCATCAACATATGACTTTACAATTCTATTGATCAAAACTGCTGAGGTTTACATCGCCACACTATGTACATACTAATTACACGGAAAATAAATCAAGGTCCAGAAAAAAGCTGAACTAGAAACAGGTAAGTATAAAATGTTGAAATGATGAAGAACATTTCCATAGTTTGCTGCCACAGAACTTTGGTTCCAACAACACAATAGACGGTTCCAGCTGGATTCCCTCAGAGCTTTCAGGACATCTTCTTGTCAGCCTAGGCACGGCTCATGGAACCATCTGCCACACGTGTCCCTGGATCTGCACAACAACTTACACAATATACACATTAGGGGACAAGGAGGTGGCTTTTGCTGGCTTCATACTATCTTTTCATCGTCACATTTGGTTATTGAACAACTACAGAACGGGTCAAGCTATGTTCCAGAAAATGAGTTTTTATCAAATCAATAAATGATTAAAATCTGGGAGTCAGCCCCAGGTAAGATGGCCGCCACATCAGCTCAACTACTGGGAAGCTTAATGAAATGAACTCAAAGAATTTCACATGTATTGTTTTCTAGATTTCTGTGGAGGTAAATGTTCTTCATCCAAACACTGACTTCTACAGCCAATCACTTTACTACCTTTGGAACACAGAGAAATGACTTTTAAAAGTCACAGCTGCTTCTTTGATGAAGTTATCTCAGTAATATGTTCATAGGAAACTCTCCTGAAGTGATCCCTGGGGATTTTCCCTCACCACATTATCATTATCATCATTATCTTTTTTACAGTGTATTCTAAATACTGATATATCTATAACAATGGCACATAAAACAGGTGAACACAAATCGCTTCATTTCACATATTCCACTAAAACAGTACATCCAATAACATCCAATTAAAGGTAATATTATTATTTTTTCATGTTAAAACCCTTGATGATCTGCTTTCCATCAGTGACTGTTAGACCTGTATTTTTTTACTTTATGCTCTAAAACTAAGTCAGTTCACAGATTCACAACGTTCTGAATAAGCATTGTTACTGAGGTACAGGTATACAAATGACTAAATAATTACAAATGCTAATGCGAGTGAGCAATCAGGCCTTCATCTGACTTAGTAGCTGACTAAGCTGGCATTTAGTTACCTGCAGACAATCTGAAAGCCGTCTACTGTTTTCATGTTGCAGATCCTGCTGAGGATTAGCTGAATATAGCATGATCACACGTCCATTATGACACCATGAAATGCTCCACATGCTGAGGATTCAGTTACTAAACGGCAGAAAATCAGCACCAAACAATACATTTACTCAGCCAGTTTGTAACTGGAGGCTCTGGCTGCTTTTACCATAGAACACAAGGAGCAGTTGTTCCATGAATCAAAGTCTACAATGGCAGAAAATAGGTAACATCACCTTTATGGTTCCATGTGTTCCATCCACTAAGATCAGCTCCATGTTCAGAGGTCACACTACCACATCTTCATAGAAAACAAGCTTCCATCCTTTTCTGTTGCTGCTACGTGTTAAACTACAGGATCATTGTTATCTGTGAACATCCAGATCATATTTATAATGAAGCAATGCAGTTTGCAGACAATCCCAATGAAGTGTGACAGAGTTTGTGAAAACCAAATGATCTGCTGAAGCTAGATGTGGCCAGCAAGGCAACAGGGATGCAGCTACGCTGTTTTTCTCTGCCCACATCATCCAACCTATTGCTGGGACATTTACAGTAAAGCTTAACACTTCAGGGCCAACCTAAAAACCTGCCTTTGTTACACATGCAGAGAATCTTTATTACTACATAGAGACCAGCATTTTAAGCTCTGCTCATTTTGAAGAAGATTCTTGACATTCTTTGGAAGAGTTAAATGTGACAGTGATGTGTGTTTGAAATGTGAAATAAATGCAGTTTATGTAAATAGTAAATGGTTTCATATTTATGAAGGTGTGCTGTGAATCCTTGAATAAATAGCTTTTTACCTCTTGGTGCAGCTTTTAAATTCTTTTTTGTCTGGGCCATCTTTTCAACTACCTTAGTGATTTCAACCAGATGTTGACAGTGAACACCTCATGCGTATACGGAGCTCTAGAATGATTCCAGTTGCTTTATGTCGTTGCCGTTGCTCTCTCTAGCTGCCCTTTTGTCTTCTAATGCTCCAGTTTAGTTCAACTCTGGCTAGATTTCACCGTGTTAACTCCAAACTTGTTGCAGTCCGCCCTCATCATTCTTCCTTCAGCCAAGATGCGGCTGACACTCATGTTTGTGTGGAAGCAGAATAATAATCAAATAATAATCAGAAGCTGCTGCATATGTCTCTATGCTTGCATCCAAAGCCTTGAGTGAAGGCTTATCATGAAGGGGAGAAGTTGCCAGGTTCCATATTTCATAAACTGTTTCTGTTGGGACTCAACTGGATGGCGTAATGCCCAAAGCTTCTGACCACAGATGTGCTTAATGCCACAATTTCTGCCATGCAGTGAGAGGCGTTTTAGTACCAAATGTTTCCCTCCTACATGCACTCTGGACTGGAAACACTGAGAGCTACTTTTTAGGATCTGATTGAATGTGACTTTGTAAAGAGCCTTGAGATGACGTGTTGTGAACTGGCGCTATAGAAATAAAATCTAATTGAAGTGAAAACATTTTAGTGTGGTTATTGTGGAGCATTACCTGATCACTGCTTGTTCCACAGGCTAAAAAACATTCTTTGGGGATTTAACAGGACATGAAGTTTCTTTTTCTTTGTCTCTATGTAACTATAAATGTCATCACATAGTCGGCTTTTATCACTTCCATGCGTTTCATATTCCACATGACATAAATGTCTTAATGTGGGCGTGGCCAGCAGATTTTGTAGCATCTCCCTAAACAGAGCTTAGACACTGAAACAAGGTTTACCACTTTGCAATATACTCCAGTTGCATATTCTATATATTAGCTCTACATGGCAATATTTAGCCCTAAAATCCCTGCCTGGTCCTACCTGATGCCGTCAGTATTTGTTCACCCAGAGCAACTCTTTCCTTTTCCAGGTTCTTTTTGATGTAGAAAAGCTGATGGCTGGAATATTTGGAAAAGCTTTCCTCACTTCCCTTGTGATCTAAAAAAAGGCAGAATATTAATTTTGTATTATTTGTAATATTCAATAGTTTGTTTCTGTTGTAGTTCCATATTTCTGCCAGCAGGTAGCGTATTCACAACTACAAGCTCTACGCACTTCTTCTTTTGTCTTTTTTCTCTTTGCGCTGATGCCGTTACTGCAGTTTAGAGAGAGTTAGAACAGGAGGTGTCAATATAACTAGTTACTAAGTAAATACTGATTAAAACTGTGTTATATCTTGAGTTATTGATCCTAGGAGATTATCTGCACCTGCCAGGAGGGTTTCTGGTTGCGGGACATCACCGTGTTGTTGTGTTTTGTCGAGTGAAAACTGCGGTGAGTAATGATGATTAGCGCTTAGCATAGCATGCTAACTACTGCTGATTCTGGCTGATTGCTCACTGATTTCATGGAGAAAGTATCTTTGTTATATTGTTATGCTTGGAGACGATGTTTAAAACCAGCTGGAGACAGATGAAGGTATATGAGTGAATTGAGGATGTAAAAAATTGTGTTTTGTGTAAATTATCTGTTAATTGAGCTATTGCTGCATGTGATTTGTACTATTACTATATGCCAACTAATGCTATATAGTTAAGCGAGCTGGTTTTATGAGCTAAAACAATCAACAGTGTGCTTTTGAGTTATCGAGAGACAGTAATTTAATGAATTATTATCAGACATGATTTAAATGTGATTTAAAATAATTCACATACACCATTTTGTGTGGGTGGGCTGTTTAAAAATTAATTTTATAGCTTTATGTGATACTTTGTCAATTTAAATGGTTCACGTTCATTGATATAAGATTAAAAAGAGGATAAATACTGTATAGTTGATTTGGGTAAATGTATAAAAATAGAAAGAGATTAATGTAAAAGCTGCTGCTCTATGCAGGTTGTTTTTTTGTATGAGTCGGTTTTGATCACTGATCTCTATTATACACTGGAGTGCTAATAGCCGCTGTTAGAACGAGTCGCTGTGAAGCCACCAGCCGCCATATTGGTACTCCCTATTTTCCTCCAGTAACTAGGGAATATGTGCGCTACAGCATCGAATAACGAGGATTTTCTCATGTTCAGGGGGGCTTAAAACTTTTAAAATGTTAAATGCTATATACTTTTATGTTATGTTCTAAAACTGTCAAGTACTGAGAAAGTCATGTGTGTATATATATATATATATATATATATATATATATATATATATATATATATATATATATATATTTATAAATATATAAATAACAATACACAAACATATATTTACATATATGTATACATATTCACATACTTATATATACATAAATGTATATATTTAATATGAATAACATGTAAAATATTTCAGCACATAATTTCCTAGTAGTTGATAGTGTTAGTACATCCACTGACTGTAGAATTACCTGTGAAACATTTTCACACAGCCAGAAAACTGCTTGTTGTTGCAACCAAATCCTGTGGGATTCTGTGAGAGTAGGGAGGAGCAAGATGGCGGCCAGTGACTTCAGTTTTTAGGGCCAATCATCAATCCAGTGTATAATAGAGCTCAGTGAGCACCGAGCAGTTGTGGGCTGATTACTATCTTTCACGTTGTGTTTCAGACGAGATTTGTTCGTAAGTTTTGGTTAATTGGGAAAACAATAATTGTCTTTTTGCCTTATTTAACTGAGGTGTAAATGATTGTATGCTAAAGTTATGAAAATGTTTTTATTTTAGCTTGCAGCTAGAGTGACTGATTTGTAATGTTTGTTGCTAATCCAAAGCCTGGTGTGTTACAGTTTACGATGGCTAAAGCTATGGCAGAGGTCAGAGGTCACTCTTCAATAAACTAAAGAGAGAAAGAAGTTTGGTTATTGGAGCGTCGTTATCTGGCTGTCTAGCTGCTGAAAAAATAAATAAATCAGGAAAACTCAGGGCGAGGACAGCACAGCTGCTTTAACTGTTTTTTTTTTCTCCACTCTTGGTCTCTTCAGATTGTAGCCGGGGCTGCTGTCCAGGAAGTAGGGCGCTGTGCGCTGGTTCTCTTGCCCATATATGGAAGAGGCGGTGACAGAGCACACCTGGTGGGGGTGAGACAGGTAATGAGCATCTACATTTAAAAGCAGGTAGATCTCTGAGGAGGATCCATCCTGTTCTGATTCCTGCAGAGGCAGCGCATTTCTAGAGCGACGTCTGGAGCACCGTGGATCGGTTTTACTGCAGAGAAGGTAAAGGCAGTAGATCATCACCTGGCTGCTGGAGACGCTGATCTAGTTTTGATCTCTTTAGTCTGCAGGTTGACCTACTACTGTTTTAGCTACTGTTTCAGTTATTGGTTTGGCTGCTGTTTTAACTACTGTTTTAGGGTTTTATTCCTAGTTTATTAAGGCAGGGAGAGTTTTTATTTAGTACCCTGGCCCGGTTTTAACCCACAGGAGGACCTATGCTGTCCCTGGGTCCTGTGCTGGTTTTATTTAGATTAGGTTAAGGAGACTATTGGGAGGAGAGATTTTCTGTTGTGTTGTGTTCACCAGGGTTTGTGGAGTGAGTGTTTTTGTTGGAGGCACTAAGGTGTATTCTGTTTGTTTTCTTTAGTAGTTCTCCCCCAATACAGTCTAATTAATTTAATTGGGTTTTTAATTATTCTCTCAGCTCTCAGGATTCCAGACCAGCATAGTTTCTACTTTTAAAGCAATTTCTTTTTGGTGCAGTGAAATTGATCTTTGTTCCTCGGAAACGGTAAACTTAATAAATTCTATTTAATCTACATCCGTGCCTCTGTTAGTCCCTACGAAATCTTCTGTGATCTGGTACCAGATGGTTGGAGGCTTAGAAACCGTACCTGAGGTCACAAGAGCATTAATAAATGTCACTACATTGAAAAATAAAATGTTACTGTGAGTAGTTTAGTGCTAAAAATCACATTTCTTAATGGAACAAATTTAGTTTTAATAAAAGCTCCATTATTAAATGTGTTTATGGGGATTATCTGTATTTATGGGGCTGCAGGTTCTGGTCCTGCTGGGCTCCAAGTCTGAGCTTCTGCTGCAGCCACAGCATCTTCTCCATCCGCATCCTGAGAGTGGAGGACGGCGAGCCGCCACCAGTCCACGCCGTCAGCGCGTGAGTAGCCGGCGCCACCTCAGCGTCTCTGAGCGTCTGCTGTGCTAACGGTGTTAACGTCCCGCAGGTTGTGTCTGTGCCACCTGGCAGGCTCTGAGCGCAGCTCCAGGACCCAGAACAAAGGACCTGAAGGAGGCTGGAAACATCAACGCCTCGCTGCTCATTCTGGGCAAATGCATCAAGGCTCTGCAGCACAACCAGCACACCAGGTGGGACCTTCATGGTTCTGGGAACCAGTTCTGGTCCTGGAGCGTCCTGAGTGACCCGCTGTCTGCTGCCTCCAGGCTCCTGCAGCACGTCCCATTAAGGGAGAGCAAGCTGACCCACTACCTGCAGGGCTTCTTCTGCAGCAGCAGCAAGGCCTGCATGGTGGTCAACGTCAGCCAGTGTGCCTCCATGTATGACGAGACCCTCAACGTCCTCAAGTTGTTGAGCCTTAAGTTCTGATATCCAGTTAGAACATCAGTTCACTCCCAAACATTTAGCACTGCTGTCTTTGTAAAATGAACTGAGCAGCAATCTAATCACAACGGGGAAGCAGCCATTATGTTTTTGACTCAGACGATTCATCAGCCTACCTTCCCTAAGATCACCGCTGCATGACTGAAGAACTTCCCCTGGAGCCGCAGCACCAGAGCGCTCTGAGGTCTCGGTAGAGCCGCTTGATGTAGTCAGGATCCAGCAGAGTGAACGCTGGACTTGCTTTGGCTTGAACGGACATCAGCCTCCATGAATACCAGGTCATCCATGTTGCTGTTCATTAACACCGTGCTAACTTTTCCACTGTGGAGGCTCGCCTTGGTACATTCACATAGCAGAGCCGTCCGCACCAAGTGACGACCCAAGATGGTTTAAAATGTCCTGGTAAGTTCTAAGAGGCCACTTCTTCATGTCATCCTCTCAGTCATGAATAGTTTAAGGCTGCGGCGCTGACCTGCCACTTCCATCGCTCTGCAATTATTGGAAATATTGCTGCAACACTTTATCATTTCAGTCAAGCTGATGTTATTTGGCCGAGGGAAGCGCTGAAACGGAAGTGGAGAACAAAAAAAAACTGAAGTTGGACCCAGAGTTACTTCCTTGTTCAAAAATAAGGTGGATAGAACAGAGAGAAATGTGAAAGGTAGTTTGTTGGCTTTGTTTCAGGTGGAGGTTGTGATCTCCAGGCTCCTCCCCGTCGTTCCTCCTGCTTCCTGCAGCAGGAAGACGCTGCAGAGCAGCAGCAGCTCCCTGAGCGGCTGGGAAGCCAGTCTGGAAGACCTTCAGGTGGGAAGGAGTCGCCTTTAGCCGTGTAGCTGCTGACGTCTCAGTCATCCCTGATATCTAAAACATCCGTCCAGCAGGGTGAAGACCAAGACTCCAGTCTGATGGAGGACAGCATGGAGGAGACGGCTGACAAGGTGAAGAAGTCGTCATTAATCAGAGGCTTCACCAGGTCAGTGGTTTTAGCTGCTCCACATTTCTCCTGACATGAATCCACCTGCTGGGTTTCCTGCTGGAGGCGGCGCCACGTTTACCTTCATTCTGACGTCAGAACCGCAGCTTCGTCCCTCCTCCTCTTCATCAGCTGCTGCTGCAGATTTCTGCAGGAAACCAAGCAGCTGGTGGTCGAGTCTGCATGTCCAGGTCCCAGCCTCTGATATCATATTTACTTAGTTATATTGATGAGACTAATAATGAAATAATGAGGATTAAAACTGTTTTAAAACTATAATTAACATTTAAACGTCCTCAGGTTGTGGTTTAAAACTAGAATTACCATTTAAACGTCCTCAGGTTCTGGTTTAAAACTATAATTAACATTTAAACGTCCTCAGGTTGTGGTTTAAAACTATAATTAACATTTAAACGTCCTCAGGTTGTGGTTTAAAACTAGAACTAACATTTAAACGTCCTCAGGTTCTGGTTTAAAACTAGAATTAACATTTTAAACGTCCTCAGGTTCTGATTTAAAACTATAATTAACATTTAAGCGTCCTCAGGTTCTGGTGGCTGACCCAGGATGTCTGGTCCAGTTAGAGGAGCTGCTGCTGAGGACTTTAGATGATTTTATGGTATTTATTTCAGCCAGGATTAAAGTAAGATCCTAGTTCCTGTTCAGGCTAACATCTGTGGCTCTGACCTGAAAGTGTAAAGCAGGAACCACTTTGGCTGAGTGATTATTTCATTTATTTTAACAACTTCAGCCTCTGTTACATGATGAGTGTGAAATATTGCCGTCCAGTTGGTGACTGATTCAGGCCTGGTGTTAGCCGCGCTTCATGGCGTCTAAAGGGACAGCATGAGATCAAATGCAGGAAGGTGATGTGTTCATCCAGGATGACAGAGAAGCTGCAGCTGAGGTGGAGGAAGCCTGGTTCTCCTCCCAGGAGAGAGAGGAGGTCCATCCTTCCTCAGAACTCCAAGATGTTCTGATGCCACGGCTGCAGAACAATCGTCCCTCTGAGGCCCAGGTTGCTCCTAACCTTTGAAAACCTCTGAGTTACGCAGCGAGGGTCTGGAAATGTTCAGCGTCAGGGAGGCCCGCTCTGAGGACAACACAGAACAGCTTGGACCGGGTCAGAACCGGACCCGTGTGTCTGCTGGGTTCTCTGAGACGTCTCCCTGCTTTTAGCCTCCATACGGCGACCTTTACTGGATCTGCTGCTTTTATTCCTCCTTTTCTGACTAGTTTCAGCTGCTGCTTCAGTCTGGAGGAAATCCTGAGCCGCTCGCTGTGGACAGAACATGTGAATCAACCCAGTGCAGCTGCTGTGAACATCTGGACCTGGTGTCAGCAGAACCAGGTGCGTCAGAGGCTGCCCTGCAGGGGAAGCGCTGTGTTCAGGTCAGCGTCTCTCTGGATGTGATTCAGAGGAGGAGCTTAAAGCCTCTGCTGCTTCCAGAGGCCCTGCAGAAAAACACTGGTTATAAAACCCGTTAATGTGGTTTAATTACAGGATTTATTCAGCAGAAATGTCGTTTCAACACAACGACGGACCTTTCATGCGTTTCTGTAGGAAGCTGTGGTTCAGAAGATGAACCTCCACAGATTATTAAAGCCTAACATCCTGTTGTTCTGGTTGAGGAAACGCGGTCGGCCTGTTGACCTTTGAACCTGTAATCTGCTTTTTAGGTGAAACGCCAACGGCTTCATTTATCTGAAGATGGTTCATTCAGATTAGTTACTTCAACAGGCGAGGTCCAACCAGGACCGCTTTTAGAAATTAGAAATGTCAGGTTTAAGCGCCTAAAACATTCATTAAACACAAAGAAGAAAGACAACAGACGTTAGATCTTCTCTAGCAAGGAGAACGACACAGGGACACGCTCAGTTACAAACCCCCTATCCGTTCTGAAGTACACCTGCTGTTTGCTTGCTTTTTATTTTCTCAGGCAAGCAAACTGCAATGTGACCTTTGACCTCATAAACTAGCAGTTCAGTTCTCAGGGAAAGGAGGAACCACAGATGGTGAGGTGCAATAAATCACACAAAAACATTTATCATGAGACCTTTTCTCTTCACAAAGCCTTGCTCTGAAACATAGAAGAGAAAGTTTAGTCATCTGAAAAACACTTTAATACATGAATAAACTCAAACCTTAAAAAAATTTTTTATCATTGAGTAAATATGTGATAAATGCGATGAATACGGTAAATTAAAACATATAGAAAATTATATAAATAATTCTAACAAGAAACCAGGTTAGTTTGCACACACAGATGCCAAATTCCTGTAATTCTGTAGTTTTGTATTTCAGAACAAAAAGGAGCTGCTGTTAAATCAAGAATTTTAAATTAAAATGTTCTTAAGAATTAAATTATTTCTTAAGAGAACAAACGGATCCGTTTGAGCGTCTCTCTGAGCTGTTGGGAGAAAGACGAGCAGCACCAGTTGCTTTTCCTTCCAGATGCCGACATGCAGCTGATAATTGTACCAATAACTGGACCACATTAGCTGCCTGTCAGTTATTTAGTGTTTTTTATTAAACCTTTATTTATCCTGGGGAGAGACCCGCTGAGATGGAGACCTCTGAGGTTAAGCTGTCATGGCTGTCCAGGTGTCCACCAGGTGAACTGTACCTGTGGTTTCTGACAGGTGAGCCGTTGCTGGATCTCCTTCAGGCTCGTCTAAATGTTCAGGACGGCTCACAGGAAGCTACTTTCTAGGCTTCTAGGCTCCAGTCTGTCACAGCTTTAGTTCCAGCGCTGTTAAGCCTTTGAAAAGCGTTTTTATCTGATAAAGCTTGATATAACATAGCAAAGTGTCTTTATTTATTTATCCTTCAACGCGTCCTTTTCCTGATGGAGATTCTCTTCAATCAGGATTTTCTTTATTCTCTTTGGCCTTTAGCAGCAAACCAGCCAATAGATTTAACACTCTTCATGTGTTTAGGGCAAAATGAGCTGCTAAAAGTAAACTTTCTGCACCAAATGTAATCCAAGTTCTACTTACTCTGTTGATGGAAATGATTTCATGAAGGACGGCACATCAGACGAGGCAGACTCCACCCAGTGGACCGTCAGGCTGAGCATCGTTTGGTTTAAATGTATCGATGTTAGAGAGCGACATCAACGGTCTACATAGCTAACACGCTAGCTGCTGTTAGCGCGACTCACACTGCGTCAGCGCTGCGCCCCCCCTTCCAGCCTCAGAGCCTGGAGGGCCGGTTCTGAACAGATCCCTGGTTCTGTTGGGATCTGGGTCCAGGAGACACTGGGATAGAATAGAAACGCATGTTTGCATTTCTATTTTAGGGAGATGTTAGCTGCAGCCATCCTCAGATGTCCAGCGTGTGTCTGCCATAGGGCTGGGTATCATCTGGGATGAGCCGATTCGATGCGATTCTCGATACATAGCTCACGATACGATACGATTCTCGATATAGCTCAGCATGATTTGATTTGACTCCAATATTGATATTTACTACTATTAAATTAATGCTCAAAGTCATTCAATCAACAAAAACAGCCAAATATTCTATTAATGTTCAATTTATTGAACACTGTGCAATAAAGTGCATGTGGTTCAATACATTTAATATATTACAGAAACCAAAATTTTGCCCAGTTTTCTAGGACAATGTAGTTAGCTTATAACAACTTTTTGTGCAAAAGAAACCTAGAAAATGTTCATCTTCAGTTTTTTAAACAAAGAAAAAGTGCTACTATATTGCTTTTAACATACTGAAAACCAGGAGTGACACCCACTCTCACTAGCCTATCAAAATCTGCTGGCTGAAACATCAGTACTGAAGAAAAACAGAACAGAATGTCAATTTGACATTGTCAATGAACTCTTCCTCAAAAAAATGTGTAAAAAAGTTACTACAAATGCAACTCTACTCCGTAATATTTTTGTTTAGAAACAGTAGTTGGTCAACATGTTCTGGGTTAAGCGCACTTCTCTGTGCAGTGACTATATCCCCTGCAGTAGAAAATACACGTTCTGAAGAGACACTTGTTGCTGGAATACACAGGTAGGTTTTTGCAAGACGTGACAAAAGTGGATATTCTGTCTGGTGCTCTTTCCACCAGTTGAGTGGATTGTCACCTGCAAGAGACATGGGAGCAGTTTCTTTGTACCGTGTCAGCTCCTGTTCAGCCTGGTCCTGTGTGGTTCTGTGTCTCGCTGCAGTACCTGTACTGTATGTTTGACCTAGAAGATCTGCTAGACTGCATGACTGCCTTGCTTTCTTTGTGGGCAGACTAGTAGCAATGTCTTGCTTGTCGATATTCACGCAAGTGTTGTCCTTCACTGGCACCTCATTAGGCTCAGTTTTGGTTTCAGCCCCTTCCTATAGAAGTAAGTAAGAAAAAGAAAAATCAGGTTTAATATAACATGTATCTGAAATTAAATTTTCCATAAGTTAACAATGTACCATGTTTCTACCCCCCCCCCCTCCAAACATTATGGAAGTACCCATTATAAGCATTTTTTAAACCTAAACATACGACTATACATTTTAACAGGGTTAGAAAAAAATATTTTTCTAATTTTTTATAAATTAGTAACTTAGTGAAAATTTTATCAAATACATCACCTGAAATGTTTGTTGGCTTTCTCCTGCCTCTGCAACTACCCTCATGTAGATGTCCTGGCGTTCATCTTCGGAGAGGAAGGGGAGAGCCTTGAATCTTGGATCCATAGCTGCACACACATATAAAGTCTCTCTCTGCTGATCCTTGTATCTCTTGTTCAGGTCCTCACAAATGGCTGATTATATTCCTTTCACTAATGCAGAATCAGATCGGTTTTCTTGAAAGTCATGGAGGAGCTGAGCATGAAGTGGTGCCACAACTGATAAGGTTGGGGAGGTTTCCTGAGACATCACAAGTGTAGCTGTCTTCATGGGCTTCATGGCATCCACAATCTCCTCAGCAGATGTTATGTCTGACTCACTGAGGGTGCAGACCTCTTTCTCTGTCTTCCTTACTTCACCAGATAGTAGAGTGGCAGATATAGCGGGTTGCTGCTCCAGGAAACGTTGGAGCATGTCATGAGCGCTGTTCCACCTCGTTATGACATCAGTTAGGAGTTTATGTTCAGGCAGCTGAAGTAACTTTTGTTTTTGTCGCAGGACATTGCTCGCTGTAGCACTCCGCCTGAAAAAGCTGGTTATGCGCCTCACTCGTCCTAACAAACGGGCCACATTGGGAAGCTTCAGTGCGCGTTGTGATGCCAGGTTAAGAGTGTGGGCAAACATACCAGTTAGCTCAGCTGCGGTGGTCATGTTAGCTGCATTGTCTGTGACGATGGCCGGGTTTTTGGCTGCTATGCCCCACTCATCCAGCGCTGTTCTCAGTAACTCCGCTATGTTGGTCCCCGTATGGCTCTCATGCATGGCTCTTGTTTGTAAAACGAACGCCTTCAGCTCCCAGTCCTCGGTAATGAAATGACACGTGATCGTCACATATGATTCTGTGGCTCGAGACGTCCACCCATCACACGTCAGGGCCACTCTTGCAGCTGAACTTAGCGAAGTTTTGACACGTTCTTTCACTTCTTCGTACTTCTTCGGCACAGCTATATCGGTAATATAGCGACGGGTTGGGATGACGTAACGTGGCTCCAGCGTATTTACCATGTACCGAAATCCTCTGTTTTCAACCACGCAGTAAGGACGCAAATCCAGGCAGATAAAACGCACCAGTGAGTCGGTAATCCCGATGGCACGGGGTGAGGTAGATGGAAACTTATACGTGGCGTTGTCCAAAGTCATTTGCTTCGGGTCTACGGGTTTCTGTTGCGTCTTTGGTGCTGCTAGCTTGTCAGCGTGGTGCCTCTGTAGGTGAGCCCGCAAGTTGGTCGTGTTTCCAGTATAGCGTACTGCACCATTACAATACTTGCATATTGCATTTGTTTTGTCAAGTCCTTGGCTTTTTTCATTGACTTTAAAACCAAAATGTGCCCAAACGTCGGACTTTAAAGACGAAGGCGCATCAACTATTCTTTCAGCCATTATGCAAATTCTTCCTCGCTGTGAACAGTAACGGGGCGCTGTAACAACGCCCCCTAGGGGTAGGGAGGTATATCGATATTGAAAACCAGAATACCGATATTAAATCGTTTTTAAAAAAATCGATATTAATCTTTATATCGATTTTTATGCACAGCCCTAGTCTGCCAGAAAAGTCCAGAAACTCTGGCTTAGAGTGAAAACAGGTCAGTTTTTACTCCACTGCTACATTCCTGTGGCTTTAAGCTTTTAGGCCTTTACTCGACTTACTGCGCGGTTCTGTTGGGCTATTCTGGTTCTGAAGCTCCAGCCTGCCGGTACTAGTCTCCACTTCAAGGTTCATCTTCTCTTTGCTGATGTCTGGAAAAGTAAAACGTAAACATGGTGAGGTTTCTGACGTAGATTTAGCATGTTGAGAAATCCTTACAATACTAAATAAAAACTCTACATTCCTGAGAGTTTATTGTACTCGGAGTTTAGGGTTTACCTTCCTAGAATATAGATCATTAGGAGCTCTGGTTGCTTTGATGTTGCTGTTGTAGGACTTGACCTGTAGGAAATGTTTTAGAGTTCAGAACCTGGAACGGAGGTGACCTTTGACCCCTGAAGCTCTGTATTCAGAGCTTAAAATCAGTTTAATTCTCAGGATGTAACCAAACATTTCAGGCAGCCTGGTCAGAAACTCTTCCCTGAATCCACCAAGGAACTGAACTGGTTCCTAAACCGACTTCAGTCCTCATTTAGCTCTACATGTGAATAAATCTGGACCCAACACATGTCTGTTGGACTTTATGGTCTCAGTGGGTCCATCTTTAGGTCCATCAGGTGAAATTATTTAATGTTTATCTCTTCATTTAACACTGAAGCTGGAGGAGGTTCGGTTCTGGTCCGTTTGAGGACGTTTCTGCTCATATTCTCAGCTCTGGTCTTTAGTTTCTGGTTTTTACTGGAGTAGAAGAAAAATACTCGGATTCAAAGTTAACATTTAATCTGCAGAATATGACCAGATTAAAGCTGCTTTTAACCACATTCTTGTTGTTTTTAAGTCTCACTTCTTCAGGAGGAGTAAACGAGCAACAACACATAAGGTACCGTTTGCTTTTCTCTAGTTAGAACCACGTTCCCATCCAGAACCCCTCAGAACCATTTCACCATCAGTCTCCATCATCATCTGCCATGTTTGGTGTTTCCATCTCCTGATCACCATCAGTCGTTAGTTTAACGCCTCCAGCAGCAGAGAAACCATCCGGTTCTGTCCATTAAGGCCCAGGCTGTTGAACCGACTGGATTCAGCCGGTCTGCCGGTACCGGCGCCGGTCCAGACTTCCTACGCCGTCCTGACAGGTTCTGACGTCTGGAGGAAAACTTTGATTTCTCTCCTAAATTGACTTTATAACTAAATGGATCATCACTATAAATAGATTTTTTTGTGCAGAATCAACAACAAGTGGGACTCAATCATGAAGTGGAACGAAATTTATTGGATATTTCAAACTTTAACTAATAAAAAACTGAAAAATTGGGTTTGCAAAACTAATCAGCCCCCTTGAGTTAATACTTTGCAGCGCCGCCTTTTGCTGCGATTACAGCTGCAGGTCGCTTGGCGTATTTTTGCCCATTCCTCCTTGCAAAGCTGATAGAGCTCAGTGAGGTTAGATGAAGAACATTTATGAACAGTTTTCAGTTCTTTCCACAGATTCTTTAGTAATTTCCCTCTGGGATTATTAAAGTATGTCTGATTCTCGATTGGATTCAGGTCTGGACTTTGACTAGGCCATTCTAACACCTGGATATGTTTATTTGTGAACCATTCCATTGTAGATTTTCTATGTTTTGGATCATTTTCTTGTTGGAAGACAAATCTCCGTCCCAGTCTCAGGTCTTCTTCAGACTCCAACAGGTTTTCTTCCAGAATTGTCCTGTTTTTGGCTCCATCCATCCTCCCATCAGTTTTAACCATCCTCCATGTCCCTGCTGAAGAAGAGCAGGCCCAAACCATGATGCTGCCACCACCATGTTTGACAGTGGGGATGGTGCATTCAGGGTGATGAGCTGTGTTGCTTTTACACCAAGTTTAGCCACTGTACAAAAGACTAAAAGTTTAATCTCAGCAGCTTTACAAACATCGGGACTTCAGTGTTGTGTAATTACACGCCGTTTTAAAGTTATTTAATAAATAACTCTGTTATTGTCTGGTGAATATCGGCTCTAGAGCTGATATCAGGACAATAGATGAAAAGGATGAATTCGAGCTCTGATGATCTTTTTACAGCAAACTCTGCACACATAGAATAAGGAGTGACAACTTCTCTTCAAGTTCATAAATTTATTAAAAGAGCCCACCTGCCACTGTGAATCCTGATGCCTTGCTCATGGTCTGTTTCTGTCTCAGCAGGAGGAAGTGGGGACTGAGAACCGAAGGAACACCAGAACCAAGCTCACCCCAAAGAAAGCAGAGGTACCGGCCAGAACCAAACAGCTGAACTGGTCACCTGGAGACAAAGAGCTGATCTGTTGTACTTCTGTGGTCAGAGCTCTTCCTCAGGTTGTCGGTTTGACTCCCAGAGCAGCAGGAAGGACGGCACGCTGCAGAAGATCGGAGACTTCCTGCAGAGCTCCCCGACTCTGCTGGGCTCCAAAGGTCAGAAACGTGCGACAAGAACCCAGAACCAGGACCGGTGGGCTGAAGCTCACCAGAGTCAGAAACTGGTTTTACTTTATTGCCAGAGGCTAATTTAATGCCGTCCAGATTAAGAAGTTAATTCTCTGTGTGGTTATGAGGCAGAAGCAGCTTTCATCAGTGATTATTGCCTCTGGTTCTGTTTGCTTCACGCTGGGCGACCCGTGTTCCTGCAGCCAAGAAGATGATGAGCCTGGTCAGCGGCCGTCTGGACCCAGACTCAGCAGCCGCCTCTTCCTCCCTCAGCCTGAGGGCCAAGAGGGGCAGAAAGAAACTCTACAGACCTGAAATCTCCTGCCCCATGGACATGCCCCCCCACCCGGTAAGAGCCCTGAACCGACAACCTCAGCAAGCTGCAGGAGAACCAGCAGAACCCAGACCTCAGTCAACCAGGCCGGTTTTATTAGACCTGTTAGTTCATCATCAGTTCTTCTTTCCTCCTCTGGTGGATCTGCTGAGGGTCCAGACCTGTTCCCTGACTGACCATCAGCTAAATTAAATAACTAAAATTAATAAATTAATGACGTTTGATCTGATGGCTGATAGCTGCTGCCTGTAGTAAAGTTCTTTATAGCCCCGACATGCAGGATTTAAACCACCCAGAACCAACTGGTCAGGGTCAAAGTAACCTCTGAACACAGAAATGTGTTCTCTTTATATTAAAGTTAAATAAAACAGAATTATAATTGTTTTTAGCAATCAAATAAATGGATATGGAACAAGTTTAATGAGTGGCTGACCCCACGTCTGCTTTTCACAAGTCAAGGCAAATTTACATGTATATATCACATTTCAGTACAGAGACAATGCAAAGTTACATGATTTAAATACAGGGGGAAAAAAACAGAATAAAAGCAAGAAGGAATACAATGTAGAAACAAAATAAAAATATGGATAAAGAAGCCTGTAAACCAGATGATTAAAGTTCTCACGTTCCTCCTCCACACTGGAGAACCGTGAATTTAGACGTTTCTGTCAGAGATGGTAGAAAGCCTCGCCTTGCTTGACCTTCGCTGATCTAACCAAACATGGATGGACCGATGCATGTGGGTTCTAAGCAGGTACCGCTGACAGAGTTCTCCAAGGTGTGTTTCTCATGGTTAGAGCTGCTGACGTGATGAAGGCTCAGATAAAGACCTCACCTTTACACCTGGGTCCTTTACTCACCTGTAATACAGTGAACCCTCGCTACATCACGGTTCACCTTTCACGGTCTCACTGCTGTGTTCTGCATTCTGATTGGCTAAACAGTTTCTCTGCTTCTTCTCTACCTGTGTGTCAATAACGTTGCAGTTTAATATCTACACGTACGTAAAACAGCCAAATTTAACTTAGCAAATTCTCTTGCAATTTCAAGTTTCTCTAAAACCAACCGGAGGCTCACTTAACGAGATCCATCAGTCTGCCGTAGATCCGTCAGTCTGCCGTAGATCCGTCAGTCTGCCGTAGATCCATCAGTCTGCCGTAGATCCGTCACTCTGCCGTAGATCCACCAGTCTGCCGTAGATCCACCAGTCTGCCGTGGATCCATCAGTCTGCCGTA
Source organism: Fundulus heteroclitus (assembly GCF_011125445.2). NCBI lineage: Eukaryota > Metazoa > Chordata > Actinopteri > Cyprinodontiformes > Fundulidae > Fundulus > Fundulus heteroclitus. Next base: position 2,670,921 of record NW_023396846.1, on the reverse strand, counting down.
GATCCAGCTGTGAATCTAAACAGCTTGGAGGAGACGGCTTTACTGACATGACTCCGGATCACATTAATGCCCTGATTGATGCAGACCTGGCAGAAGTGACAAAGCCACCAAACGACGATGAAAGAGAAGAGGAAGAAGAGGACACAAGTGTGGATGAAGATGAGGAGGATGGACTAACACTTGGTTGCTTAGCAACAATGCTGAGAATGGCCGCTGAACTTCAGCGAGCAGCTCAGGAATGGGAGCCTTTGATGAGCCGTTCATTACGGTTCTCAGACATAATCCATGGTGGCATGTCGGTTTATAAGAATCTTTTTGTCCAGAAGAAAAAAGAGCGACAACAACTACCGATAACTTTGTTCTTCTCCCTAAAAACACACCTGCACCGCGGCTTTAGAAGAAAAAACGCTACAGAGCGAAGTCAGGATGCAGCGGCTCAGTCAGAAGAGCAGTGAAACACACGGGAGTCACTATTTGTCCTGCTGGACTTTCTATTTTATTCATAATCATTTCTCATTTTCTCCCGTTCCAATCCAGTGACTCAGGTCGCGGTGGGGCAATGCTGATCTCCGCAATTTGAAGCCTTCAGTTCGTATTGATGATTAAAATCATTATTTTGTAAAGAAAAACATTTATACAGTAGTTACTTTTATTTGTTACACAAATAATTGGGGCTGTAAAAAGGTTTTGTTCATTGGTTTCATTGTATAATAATTGTAAAATAAATAAAGGTTACTACTTCATATCACGGGTTCTTTTAGGAACGTAACCCCCGTGAGAAACGAGGGTTCACTGTAACCGTATAAGTCTAATAAAAGCTTCCTGAAGGGTCCCGGCCCAGACGGGCTCTGAAAGACAACAAGTGTCTCAGTTTCCAGTCATTCTGCAGAATAAAAACTGTTTTAATGGTCTGAAGGAAAATGCAGCTGAAAGCAACAAAGTCCATTAAAGGAGAAAATGAGGAGCTTTTCTGTGCAGTGAGGTTTGATGTGCTGAAGGCAGCAGTGATGGAGCTCCCAGTGAGGACCGTCCTCCAGGAGGAAACCTCAGAGATGTGAGGAACCTGGAGATGAGCTGAGTCCACCATGAGGACATCAGCAGCTTACATCTTAAAGTTGCAGTGTGAGAGTCAAATTTCACCTTTTAAAACAAATCTGAATAAACAGTAGACCCAGGTTAAAACCTTGTTGCCAGTCCTTGCCTGTCCTGTATCTTGTCTGACTTCATGCAACCACTTCCCTCCCTTCAGCCAGGCTGAGGAAAAGACTCCACCGTCAAAGCTTCAGTGCAGTTCAGCTGTCCTCGTTTCAGCTGGTTGTGCCTCAATGGACAAATAGCTGTCATTTCTTATTTCATGCTAATCTTTGATGTGAAACCAACATCTTTTCTGTCAATAAGAAAAGTTCTTTTGGAGTTTCATCAGTTTTCAGGAAAGCAGTTTAGAAATGAAGGACTTTGTGCTGAAAGCTTGAAAAAAAAGCATGTATTTAACGTTCTGAAGACACACTGCTGCAGGGAGAGAAGACGAAGAGTTTGATTTAATATGAGGTCAATGTTGCAAAGGTGTCTTTTTAAAAATAAAATCTGAGATCTCTTTTAACTAGGCGGTTACCTATGCTTCCTAAATGTCTTCAGAGTCCAGACCAAATGTGAAATAAAGAAATGAGACCTTTATATCCCAGAAATAGTCCGTGGGCCAGAATCTGTAGGACGTCTCCTTAAAAAGTTTCGTATGAACTGTCAGGGGAAACTTTCTTCCACCGGGAAAAGTTGCTACACATAGCAGTGATCTCAAAACACCAATGTTCCCACGTTTTCACTTTTACATTCATAAATTTAAGCTGATAAAAAAATCCAAACTGTGGCGCTCCGGTCCAAGAGGTCACGTGATTCGAGTTTTTGCTGCTCAGCCAATCAGATGGCTGTATTGTCAGCTGAGCGAGTTCATCAGTTCATTTGCTTGTGTGACTCTGTGAAATCATCCTTTGAAAATGAAATAAAACTAGCCTGAACAGGAGAGAGAGCCAGAGTTGCTGCCCGCAGAGTCTGGCTGGTGCATCTCTCCCTTTGCAAAGGCGAACCTGAATTATGCGTCCATGGCTGATTAATTGTTTTAAGTCCTGCACAACGAATCAACGAACCCGGAGGAAGCAAGACGGCTTCAACACGGTTAAAACTCGATTGATCACTCAGTATAACACGTTATGAGAAAGTGAACGGCTCTGTGGTCATTTCCACATGTGTCATGAAAATATTAGCTTTATGTTATTAGATTGTCGCATTGTCTGTCTGCTGAAACCAAAAATCCTCCTTCCTGAGTCCATCACAGCTGACTGGGTTCTCTTTTTTCTTTTTTGGTAGCTAAACCTGCATGAATGGATCATATAAAGCGGATTTCACGTGTGACCAAATGAACACTGAATAAAGGTACAGCCAAAATTATCAGATTTAATAAGATTTTAAGTCAACCAAGAACCATATAGAGAAATTAACTATATTAATAAAACGAGATATGTCGCTTTTAAAGCTAGAACAATGTAGGAGTTTAAAAAAAAACGATTTCATTTCATTAGAATGTGATGTTCTAATAAAAAGCTGGAGGTTAAAAGTTTTATTGATTTCAAACACTCTCCCGACGCAGGGGATACAAATTCTGCCGTGGATAAGTCGTTTGGCACAAAGACACCTGTCACCTGTGATATCCTGGTGCAGCAGGTCTTGGTGATATCACAGTAAAATGGGCAAAAGTCTGGATTATTTCTGCTCTGCGATGGACTGGCGACCTGTCCAGGTTATACCCCGCCTCTCACCCATTGACAGCTGGAGATTTTTAAAGCACCGACTGCTGTTTATCGGCTCATTGTGAACCAAACAATAGTTTTTATCTGAAAGTCCTGAATGTAGAAGTCTGACATTTAAAATCTCAAGGCTGACGGCAGCAAAGGACATCTGGGAGGAGATCGGCATCCTGGAGAACCAGAGGACTGATGTTGTCAAGAACCACATGAAGAACCTGTTGGATATGATGATTAAAGAGGAGGAGTCAATGAAGAAGAGGAAGAGTCAATGAAGCAGAGGCTCCTAAGCAGCATCCAGACCTGACATATCTATAAAAAGTGATGCTCAACAACATAAAGGCAACAACACTGGTCTGTAAATGTGTAACATTTTCTGAAGCTTGACTGGTATTCTGGTAAAATGGTAGAAAACTGTTTTTTAGAAGTGTTTTTTAAAACCACTGCAGTGGTTTTAAAAAACACTTTTTATTTTACAATTTTGTAAACAACAGCTGCTGATTAAACTGAATGTTACAACCTTGACATGATTATAAGATAAGAAGCGCCGTGAAAACCCGCCTGTCTGGCTGCAATGCGCGCTCCCGACACCGCCTGTCTCATAGACATAATATAAGAGTAGACGCGTCATTGGGCGGGTTCTGCCTATGCTGCGATGCGTCAGAGCGTCCGCCATCTTAAATGTGGCAAATCTGCAGTTACTCAGTCACTTAAACGGTATCAGAGGGACTTTAATCTCTGAATATACTTTGTATTCATAGTATTTTTGTAATATTACAAGTTTATTTTCGTATCCCTTTAGCTTCATTCTCCTGAATTTATTCTCCTAAAGAATAAAAATATTTAAAATAATCTAACCTGGCCCTATTACTCCAGGAGTGAAATAATTCTGCAAACTGTCATTATTCTGGAAATGTTCCTCCTTAATTCTCATAATATGATGTTTTTATCATAACATTATCACTTTTGTGTTTGTTTGTTTATTTTTACTTTATTGACCTAGGACTTTTTTTTCCTCATATTATTAATTTTACCTCTTTAATACTCACCCAAAAGTCTGTTCCTAAAGGTTTACATGTGACACGGTTTTTATGAAATAATGAAGACCACAATTTTTAGATTTAACAAATTGATCCTTATATTCATAACACATACACAAATATTATATATATATATATATATATATATATATATATATATATATATATATATATATATATATATATATATATATGTGTGTGTGTGTGTATTTATTGCAGCACAGGAATGAGGCATCTTCTCTGATCCACGTTCACAATAACAGAACTCAACTTTTTTCTGCCACATACAATATGGCGGTGACGTTGACGTGCGAACCTGCGCCCTATGACGCGTCTACGTATATATGTCTGTAGCCTGTCTGGCTGCAATGCGCGCTCCCGACACAGGTGTCCGGCAACTTTTATTTGTGTCCCTGGTCCGACACGCCTGAGTCCAATAATCCGGTAATTATCAGGACTCTGGAGAACCTGACTGCAGACTGAGGAGCTGATTGTTCCATTTGATTCAGGCGTGATGGACCAGAGAACCTCTAAAAGTTTCAGGACACCGGCCCTCCAGGACTGGAGCTGGACACCGTTGGAACAGGAACCTGAAAATGTGGGACTGTCCCTTTAAGAGGAACAGCAGGACGCCGTGCACGCTGCGGCTCTGTGTGAGCGTTCACACGTTTCCTGTGTGAAACTAAAAGTCCAGAATAGGAAGAAGTTGTGATGTGGAAATGTTCCATGTGGTTCTGTTGTTGGTGTTGGTTCAGCTTCTGGTTTGGTGCCGCAGGAGTTTAGCTAGAAAATGAAAAACGTCTTCAGTCTGTCCAAGTCAGCAGTTTGGAAGTAAAGAAGCTGATTTTAGTCCCAGACTGTCAGCGTCGGCTCTTCTTTCATTCTCAACGTGTTTTCAAGGTTTGGAAAGATGGAGCAGAAATATCATTTCATCATTGCTTTGAGTTTCTGCTGCTGATTTATTCAACTAAAGAACAAAATCTGTCATTTAAAAACATGTCAGAAAGAAGATGGAAATGTTTTACTGTAAATTAGGACTTTTTGAAAGTCAGTGTAGATAGAAGAAAATCCGTTTTATTGAAAAAAGCATCAGAGGAACAGAATAAATAAATCAAACACAGGAGAAGAAAATCAGTTTATTACTCATTAAAACACATGAAGTAGAACTGCAGCAAATCTACAAAAGGAAGATTTAACATGTGAATGTAAAAAGTGTTTAGAAAAATAGGAGCCGACAGAAACAGCTAATGTCCAGAGATTGAGAAAAACTGGCCAACATTTCAATGAAATCTGACTGATGAATGAAAGTAAAAAACCAAGAGAGAAAGTCAACATGCTGATATTCAGAGTGAAGCTTTGACTGGAAACAGGCAGAAAAACAACATGTGGATCCTGGAATAATCCCAGCTTCCATCTTTAAAGGACTGGAAGAGGAAGAAGTTTCCAAGGAATCATTTAGAAGAGTTTCACAAACAAACAGATTGAATCCATGAATGTGAAAACATGTTTCTGAGTGAAATAGACAGACATGAACAGACTGAACTATCTGTTCAACAGGGAGAGGCTTTCTCTGACAGGAGGAGACTCTTTAGACTCAATCAGCACAGAAACACTGAGGAACCAGAACTGGACCAGTAGAACCTAAAGCCAGGAAGCAGAGGTTCAGTGAATGTGGTGTTGAAGGTGTGGAGGTGGATCAGTGAGTCAGAGGAGACTCTGTAGAAGGACAGAATACCAGCAGGACAGTCCACATACACTGCTACTCTGTTGGAGACGGAGGAGGAGGAGATAGATGTTTCTATGTAATTGTGCCGGACAGAGTAACCATGATCATCAGAGCAGAACAGACTCCAGGACTGATCATTCCATCCAAACCAACAGTCATCACTGTTTCCTTTCCTCCTGATTCTTCTGTAACTCACTGATATATTAACGTCTCCTCTCCACTCGACCTCCCAGTAACAGCGACCAGTCAGACCAGTTCTACACAGCAGCTGAGGAAAACCAAATCTATCTGGATGATCAGGATATGACTGAAGCTCCTCCACACGTGTCACCTTCCTGTTGTCTTCAGACAGTTTGAGGTTTCTGTTCACTGTGTTTGTGTCGATTGTGAGTTGACAGGAATCTGATGGAGAGAACAAAGACAATCCAGCTGCAGTTATTGATCATTTATTGACACTTTGATGATGACTCCTGAATGAGTGATGGACAGTTTGAAGATGGTTGAATGTGAGCTGCTTTGTTGTCATGAATCAAATGAAAAACACACTTACACTTCCTCAGACCTGGTGTCAACCATCGTTCTCCAGCAGGCTCCACCCTGAAAGGAGGAGGGGGGTCAGACCATCAGTCTCTTTCAGCAGCAAACATGGACATTACATGTCTCTCAGACACACATTGTCCTCCACTGAGAAAGGACCAGTCCAACATTTGGACACGTCCACTTGTTGTAAAAATCCAGAGAAAGAAAGAAGAGCTGAGAGCAGACAGACACCTGGGCTCTGATGATGATGATGATGATGATGATGATGATGATGATGATGATGATGATGAAACATTACAACCTGCAGTGGATTTAGTATCGCTGAGGGAAATTCACGTGCTCTGTGCTGCAGCGCTCTGATTGGCTGAGATCAGAAATGGAGCAGGTTTTAAAAGAGAAGGGCCGACCTCTTCATGAACTAAGTGACCCTCTGTGGCTGGCAGACCTGGCATCTTTAGTTGATCTTACGCATCGTCTGAATACACTGAACAAGAAGCTACAAGGCAAAGAACAGCTGGTGCCACACCTGTATGCACACCTGAAAGCCTTCTGGGTAAAGCTCCGCCTCTTTGAGACACAACTACGAGGCTTTAATGCTGCACACTTCCCTGCTCTGTCTGAAATCACGTCTGCTTTTCCAAAGGCCGACCTTTCTGCTAAAAAGGAGAAATATGTGTCTGTGATTGCATCTCTGGTGACAGAATTCAACCAGCGTCTCCAAGACTTTTCTGTCACTGAAAAACAAATCCAGCTGTTCTCCACCTCCTTCCTGGTGGATGCAGAAGAAGTGGAAGAGAGTCTGCAGTCAGAACTGATTGAAATGCAATGTGATGATTCTCTGCAGAGTCAACATCAGCTTCTCTCCCTCCCTGAATTCTTTCAGAGTTTGGATAATGCCAAGTTTCCTCTGATGAGACGCCACGCAGAAACAATGATGAGCCTGTTGGGCTCAACATCCAGATGTGAACAAAGATTTTCTCTGTTAAATCAGAACAAAAGCAGACTGAGAAGCAGAATGAAAGACAGCATCTCTGTGAAGTCCTTCGTGTCTCAACCACCAAACTTTCTGCTGACATGTCAGCCATCCTTCAATGAAAGGACAGCATCACTGCTCCCACTGACTGCAATGTTCTTCACATTATAGCTGACTTAGAAATACACAGTATTCATGTGGCAATATGGCACCTCTAGTGTGGCCCTTTGTTTAGTTTTCTGGATTTGGCCCTCACTAAAAAAAAGTTTGGACACCCCTGGTATAAAGTGTTAATGTTCCCCTTTTTATTTAGGAAGATAAAAAAGGTGAATAAATAAATCTGCTTTAGCACCTTTAAATGAAATAAAGACAAGTAACAAGTGCTTCTCTGCATAAAACACTAAAATAAAAACACTCAGGGTGTCAATCTAAAATCACAGTTCAATAATATTTGCTGATTAAATGCTGATTAATTAAAGCTAAAGCCAGCAAATACCAAGCTAACCCTACGTTGCAGGCCTGTTTCCATGCTTGTGAATATGGAGACCAAACTCAGTGGTCGCTTCAGTCAAAGAGCAAATAATAAACTAAAAAGGTCCCTTGTGCCAGATGAATAATAATCCTAACAGAAACGCTCTGCTCTGTTTAGTCCTCCTCTCCTGTGGAAAAAACTCAGCTCCCACAGTCACGGCTCTGACTCCAATACTAGGCCACCTGCTTTATAAGTTTGGTTTTTATTAATTCTGCATTATTTTAACTACATGCGCTGTGTTTCTGTGCCTCAACGCTCTTACTGCTCCTCTCTCCTCCCTTCCCTCAGACCCAGGTGCTTTTATCAGCGGCCAGCCTTCAAAACGTGAATCACTACGTTTAATGTCCTTCCACTCGTACCAAAATGTCCCAGTTAAAGTCAGTAGGAGAGTCAGTAGCTGTGTTTCATGCTATTTTGTTTTTAACCACACATAACCAGCGGTGCTTCAATGGAATGCTGCCTTGCTCTTTAATTCAGGTGAGCATAATTACGTTAAATGTAATTTAGGTGTGGACTTTTAAGGGTCATTTTAAGGAACTTGTAACATCAGGGGCTTCAGCTCAGACCCATTATTCCTCCTCTTCCCTCTAAAGGACCCTTTACACTATTTATTTAGGCATTTTTCCCACTGTTTATTCCTTGCGTGCAGAGCACCAATGGGGGTAAAATCTGCCCACCTCACCGCCTCAAACTGATATCATTAATATAAATGATGCTGATACCAGACATTACCAAAAAAAGTGTTTTTTTCTACAGTCACTCAGGGAACCAGAGAGACACAGACCTTGAAAAGCTGAGCCTTTACTCATCAACTCTGGGGCTGCTACGCATAAAAAGTGCTATATTTCCTGTAGGATTCCCCAATAAAGACTATTAGTGAGCTAAAAGCGAAGCAGAAAGTCATTATTCCGTCCGCTCTGACCACAAACAAAACGCTCAGAGAACAACTTCAAACTGTGCCTTCAGCTTGGTAATTACGCACCAGAGCGCCCTGAGGAGAGCAATAGAGGAGATTTGTCTGGTCAGAGCAGAGACTGAGATGAGAAACCTGTGGCTGTAAAAGGTGATGATGGTTATAAACGGTAACAGGCTAGAAGTTCATGGAGCTGAAAAGAGGGAAACATCAGCAGCTGGATCAGCATAAAGACGCAGCGTGAAGCCCTGAGTGCTTTAAGTGTTCCTGCTGAGGGGAAAATGTCAGACCATACAGGCTTGATGAAACTCAGCCTGATTCACCAATGAGGTTATAGATCTACACTAATAAACAAACCCATAGATTAATGTGTCACAGTGTAATAACACCGTCAATAAAATAAAACTACTTTATTTTATTCAGTATTATTTGAACAGTTGTGGGTACTTTCTGTTGTAACCCGCCAACTGAACAATAACATGTTAACACATCTCTTTCACTTTTTAACAAAATACATGTTTACTTCCATGTCTGGTAGGATAAAAATGAGACGTATATAACACATGTCGCTGTGAAGCCACCAGCCGGCATATTGGTACTCCCTATTTCCTCCAGTAACTAGGGAATATGTGCGCTACAGCATCGAATAACGAGGATTTTCTCATGTTCAGGAGGGCTTAAAACTTTTAAAGGTATACTATGCAACCGGGGTTGATTTTCCAGCGAGGCTCCCCCCAGAGGGCGAAAGTAAAAGTGCACTGTCGTAAAGATGCTCAGCTGTTCTGGGTTCTCTGTCAAACCAGGCGCGGTTGTTTTGAGCTTAGCAGACAGGCGAACGCAACGAAAAGTGGAAATAACGGCAGTACAAACAATGACTAACACAGTGAAGGTATGAACATCAAGCTTCCCGCAGCGCTATCTTGGCGAGGCGGCCGCCGCCACCGCCTCGCCAAGCCGCGGCCGCCGAGCGTCTCGCCAACATAAAAAAAATTAAAATAAATAATAATAATAATAATAATAATAATAATAATAATAATAAAACTCGATATGCTTGCATGTTCATTTGACGTTAACACGCGGTTCTTTGTTGTTGCTTTCGCACATGCATCTGAAATTACTCATTTAATCATCCAAAACGGTATGGGACACATTAATTAACTGAAAAATGTTGCATAGTATGCCTTTAAAACGTCAAATGCGATATACTTTTATGTTATGTTCTAAAACTATCAAGTACTGAGAAAGTCATGTGCTGAAATATTTTGCATGTTATTATATATATATATATATATATATATATATATATATATATATATATATATATAAAATGAATAACATGTAAATATTTCAGCACCTAATTCCCTAGTAGTTGATAGGGGTGTGTCTCATTCCGCCTACTTCCGTCAGTGCACTGCTGATGTGCACTGACCACTTACTGCCGTAGTGCCCACTTTTGACCGTTAGTAGTGTTCCAAATGGAACACTTATGTTAAAACACTTACCGGAAATGACGGCATGACGTGACGAACGCAACACACGTGACCGCAAATTTTTCAGACCGCCAAAAAGACCGCCAAAAATATATGCCGGCGTTTTATTTTATAAAAACAATGGGTTACGTTCACAGCATGTTGAAATTATATCGCCTCCGACGTCAACGCAGGATCCTCCAAATATTGGCTGAACATGAGGTATATTTGTGTATTTTACAAACACCTATCATGCACAAATTGCAGTGTAGCAGTTACCTTTTCATAAGTCAGGAGCAGTTCCTTGTATTAAGTTGATGAATTACTAAATGTACACAGCTGGTTCACAGACGTTTTACCATTTCATGTCACAATTACTAAATGTTTTTTTCACTGCCTATATAAATGTTATGCAGGACAGTGACAGTAAGCTGCTAGTTATTTTACCATCAGTAGGCTACTTCAGTGTGCTCCAAGTGGATAAACAAAAAAAAAAAGCTCTATCAATATAAGACTTCACAAATATATATAAATTTGTGCTCAAAATGTTATGTTATCTTTACACTAACATACACCAAGCAATAGGCAACAGAATAGACAGGCCTATTGATGTTCTATCATGTACTAATTCTGATTAATTAAGAAAAGACAAGGAAAACACAGTAACAGAACCAGATCTTAACTTTATTTTAAACAAAAAAAATTTAAACAACAAAACATAATTAATTCACTTTCCTCTCCCCACTCACAGCGTCCTCGCAGCCCCAGAAAGTACTGCCAAATAAATGCCACAGTGCCAGTGTTGGCACTATACTTTGATGGCCACAGCGACATGAGGGTTGACTATCGCCTTTCAAGGGTGTCATTCAACGCACTCATGGATCTGTTGGGCAGGGAATGCGACCATGGCTGGGGCCCAGAAATCGACACCCTGATCTTTCTTTTCTGGCTTGCCACTCCCTCCTCCTACCGTGTTGTTGCCAGGGCCTTTGCCATGCCCCGGGCAACTATTCACCGGGTAGTCCACAGGGTGAGTGGGAAGATGGCCGCTCTTCTTTATCGGGTGGTCCGACATCCCACCGCAGAAGAGCTCCCTCGCCTCGGGGGTAGCTTTGCCCGTCTGGCCAGATCCGCAACCTTCAACCGTGTGGTTGGTGCCATCGATGGCTGCCACGTCAGGGTGAAGCCCCCAGCACAAGATGCTGCCTGTTATTTTAACAGGAAGCTCTTTTATTCCATCCAGCTGCAGGCCATCTGTGATAACGTGGGGAAGTTCCTCGATGTGTTCGTGGGGTACTGTGGGTCAGTTCATGATGCCAGGGTACTGAGGAACAGCCCCATATACTATCAGCAGTCCTACCCTCCACCAGGATACAGCATACTTGGAGATGGGGGCTACCCCTGCCTATCCCAGCCCATCAGCCTCATCACACCCTTCAGACAGCCCGTTCGCAACCACCTCCAGGCTCGCTTTAACAACAGCTTGTCAAAGGCCAGGAGCATTGTTGAGCGGTCCTTTGGGATGCTGAAGACTAGGTGGAGGTCCATCTTCTTCAAAGCTCTGGAAGTGGATGTGACTTACGTGCCGGAGGTCATCGTCTGTTGCACGGTCCTACATAACATATGTATGAGCAGCGAAGACCTGCTGGAGCCAGATGCTGATGTCAGGAGGGCACGAAGACCAGCACCAGCACCTCCAGGAGCCGTCTCTGGTGCAGAGCAGAGACAGAGGATGGCAATGGCATGTTATGTCCCTGACCATGATTACATTTAAAAATGTAAAATGCATGATTGAATAAATTACATGACCATTGTATGATTGTGTTGATTTCATCTGGCATGTTAAAAAACAAAACAAATCTGAATAAATTACGACCATTCTGCAAAATCAATGTTTAATGTTGAACACATTAGATTTTGCAGAATGGTCGTAATTTATTCAGATTTGTTTTGTAACATTGTGAGGTAAATATATTGTGTACTTCTTATTAGTTTGATAAAGTAGGTAGGTAGTATTTTTAGGAATTTATCAATCATGAATTTGACATTACCGCTTTTGAAAGTCTGGAGTAACCTAATCAGGAAAAAAGATGTTAAGGTGTGGTATAACGAGTGACACAGTGTAAATTATGTTTTACATATTTATTTAATATTTAATTCACTAAATTTTTTTTTATATCAGATCTAAAATTGCCAGGAGGCGCTCCTCCCTGGCAGACGCCTCTCTCTCCCTGGCAGCCATCTCCCTATCCCTCCTGTCCTCCCTCTCCCTCATCTCCCTGAAAAACCTCTCCTCCCTCTCTACAGTCTGATGGTGACGCCTCTCTTCCCTCTCCACAGCCTCTTGGTGCCTCCTCTCCTCGCGTTCTGCAGCCTCTCTCTCTCTTTTCTCCTCTCACTCTCGCTGCTCTCTCTGCATCTCCTGTATCACCTCATCAGCCTGCTTCTCATTCTCCTGCAAGGCATTTACAATAGCCACGGTGTCTACCCGGCGCCTCTTTGGGGTAGACACCTCAGGAGTCACCGGTGTCACCACAGAAGAGGGTGAGGCCCTCGCCACTTCCGGGTCGGATGAAGCAAAGAGAGCAGGCGGCTCCATAGATGGCCTGCTCCCTATTGCTTCATCCATTAGTGTGTACCACTTCCAAGAAGCAGCGGTGGCCTCACCCCCCTCTGTACTAACACCGGTACGAGGGTTCTTAAGTGCCTGTGGATGAACGACAAAAAAAAAAGCTGCACTATTTCACTATCAAATGCTAAACACTAACAATGTATTTACATTTCTTACTTACAAATATACACTACCGTTCAAATGTTTAAAGTCTCTCAATCACCATAGGTAAAATTCCCAAACAATCCTAAAGGAGTTTTCCAAAAAGATATGTATGGAACAACCTTGTATCAGGGTTCCTACAGCACAAGGCAAGTTAAATTGAAGACTTTTTAAGACTTTTTAATGCCACTTGAAATAAAAAATTAAGACCAACTTCATGATAAACAAGATAAACCTGGATGCGACAACTTTACCCAAATGTTTATTTTAACATAAACCATTACTTTCTGGCTCAGTAGACATGTTAAAGATTTTGAAAAACATTCCATATAGGAAGAAAGCTAAAAAACACACAAATTACAGATATATTTTTAACAACTACTGAATTGAATTCACAAACTTTGTTTTGTTCCCTACTAAAATAAACTATAAATCAGCGCCAACTCTTTTTCACAGCTATGGTCCGGCCACAACAGTTTTTATTGGTTCCGCTATCGGGACGAAACCAATAATGGTTACATTGTGCCGTTCGGTAAATTTAAAAAAAATAATTATATCAATTGTTTGACTGTTTGGTAAGGATTACAAAAATAAAATCCTATTTATGACCTGGTAACAATTTTAAGACTTAAGAAAGACTGATTTAAGACATTTTAATGCCAATTAAGGCCTTAGTTTTATATTACAGAATTCAATGCCTTTTAAGACTTTTTAAGGATCCGCAGGAACCCTGTGTACTAACCTTGTATTTCTGCACCAAATTCTCCCATCGCTTCCTGATGGCTTTAGCATCCAGCATCCCCTCCAACCCCTTTTTCTTAATGAATTCCCTGGTAAAAACACAACAGCAGATCATATCAATGCATTAAATAATACAGAGGCCCACTACCAGAACATTTAACATGACACGAGTACTGGGTTCGCCCACCTAATGTTATGTTACTCATTAAATATTTCTTATGTTTTGTTTGCAACAACAATATCACAACATTTATTTTGAGTAGATTATTTATCCTGGGGTTGGGCCAGAGATGCAGACTGCTTTACATGTGTTTACCACAGCACTGTCAATAACGAGCATATGTGATCACGTTAGTTTGAAGTGAAGAACGTAGCGTAATACAACTGTTAATGCAATGTACTTACTCGAATCCAGTAAGGGTCGCATTCCTCCTGCCAGTAAATAAATCTGCGTTAGCAGCACGCCAGGGGATTAGCTCCCTGGTATCTTCGTCGGTCCCTAAAACGGATCAAAATACCTCGATGAGACAAATGGAACTCACCTTGCCCGTCAATAGTATACGTGATATCCAGCATTACAACGGCACAACACTGTATTCACCAGCCCATAATCTAAAATAGTCACGAAGCCAGTTTCATAACTTACTAGCGTTCACACAGATAACGTGCTCGTCCCAATGGATGGCTTATTACTGCTGTTATTTAAAATTAACACGATAGAGTTCACATGTCTAACGTGCTCGTCTCAATGGCTGGCTTAACGTGCTAGGTAGCTATAGGTAGCTAGGTAGCATTAACATGTAACTTACGCTAATTAACTCGCCAAATGATTATATCAGCTTCTGTCAGTGAGGGACATGTAAGTGATGCATTAGACGAGAGTACAATGCCTCGTATTACCACCATTACTTACATTTATATGATTGCGGTGTCGCAGCTCCGGCTGTCTCGGCTGAAATGTCCGCCATTATTTTCAAAATGGAAAAATCTTCCCGACGTCCTTAGCCCCTCCCTTTCCGCTTTGTAGTCAAGATGGCGTCCGTTTAGTGCGAGTAGGGTCCATCGTTACGCACTGCATTTTGTGACCGTTTTTAGGGGGTCATCCAGGTACTTTCAGTGCACTGACTTTTTGTGTTATCCACACTACCTACTTAAAACTAAGTGTTCGAAGTGTAGAAGTAGGCGGATTGAGACACACCCATAGTGTTAGTACATCCACTGACTGTAAAATTACCTATGAAACGTTTTCACACAGCCAGAAAACTGCTTGTTGTTGCAACCAAATCCTATGAGATTCTGTGAGAGTAGGGAGTAGCAAGATGGCAGCCAGTGACTTCAGTTTTTAAGGCCAATCAGCAATCCAGTAAATAAATAGAGATCAGTGGACTGGACCAGGGTTTCTGTAAGCTCTGCCCCCAGACCCCCAAAAATTAACAAATTCTCTCTCTTAACTTTTGGTCCTTGTCTCCAACGTTTCCAGAGGTCCTCTAAAAGCTTCCGGGTGGCTCAGAGTTCTAGCTGGGTCCAATCTCTCGTTGTCCGGTTGGGTAACGATCCTCTACAAGCTTCTAGGTCCAGCTGAGTTAGCCTAGAGTCCATTAGCTAGCTTGTTAGCATTGGCTAGTTGCTATGCTAAGCTAGCGGCTAAACACAGTCCAAAAAGCTTCAAATAGAAACTTCAGTGTCTTCTACCTCGGACTAAAACTCACTGACTCACTGTGGATCATCGTGGGGACAAACCACGACACATATTACTGTTTATAGTCCAAAGACAAGCCAGTTTAACATGAAGATGATGGCTTATGGCCGCAGAACCGGATCTCTCTGCTGCGCTCTCTCATCCAAACTCATGATGCATTCAATGATTGATTCATGTTTATTAGCGTTTACTTCATAGACTTTTTACTACATCTCTAATTTAACTAGGCTACATGGTCCTGATCCAAGCTGGATGAGTTCTGAATGGATGGATCTGAGGCTTCAAAGCAGCTTTTAACGCCAACATATCACCAGAACCCAGTTCTGCATTGATGGGTCTCACCTCAGACGGTCAGAGGGACCAACAAAGTTCTACCTCCTCAATCTGCTGCTCACTGCAGCCTTGAAATGCAGATCAACTGATTGGTTGAAGGCAGAACCTCCATCCTACAACTGGTGGTGCTGAAAGTTTGGGCCAGGTACCAAATGTTGAGAAGAACCAACTTGACCAGACTTTAAATGAATGTGTTTTATAGGCGTTGGGAACCTGCAGTAATGTTACTCATGCAATAAAACTAAAGGTAGTAATTAGTAATTGGATCATTGTTAGATGGAGGATCTGAGACCTTGTGACAACACAGCTCTGACCCAAGACTGGTTGATGATCTGGTTGTTGTTCTTTTTCTTTTTGTTGTTTAGAAAAAAAAAAAAACTCAATAAAATTTTATTTAAAATGGGTTTCATCATGTGAATCTAACTGGTGAACTTCTCTTTCACAAATATATTCAGAGTTCCTATTCAGTGCCATTAAAGACCCTCGGCCCTTTAATTTTTCCTGTGAGTCGTTCTTAGTGAGGAGAATATTACAGAAAACTGGGTAATGATCTCTGCCTGCAGACGAGTCGTCTAATAAATCCCATTTCACAAACAGCTGAAATATTCCTGGACACTAGTGTTAAATCAAGGACTGATCCATTTCCTGGATGAACATCTGTTCTGGTCTTCCATCATTCAACAGAATAAATTATTACCCTCTAAATTTTCTTCTACTATTTCTCCATTTCCATCTGTTCTGTTCTCCTACTGCTCTCCAAGCAATGCAGATTGGAGAGCAGTAGGAGAACTCAGCAGAGTGAGAGAAATAGACCCTGATGTCCTCCAGCAGCCTAAGCCTATAGCAGCATAACTATAGAGGTAGCTCAGGGTACCATGAGCCACTCTAACTATAAGCTTTGTGAAAAAGGAAAGTTTTAACATTAGTCTTAAAAGTAGACGGGGTGTCTGCCTCACGGACCAAAACTGGGAGTTGGTTCCACAGGAGAGGAGCCTGATAGCTAAAGGATCTGCCTCCCATTCTACTTTTAGAGACTCTAGGAACCACCAGCAGACCTGCAGTCTGAGAGCGAAGTGCTCTGTTAGGAACATACGGGGTAATCAGAGCTCTGATATATGATGGAGCTTGATTATTAAGGGCTTTATACGTTAGAAGGAGAATTTTAAATTCTATTCTTGATTTAACAGGAAGCCAATGAAAGGAAGCTAAAATTGGAGAAATATGATCCCTCTTGTTGATTTTCATCAGAACTCTTGCTGCAGCATTTTGGATCAGCTAAAGCAGGGATGAGCAACTGGCGGCCCGGGGGCCGCACACGGCCCTCGTCATCACTCAGTGCGGCCCGCGAATAGATCAATAATAATTTAATAATGATTAAAAAAGTCAAGAGCCATGGCTACTAGCAGTGGAAAATAAAGGGAAAACTTAACCGAGAAAGTCAAATCTTTAGGACAAAATGGGAAGAAGTACGGACATGGGGAATTTTTTATTTTTTTTGGTCTCTTGTCATTCACACAAGAGACCTTTATCAATGGTGATAAAGTAAAAAATCTTGAAGATTTTTTACTTTATCACCATAGACCAAGTTAATGCCATCCAGATTAAGTGATTGATTAAGAAGTTTATTTTTTGAGGACTCTGGTCCAAATATTACAACTTCTGTTTTGTCAGAATTTAAGTGCAGGAAATTTAAAGTCATCCAGCTTTTGATGTCATCAAGATATAACTGCAGTCGAAGTAATTGATTGGATTCATCAGGATTTATGGATAAATATAGCTGAGTGTCATCATCATAACTGTGGAAATTAATCCCATGCTGTCTGATAATTTTGCCAATCGGAAGCATATATATAGTAAATAGAATTGGTCCAAGGATTGAACCCTGTGGTACTCCACAGGTGACCCTAGAGTTTGAGGAAGATTTATTATTAACATGAACAAACTGGAATCTGTCTGATAGATAAGATTTAAACCAGCCTAATGCTTTTCCTTTAATTCCTACAGTATGCTCAAGTCTTTGTAGGAGAATATTGTGATCAACTGTATCAAATGCAGCACTGAGATCTAACAGGACAAGTATAGACACAAGTCCATTATCTGAGGCCATGAGAATATCATTAGTGACCTTCACCAGAGCTGTTTCAGTGCTATGATGAGCTCTGAAGCCTGACTGAAACTCCTCAAGTAGGTCATTACTTTGTAAATGTTCACAAAGTTGATTAGCAACTACTTTCTCAAGAATTTTAGATAAGAAAAGAAAATTAGATATAGGTCTGTAATGTATTAAGTCATCTTCATCAAGAGAAGGTTTCTTAAGTAAAGGTTTAATAACAGCTACTTTAAAAGCCTGTGGTACATATCCATTTACTAAGGATAGATTAATCATGTCTAAAATAGGACCACTGATCAAAGGGAATATGTCCTTAAACAACTTGGTTGGGATTGGGTCTAACATACTGTTAGAAGGTTTAGATGAAGCTAAAATTTTAGACCTTATATTCAATAGACCACATTTAATTGTTTTATTTTTTGGTTCAAGTTGAGTCATATTGATGTTTATTAGATTTTTATGATTTGCTCCTTTTAAATCCGCCTTTGATCTATTCAGTTTTGGCCGTGGGAAAGACACCGTCTCAATAGGGTAATGGGTGGGTAACAGTACATAAGCTGCAGAGAGGAGTGTTAAACTATGGCTCTGCTTCCTGGTCTGGACCCTGGGTTGTCAGCATTTAGGAGACATTAAGGGACAGAAACATTCAGACGTTTCTCGCCTTTGAATTAAATAACATACAAAGACAAAGGTGCATCTTTTCTCTTGATTAAAAATTAGTGGTGTGCTTACTTAATTGATAATTATTAATATCCACTACGAGAGCATCATGCTGAGCCAGCCAGGATTTGCATCATCATCTTGAATCTTCTCACTGTGGGACGCTGCATTAAACTATTCCTAATTGACCATTAGATTTATTTAAATTAACTGCAATTATTCTAACTGCACGTGATATGAGGGGTTGGAGAGGGATAGGTGGGATTTAATTGAAGAGGTTTGATTTATGATCTGTAAAATCAGTTCAAACTTGGTCATAAAGTTCCTCTATACCGTTATTCCTCCATACCTGAGAGCTTCCAGTCTCCAGCAAGGATCCTTCAGTCCAGCCGACAGCAGATTCACTCCTGAGTCTCCTGGATGATTGTAGCTCAGGTCCAACTCTTTCAGGTGGGAGGGGTTGGAGCTCAGAGCTGATTTCAGAGAAACACAGCCTTCCTCTGAGACCAGACAGCCTGACAAGCTGCAGACACACGATTCAACACAAGATGTTGTTTTAATAAGCAAAACATAGAAATCAAACTGTATTTTGTTCTGTAGGTTATAAAAAGTAACATCTGACACATTTAAACGGATGAATTCTGACTAGAGCTTCACTGGGTTGGAAATTGCAAACTGACACAAACTCTGCAGAAGGTTCGAGCTTTAAGGGAAATTCAAACTGGACCTAAAATAACAAAGATAAACTGGTTGTCCCAGTAGAACCATTGTTCTGGTGTCTAGATCGCTTTAATATTTTTTAATCTAATTGGAGTCAAGAATTGAAGCTGAGATAAAGAATAAAGCAGTGGTTTGGATCAGTGGCATTAGCAGCGTATGATGAGCACATATTTCACACTTGCAGAATCAGCAAAATGTCTTTGAGAAATCTCCCATCTGAGGTCAGATCCAGTCTTTTAGTGTGCTCCCTTTCTTCCACTCTTTGTTAAACTTTTCCCCATATTTTCCCCACTTACTGCATCTCATTCTCTTGTTGTCTCATCACTAGTTTCCCTGTCACTCTGGGCTCTGGCCTGTGTGTGTTTGGGATGTGCTGAATCAACTCTGGCAGACGTGATGACCAGGAAACTGGACATGGAAAGGTACAAACTATCTACCACTAATATTCCGCTTTAATTGTGGCAACTGAGAGATAATGAAATTATTTCTCTTAGAAATAAAGTCAAGCCCAAACACACAACTTAACCTTCAAAAACATGGGTCATGGTTATGCGGAGTAATTGAGCAGGCGTGTGTTGCTGTGCACAAAATAATTTTCTGTCTTTTCTTTGACTCATTGCCAGGTGTGGGCTTAGGTGGAGCAGGTAGTGGATATATTGAATACATAAAAAACTAATCTGATTGTTTAAACTAAATATTTAATCCAGATGTTGTTGTGGCTTAATGCATCTTTTTAACAAACGCTAAATGTCTTTCTTAATGACACAACGGGGCTGGTTTGAAAAAATCCAGCTGCTTCAGACCATTTGTAGAACACAACTTTCGTTCTCTTGCTATTTCAGCTTCCAGCTCTGCTTTGATAGCTCTGCTTCATCTTTCTCTGTTCTCATCTCTCCTGCTGCTCAATCAGCGCACTGCATTCTGGGATCTTTATGTGCTCAGACAGAATAGTCCATTTTAGTAAATGGAAAGGGGAGCAGAAGTTGATGATGCATTATGTTACATTTTTCTGTTACCTTTGTGATTGTAAATCTTAATTATTTTATTTAAACAGACATAAATAATTAATGGGTAGTGTTAAATGGCTGGGTAACCAGTGGGTCCCCTTACTGGTGGGGGCCCAGGTGGTTGTTTTCAGCTTCTCTGCATTGAGGTAACGTATAGTTGTCTGTAGATGAATATAAAAGAATCAGAATGTTTATTATTGTGATTGTACATCATGTTCCACACATGTACAACGAGATTGAAGCCAGGTCCAACCAGTGCACTCATATCAAAATGTCAGATAATCAAAAATATATACAGTACAATACACAGTAGTGTTATGTACATTAGAAATATAATATATGTTGCTGTATAGATTGTTAAATATGTGCGTAAATATTTCAGGACAGAAACTGTAAATATTGTACAATGTCAAAATTGCAGTTTTTTTAAATTGATGAATAATGTCAATAAACTTATATTTACATAAACTTTTTAGCAGACATAAGTTAACAAATCTATTTTTAAACTAACATTTCCATCATGTTTTAGCAGGTAATGGACAGAAATCTGGTTTCAACAGGATGGAGAACTTTGTACCTGAGAGTTTCCAGTCTGCAGTTTGGACTCTCCAGTCCAGCAGAGAGAAGCTTCACTCCTGAATCCTGCAGGTTGTTGTTACTCAGGTCCAGTTCTCTGAGACTGGAGGACTGGGAGCTGAGAACTGAGGACAGAGCTTCACAGCTTCTCTCTGAGAGGTTACAGCCACTCAGTCTGAGGAGACAGGGAGAAACATCTGCTATTAAACAGTTCATCAGAAATATTGTTGATTTAATATAATGTATTTCAATTTTAAATGGATTCTGAGTAATCATCAGATCAACGGCTTTTGGGGACCAGAATTTTGCTGCTGCCACCCCAAACCATCAGGAACTCAGACTCATTACAGAACTACAAATCCCACATATTTAAACTTGCTTTTCTGTAGTATAATTTTTATATATTTCTGTGTTTTTAAAAATAGTTTTGTAAACTGACTTTGTGTGTCCAAAAAGAACAATATAAGTTTGATGCATTATTATTATTATTATTATTATTATTATTATTATTATTATTATTATTATTATTATTATTAATGTTGCGCAGATTCCATTTTTTTGCCCCGATACCCGATACCTGGCCACTTTTCAGTATTGGAATAAAAACATCCTAGTGCCATAAACCCCATTTCCACTACCCTTGTTAAACCGATCCATGCTGAGCTCGGTCTGAGCTTGGATCAGTTCACCAAGTCAAGCTTGGTTCTGACGACCGTTTACACATCACGCTATCTTGGTTCCTTGGTTTCCTCACCTCCTAGTGGTGATCTGTGGTACTACTGCTCTCTCGGTTTGAAGGAGGGAATCAAGCAAATAAAAATGGTGGCGCCCGTAACATTCAGGCAGTTATGCTTGGTGAAACGTCGTTGTTTGCGGAGAGTCAGGAGAAGACGGCAACATTTGGTGAATTTACTTGACAGAGTCGGCTTTTGGGAAGTGGATAAGACAAACGAACGTCTAATAAGGATTTACAGACGCAGGAAACAACGACAGACGCTGAGGTTCATCACACTGCTAAGCAGAATCATGACTGGAAACCGTGTCACAGTAGGGAAGCTAGTGTTTTTATGAATGTTTTAAATGTCAGCTGATCGCACAGAGATGACGCGGTCTGCTCATGCGCTCTCTGTTATTAGAGAACCGGGCCAGAGAAAAACCGGGCCGAGCCCACACATGGAACCGGTCTGCATTTAGCGCGGTCCGGTTGTGTCTGGCTCGGTTCAGTTCAGTTTGTGTTCCATTTACACTCGATAGTTATCTCGGTAACTGAGCTCTGACTGGTCTCGGCACGGTTAAAAAGGGGTAGTGTAAACGGGGTAAATGACTCGATGCCATCTTCTGGGGTATATAATATGTTAAACTCTGGCCTATAATGGCTAAATCACTTGTCATGACGCTCTGATTTTTACACAATGTATAAAGTAATGTGAAAATAAATACCTGTTTTCATGCCGATATATTTTTTCGCCTTTTCAACAAAGATAGACATGGTATTATGCATATACAAAAAAAATTAATAAAAAATTTAAATTTCAATAAAGTCATAAGTTTTGTTTTTTGTTAATTTTTTTCACTCTCTCTCACACATCTAATTCTGAGCTTTCACACCAACAACAATAACTTCTTTGAATATTTTTGCTTGCTGTTTATATACATATTCATACAGTTTAAGCCTGGAAAAAGGTTTTAAACTTCCAGGTCATTCCAGTCTTACACTTTGCTTGTAACTGTACAGGAGCTTAATATCCTTGAAAGAGACTGTTTAGCAACTGTTTAGTAACTCCAGGTACTTCGTTTGGCACCGTGGTTCAGCCTTAGTTTGTCAAATACAGAGACAACAAATTAATAAGCATTAAAGTATGGTTTATGGGTTGGGTTTCTGCAATGTTACCTTCAGAACCAATCTCTGCACCGCCTAATCTACTTTCAGCAGTTATCACACGTTATTGCAACAGTAAACTGCAGAAAATACGAGCAGAGTTGCTCTGTCTGCGTTTACTCCCTCGGCTCCTATGGCGGAGGGATATTTAGTGCAAGCAGGTCTCTTAATAACTAATGTTTCGTCACTTATTTTATAGCCTGAATAAGCGATTTCACTTTCAGAAACATGCCCAAAAAACGAACAACCCCCGACTCATTAAATTTACAAGTGACTTTAGAAAAAAGAAGCCCAAAGTATCATGAAATAAACAGTCTTGGCAACAGTGAGCGGGTCTGTTTTGCTACAGTCTCTAGCAACCTTGAAACTACGGAAAGCGCCGAGGGTAAAACAAACACAGTCCAGAGAGCGCGGCGGGTAATTACATAATTACAAAACATTAGGGAACGGTGTGCGTGTTTTGACACGAGATTAACGGCGACAAAATAAAATTGTCTGCGTTATGGTCTAACAAAGTTAATGTGTTAATAACGTGCTAAAACTGACAGCCTTAATTCTAACACATTCTGTTGGGATGGGCGTCCTGAATATATTTCATTCTTCAAAGGAGCACAAAATAAAACCTTTGAGAATCACTCCTATACGGTGTGTCCTATACTGTGTCTGGTTTCTATTCATAGGGAATAATGGTAAGACAAAAGTTAACAAATCTATCACTGAACTAACATTTCTATTATGTTTTAACAGGTAATGGACAGAAATCTGGTTTCAACAGGATGGAGAACTTTGTACCTGAGAGTTTCCAGTCTGCAGTTTGGACTCTCCAGTCCTGCAGAGAGAAGCTTCACTCCTGAATCCTGCAGGTTGTTGTTACTCAGGTCCAGTTCTCTGAGACTGGAGGACTGGGAGCTGAGAACTGAGGACAGAGCTTCACAGCTTCTCTCTGAGAGGTTACAGCCACTCAGTCTGAGGAGACAGGGAGAAAAATCTGCTATTAAACAATTCATCAGAAAGATTGTTGATTTCTTTTTCATTTAGGATGCTGATGGAGAAAAAGTGAGGAGGCTCAGAGAAACTGTGTGAATAAAAACAACAACTTGCTTTTCAAGCACTTGCTGCCAAATGTTCAAAAATAACAGAATTTTTTGTAGCAGGGCCGTCAACAGCTGCCATGGCTGATGATGACGGTGGTGGAGACATCAGGTCTCTCAGTGGCAGCAACATGTAGCAGAACCTGCGCTAAGCTGGGCAGCTTTCAGAACACTATATACAGAATAAAAAACTAATTACTGACCAATATCCATGTCTGAAAATCACCAGTACAATCCACATTCAGCTAGCTTAGCTTCAGCACAAATATATCGCTGAGACATTTTTTCATATTCTTTACCCAAAATACTTTCAAAACATATTCAAGTTCTTTCTGACCAAAGTAATTCTCACAAAGATGAATGTTTTCCAAGGAGGAAGCGTGTAGAACACATTAAACTTCAACATGAACAGTTTTTTCTAGCTTACTTGATAGAACATTGATTTTCCCGAGAAAATACATCAAAGATAGTTTTAAGGTAAGAGCACTCACTATGTCACATAATCCAATTACAAAACTGACAAAGGTAGATGTCTCACTCTGATTAAACATGAAACACTAAACATTTTTAACTGTTTTTAGCATTGATTTACTTGGACTGATTTTAAACTGTGAACATATTATATTATTTATGTAATTTATTCATAGAATGAATTTATTGCTCTTTTAGCTAAAGGCTCGACTATTATTATTATTATTAATATATAAGTATTATTAATATATTATTATTATTATTATTTAATGCATTAACACAGAAAAATATAAAAGTTACAATTCTGACACATTTTGTTGGGATAGGAGTTCTAAACATGTTTCATTGTTCAAAGTGGTCACAAAATAAAAACCTTTGAGAATCACTCCTATATGGTGAATCTGTGCCTGTTTTCTAGTCATAGGGAAAAAAGGTCAGACAAAAGTTAACAAATCTATCAGTGAACTAACATTTCCATCATGTTTTAGCAGGTAATGGACATAAATCTGGTTTCTACAGGATGGAGAACTTTGTACCTGAGAGTTTCCAGTCTGCAGTTTGAACTCTCCAGTCCAGCAGAGAGAAGCTTCACTCCTGAATCCTGCAGGTTGTTGTTACTCAGGTCCAGTTCTCTGAGACTGGAGGACTGGGAGCTGAGAACTGAGGACAGAGCTTCACAGCTTCTCTCTGAGAGGTTACAGTCACTCAGTCTGAGGAGACAGGGAGAAAAAATCTGCTATTTAACAATTCATCAGAAATATTGTTTATTTAATATAATGTATTTCAATTTTAAATGGATTCTGAGTAATCATCAGATCAACGGCTTTTGGGGACCAGAATTTTGCTGCTGCCACCCTAAACCATCAGGAACTCAGACTCATTACAGAACTACAAATCCCACATATTTAAACTTGCTTTTCTGTAGTATAATTTTCGTGTATTTCTGTGTTTTTAAAAATTGTTTAACCGACTGCTGTCTGTTGTTTCAGAGACGGTAATTCATCCTATTGCTATCAGTGATCACGCTCCTGTTAGTCTCACCTTAATTAATAAAAAAATAACCCCACAAAACAAAAGCTGGAGATTTAATACATCACTGCTTAAAGATGAAGAATTTATAAAATTCATCAAAGAACAGTGGGCTTCATACTTAGAATACAATGATCAACCAGGTATATCGGCATCGATATTGTGGGAAGCTGGAAAAGCAGTGATGAGAGATAAAATAATTTCTTTCTCATCTCATAAAAAGAAAAAAGAAAACAAAAAGATTCAGGAATTAGAAGAAAAACTTAAGTTACTAGAATCCTCTCAAGAATAAGGAAAGTTAGGTAAAATCCGTGAAGTAAAATTAGAACTAAACCACTATATTGAAAAGCAAAATAGATTTCTAATACAAAGACTTCGAATAGAAAATTTTGAACATGGCAATAAGTCAGGAAGCTTCCTAGCTAATCAGCTTAAAATAAATAAGGAGAAAACTACTATATTTGCAGTTACAGATTCAACTGGTAATACAGTAAGTGAACCAGAGTGTATAAATAATACCTTCCGCGATTTCTACAAATCTTTATACACACCACAGATAAATCCATCAGAGAAGGATATTAAGCAATTTCTGGATAAAATTACACTTCCTAAATTATCAGATAACCAAAGAATGACACTGGATTCCCCGCTGACAACAGCTGAAACCCAGGAAGCTCTTAAAAGCATGCCTAATAAAAAGGCTCCAGGTCCAGATGGATTCCCCACTGAGTTTTATAAAGAGTTCTGGAATATTCTAGCCCCAACGTTCCACAGAATGTTGCAGGAAATACAGGAAAAAGGTAGATTTCCAGCTAATATGAACTCTGCCACCATCAGCCTTCTGCTCGAAGCCAGACAAAGATCCTGTGTTGCCCACTAGTTATCGTCCCATATCCTTAATTAATGTGGATATTAAGATAATCTGTGAAGCTTTTGCAAAAAGATTAGACAAAGTTTCTCCTCTCATAATACATCCAAATCAAACTGGTTTCATCAGAGGAAGGCAGTCATCCACAAATACACGCCGATTACTTAATTTAATTGATTATTCCTACAGTAAAAACATTAAAACCAATATATTGTCTTTAGACGCAGAAAAAGCATTTGATAGAGTAAATTGGAAATTTTTATTCGCTACTCTTCATAAATTCGGTTTTGGCAATTTATTCATAAATTGGTTAAAAATTCTATACAATTCTCCAACAGCCTGTGTCAGGACAAATAATCAAATATCTTCCAGTTTTTGTCTACAGAGGAGCACCAGGCAAGGATGCCCTCTTTCTCCATCACTTTTTGCCATCTTTATAGAACCTCTAGCAGCAACAATCAGACAAACAAAAGCTGTAAAAGGTATAAAATGCATGAAAATAGAGCACAAGATTAGTCTGTACGCGGATGATGTATTACTTTATCTCCAGCATTCAAATAATTCTCTTTTACAAGTAATTAGAATACTAGAATCTTTCTCTAAAGTATCAGATTACTCGTTAAACTGGTCTAAATCTACGGTACTGTCAATTAATTGATCTTTCGAAAACTCCCTAAATTTACATTTGCGCTCAGGAAATATCACATATTTGGGTATTACTGTGCTGTCTAAATTAACGGATTTACTTAAACTTAACCACGCCCCACTTTTAAACAGGATAGAAGAGGACCTTGAAAGATGGAAATCGCTTCCAATCACACTTATGGGTAGGGTAGCTTCAATAAAAATGATGGTCCTACCTAGAGTTAATTATTTATTTTCAATGGTCCCCAATAAACCATCATCTGACTGGTTTAAATCTCTAGACTCTGCCATTTCTAAATTTCTTTGGAAAGATAAACCCCCACGTATTAGCTTAAAGACAATACAGAAGACTAAAGACAGGGGAGGATTAGATTTGCATTAGTTCTACTCTGACAGCATGGTGGGAGTTCCTTAAAATGACAAAGCCATCCCTTATCACATGCAGTCGTACACCTATCTGGAATAACCCTGACATCCTACAAAATAATAAAATTATAAAGTTTACATACTGGAAGTGTCAGGATATTTTTCTGGGATGAACCCGGACACAGCACGCACACACAGAGTCAGTTCTTATGGATGAGTTTATTGAAGGGTGTAGCTGGTGAATGACGTGGAACCAGAGTCTTGCAGCTGACGATGGTGTAGAGCACAGAAGCTGGCCGGCAGGAGGCGTGTAACGTGACTGGCCGGGAGGAACTCAGGAGCAGAAGACTTGTGACCAGGACTTCAGAGACGTGGACTTGAGACCAGAACATCGAAGGCGTGAGCTGGAGACCAGAACATCAGCGGCGTGGGCTTGAGACCAGAACCTCAGTGGCGTGAACTTGAGACCAGAACTTCAGAGGCGCGGACTTGAGAGCTGAGCTGGAGCTGGGCAGTGACTGAAACAAAACACAGTTGGAAAGAAAACCTCTGACAGGAACTGAGCGGGAGTGAGCACTATGGACCGGCGACGGGAACAGAAAGAGGTGAGTCTTATAAAGCGGTGGAAACAGGTGATGGCAGATCAGGGTTAATTGCTGCCTGACAGGTGACGGGGAGTTAAGGCTAATTAGTGTATGGAGCAGAGCGAGGGAGGGCTGAGTGAACTGCACACTAAGACAGACAAAACCTAAACCATGACAGGAAGAATAAAGGTATTAAATATCTGGAACATCTACTCGACGGAACCGAGTTCATCAATTTTGCTAAACTAAATATGCAATATGGCATTAGTAAAAATAAATTCTTGGAATATGAACAACTTAAATCTATAATTAAAAATAAATATAAGCATATTAATGGTGGTTTACAAATCCCAACTAATATATTAGAGTTCCTAGATTTAACCCCCCCCCCCCCAAACTACTGTCTAAATCATACAGGACACTGACTAAAATAGATGATTCGATATCTCTTCCTATTATGAAATGGGAAAAGGATCTATCAGTTAGCTTTGAACAAAACTTCTGGGCTCAGATATGTCTAAGAACTTTCAAATTGACTAGAAACACCAATTTACAACTAATACAATACAAAATCCTTCACAGAGTACACTGCACAGGACAAAGATTATTCAATATGGGGTTGGCACAATCTAATATCTGTCCACACTGCATAGGCAATCATCCTGATAATTATTTTCATGCGTTATGGTTATGCACACCAGTCCAGAGGTTCTGGACACAGATATGTAAGGACTTATCAAAGTGTTTGAGCTGTAAAATTACACCTTCCCCATCAGTTTGCTTGCTCTGTAATTTTGAGGAAAGTCCTCTGAAAAAAGAAATAGTTTACATGGTTTTCACTGCTTAATGTATCGCAAAGAAAACTATCCTCATGAATTGGAAAAGTAAAGAAAATCTCAGTATCAATCAGTATAGAGATCTTTTGTTGGATCATATTAATCTAGAGACAGCATCTGCATCCACATCTGATCGATTTCTTTGGGCTCCTCTGATCAACACCATCACTTAGTGGAATAGGGGGCGGTGGGTTGCTTCCTGCAGGGCGCAGTGGCTGATGGAGGGGTTCCTGGGGCTCTGGGGGCACTTGGAGTAGGGCGCCTGGTGGATCCGACTCCGGGGTCTGTTGCCCCCATCTGGGAGGAGTTTGGGAGGCCTACGGGTGGCCTACAGCACCGCTTGCGACGCTCTTGGGTAGCTGCGTGTTGACGGACGTGGGTTACTGACCTGGTAGCTGTGCTGCCGCTGGGTGGGGCCGGGGTGGGTCTGGGGGTCTGGGGTCCCTGGGGCGCGCCGCCCTCGGGCGGGGGCCCCGGCGGGGGCCCCGGCGGGGCCTCGGAGGTTCCGGTTACGGGGGGTGTGCCGCTTTTGGTGTGGGCCGGCACGCGCCTGGGTGTCCGCCCCTGCACGGGGCCTCGGGTGCGCTGGGGGGCCTCGGGGCCTGTTGAGCTGGTAGGGGGGCATGGTCATTAACATCTCAGGGCAGATGCTCTTCTCCTTCATTGGATAGGCACTCTGCTAGTGGGGGGAGGGGGAAGGAGGGGGAGTAGGGACTTACCCAGCCTGGATGTCTACTGTCGAATGTATGGTGAGTTGTTTGAACGTTAGTGTTGGGGAGGGATTAAATCTACGGGTGTGGGGGGGGGGGAGGTGGGGTGGACGTTCTGGTGGGCTTGTGTCCGGCCCTCTGTCCCGGTCCTGGTCCGTGTCGCCTTCCGGTGCGGGTTTCGCTTGGGGGGTGGGGTTTGGGATGGCTCGTGCCGGCTGGCTGGCCAGGGTCCCCCCCTCTTATTTATTTATTTATTATTATTATTATTATTATTTATTTTTTTATTTTTATTTTTTTTGGGGGGGGGGGGTAAAGCCAGTAGGCTTGGTGGGTGGGCTAGGGGGTTTGAGGTGTTGGTCCTGGTGGGTGGTTGGCTGGCGGGCCCTGCGGCCTCTCCCTGGCCCCCAGTGTACGGTGGTGCCGCTGGCGAGGCCACCTTCTCTGGGGGGGGGGCTTTCGGGGAGCGGGGGTGCCTACTGGAGTCAGTAGGGGAGCTGGCTCCCTGGGATAGCTTCCCAGTAATTTGCTCCCCATCCCCGGACTCCTCCCTCTGCCTGCTCCATCACGCCGCCACACATGTAGGTCGTGGGGGAGAGGGCGTTACTGGAGGTTGCCACCTTTTGGTGACGTCCCTCTCCCCAATTTTATCATGCATCTTAGACACTTTCACTTCAAACATTTTCACAACGCACACTCATGTAGGTCATGGTAGGGGAGGTGGGGGGAAGACGTCTGGGGGTGGGGCTTATGTTGTGTGAGCCTCACCTCGGACGGCCCCCTTTCACCTCCTCTCCCACTTAGACATTGAGGGTTCTGGGCAGTTGCCCGGAGGGGGTGCGCTGCCAACAGCTTCCTTCCGGAGGGGGGTGGGCTGTGCCGTGCACCCCCTTCGGCACTCCCAGTTTTTAAACGCACTTGAGAACAACATGCAACAACACATCATCTGAGCAGGCGTAGGGAGGATCGGGGTCTTCTGCACACCCCCGTTCTCCGATGGCGGCAAGGAGTCTGGGGCCTGGAGGAGGTGCGGGCCACTGTGTCCGGGGTCTTGGCGGGGGCTTCTATGGGTAGTCAGTGGCTTGCCAGGTCTGGGGCTGACGCCTCCGCTCCCCCCAGGAGGGGCAGGGGGGCAGGGGTGGCAAGGGTAAGGTGGGGGAGGGAGGGGGTTTATTAGGTATTTAGGGGGTGAGGGGGGCTCTGGCTGGGTGGCTCGTACAGGTCGTGTTGGCCCGCCCTCTTTGGGGGTTCCGGTCCGGGGGGCGTCTGGTCCGGGGGCGGGGCTGGGGATCGGGCACAAGCAGTCGTATAGTCGATTTTGGGTGACCCCCCCCTCTGGTCAGTGTTGGATGCGAGTGTTATGTGGGAATGTGTGTACAGCGTTTTTTTTTTGTTTGTTTTTTTTTTAAATCTGTGTGTGGTGAGTGGGGCACAAGGGAGGGATGGTGTGAATGAGTTTTCTTTTTTTTTTTTCTTTTTTTTTTTTCCAGGTATGGGTGTGGTCCGCTCCCTCTCCCAAGAACATCTCAACTCTCCGCTAGGTGCGGAGCCCATCCCCCCACGTCCTGCCCTCCTCCGCTTCGTTGGCAGGCGCCTTGGCCCTCTGGCGCATTGGTTGGCTTCGGGTTTGGGGCGGGTTCCCGGGCATGCGCCGGCCCACACCCGGCGGCCTCTTCGCGGGGCCTGGCCCCCCGGGGGGCAGCCTGGGCCCCCGTCGCGGGGGCGGGGCGCCCCAGGGGCCTCTGGCCCCCAGGTCCCATGGTCGGGACCACTTCAGCGGGGCTAGCTGCCGGCGGAGCCCACGGGCTCGTCCCCGCGGCTCTTGAGGGCGTCGGCATTGCGGTGGCTGGGGGATTTCCTCGGGGTCGTCTCTGCTCCTTCCTTGGGGGGGGGGGGGGGTTGCAGATATCCTGTGTTGGACCCTCCTGGGCGACCTGCTTTAGGGACCCCTTTGGGAGTCCCTAAAGACTCCTGCCTCTGTGCTCGGGGAAGGCGGGCCTTTGGTTCTACACAACCACTATCAAGCTATTTCCTTCTGGATAATTTTCACCTAAACTAGTGCACTCTCACATCTTCCACAGGTGCTGGGTCCCAGGTATTAAGTGTTCACTTATATACAGTACTCTTATAATTTATGTATTTATTTATGTTCTTTCACTTTCTTTTTTCAAGCATCACATTACACATGTCAGCTTACATAATATATGATTTAGCAATGGCATCTAGGTGTTATTCGATTGTATCTGTTGCTTTATGTCTGTTGGTTGTGCTGTTCTTTTTGCATCTCTCTTTCCAGGTGATGGAGCAGACGGAGAAGGTTTTATCATTCTCTCCCTTTTATCTCTTCTTTCTTTCACCTCTACTCTTCTTTCACTTCTTGTTCTTCCTTTACTCTCCCATTGTAATGTCCATATAATTTGAAATTCTCCTTGCATGAATCACAATAAAGCTATTTACAAGCATAAATCAAGTGGAGCACTATGGCGAAGCTGTTCGCTCCACTTGTAAAAGCAAAATCTGTCGAGCTCTATCTGGCATTGAGACATCAATTCCTATTGCCACATTGCTAGACAGGACACTGAGGGGGAAAAAAAAAATTGTTTTGTAAAGCGACTTTGTGTGTCCAAAGAGAACAATATAAGTTTGATGCATTATTATTATTAATGTTGCACCGATGCCATTTTTTTGCTCCGATACCTGATACCTGGCCACTTTTCAGTATTGGAATGAAAACATCCTAGTGCCATAAACCCCATTTCCACTACCCTTGTTAAACCGATCCATGCTGAGCTCGGTCCGAGCTTGGATCAGTTAACCAAGTCTAGCTTGGTTCTGACGACCGTTTACACATCACGCTATCTCGGTTCCTTGGTTTCCTCACCTCCTAGTGGCGATCTGTGGTACTGCTGCTCTCTCGGTTTGAAGGAGGGAATCAAGCTAATAAAAATGGCGGCGCCCGTAACATTCAGGCAGTTATGCTTGGTGAAACGACATTGTTAGCGGAGAGTCAGGCGAAGACAGCAACTTTTGGTGAATTTACTTGACGGAGTCGGCTTTTGGGAAGTGGATAAGACAAACGAACGTCTAATAAGGATTTACAGACGCAGGAAACAACGACAGACGCTGAGGTTCATCACGCTGCTAAGCAGAATCATCACTGGAAACCGTGTCACAGTAGGGAAGCTAGTATTTTTATGAATGTTTGAAATGTCAGCTGACCGCACGGAGATGACGCGGTCTGCTCATGCGCTCTTTGTTATGAGAGAACCGGGCCAGAGAAAAACCAGGCCGAGCCCACACATGGAACCGGTCTGCATTCAGCGCGGTCCGGTTGTGTCTAGCTCGGTTCAGTTCAGTTTGTGTTCCATTTACACTCGATAGTTATCTCGGTAACTGAGCTCTGACTGGTCTCGGCACGGTTAAAAAGGGGTAGTGTAAACGGGGTAAATGACTCGATGGCATCTTCTGGGATATATAATATGTTAAACTCTGGCCTATAATGGCTAAATCACTTGTCATGACGCTCTGATTTTTACACAATGTATAAACTAATATACATTGTATTAATAACATGTTAATAACGTGCTAAAACTGACAGCCCTAATTCTGACAAATTTTGTTGGGATGGGCATCCTGAATATATTTCATTCTTCAAAGTGTTCACAAAATAAAAACTTTGAGAATCACTGCTATACAGTGAATCTCTGCCTGGTTTCTATTCATAGGGAATAACAGTCAGACAAAAGTTAACAAATCTATCACTGAACTAACATTTCCATCATGAAATCTGGTTTCACCAGGATGGAGAACTTTGTACCTGAGAGTTTCCAGTCTGCAGTTTGGACTCTCCAGTCCAGCAGAGAGAAGCTTCACTCCTGAATCCTGCAGGTTGTTGTTACTCAGGTCCAGTTCTCTGAGACTGGAGGACTGGGAGCTGAGAACTGAGGACAGAGCTTCACAGCTTCTCTCTGAGAGGTTACAGCCACTCAGTCTGAGGAGACAGGGAGAAAAATCTGCTATTAAACAATTCATCAGAAATATTGTTGATTTCTTTACAGTCACCAATGTTCTCCTTGGAAAGATTGATGGATCTGTCTGATTTTACATGTCTTTATGTTGCCTTTTGTTGTGAACTGGTTCATTATAAATAAACTGAAGCAACATGAATCAATATTTACCTCATTATCAGATTTCTCACTATCAGAAATAAAAGCAGCAACAATCTGTGTCCTTACAGAGCTTTGTTGGAGGCTTTAACCACTGGCAGCAGCCTCAGGAGAACCTCCTCTGAAGCAGAGTATTTCTTCAGGTCAAACACATCCAGATCTTCTGCTGATGTCATTAAGATGAAGATCAGAGCTGACCACTGAGCAGGAGACAGTTTATCTGTGGAGAGACTTCCTGAACTCAGAGACTGTTGGATCTCCTCCACTAGAGAACGATCCTTCAGTTCATTCAGACAGTGGAACAGATTGATGCTTTTCTCTGCAGACACATTCTCACTGATCTTCTTCTTGATGTACTGAACTGTTTTCTGATTGGTCTGTGAGCTACTTCCTGCCTGTGTCAGCAGACCTTGTAGGAGTCTCTGATTGGTCTGCAGTGAAAGTCCCAGGAGGAACCTGAGGAACAAGTCCAGGTGTCCATTTGGACTCTGTAAGGCCTGATCAACAGCTGTCTGGTGAAGAAACTTTAGTTTAGGTTTCTTAGAAAATAAAGACTTCTTAGATGTTTGTGTTTCTTCCATCAGGTTGACACCAAAGGTGATGAAGGTCCAATGAACATGAAGAGCAGCCAGAAACTCCTGAAGACTCAGATGGACGAAGCAGAACACCTTGTCCTGGTACAGCCCTCCTCTCTCCTCTCTAAAGATCTGTGTGAACACTCCTGAGTACACTGAGGCTGCTCTGATATCGATGCCACACTCTGTCAGGTCTGATTCATAGAAGATCAGGTTTCCTTTCTGCAGCTGATCAAAAGCCAGTTTTCCCAGAGACTCGATCATCTTCCTGCTCTCTGGACTCCAGTGTGGATCTGTTTCAGCTCCTCCATCATACTTGACCTTCTTCACTTTGGTCTGAACCACCAGGAAGTGGATGTACATCTCAGTCAGGGTGCTGGGCAGCTTTCCTCTCTCTCTGGTCTCCAACACGTCCCCCAGAACCGTAGCAGTGATCCAGCAGAAGACTGGGATGTGGCACATGATGTGGAGGCTTCTTGATGTCTTCATGTGGGAGATGATCCTCCTGGCCTGCTCCTCATCTCTGAATCTCTTCCTGAAGTACTCCTCCTTCTGTGGGTCAGTGAACCCTCTGACCTCTGTCACCATGCCAACACACTCAGGAGGGATCTGATTGGCTGCTGCAGGTCGTGTGGTTATCCAGAGGCGAGCAGAGGGAAGCAGTTTCCCCCTGATGAGGTTTGTCAGCAGAACATCCACTGAGGTGGACTCTGTAGCATCAGTCAGGATCTCCTGGTTCTGGAAGTCCAGAGGAAGTCGACTCTCATCCA
The DNA here is from genome assembly GCF_011125445.2 of Fundulus heteroclitus. NCBI lineage: Eukaryota > Metazoa > Chordata > Actinopteri > Cyprinodontiformes > Fundulidae > Fundulus > Fundulus heteroclitus. The sequence goes on along the minus strand of NW_023396846.1, from coordinate 2,636,327 downwards.
GACCATCAAAGATGAACAGAACCTGGAAGTGTTCAAAGCTGCAGATTCCTTTGGTTTCAGTAAAGAAGTGATGAACAAGGTCCACCAAGCTGAACTTTTTCTCTTTCAGCAGATTCAGCTCTCTGAAGGTGAATGGAAATATGAAGTGGATGTTCTGGTGGGCTTTGTCTTCAGCCCAGTCCAGAGTGAACTTCTGGGTTAAGACTGTTTTCCCAATGCCAGCCACTCCCTTTGTCATCACTGTTCTGATTGGTTGATCTCTTCCAGGTGGGACTTTAAAGATGTCTTCTTGTCTGATGGTTGTTTCTGGTCTGTGTGGTTTCCTGGATGCTGTTTCAATCTGTCTGACCTCATGTTCCTCATTGACCTCTCCAGTCCCTCCCTCTGTGATGTAGAGCTCTGTGTAGATCTGGTTCAGAAGGGTTGGACTTCCTGCTTTAGCGATCCCCTCAAACACACACTGGAACTTCTCCTTCAGACCAGATTTAAGTTGATGTTGAACTGGAGCAAGATGTTCTAAATGAACAGAAAAAGTTGAAATCAGGAAGGAAACCAAATGATCTTCTGAAGATGATGTGAATAAATGTGATTCCATCTCTTCAGACATTAGTAAATGTGTGATTTATCCATCAGGTTAAATCTTTGTAGAAATCCTCTTACTGCTCTGCAGACGGTCAGCCAGCTCCTCCTGCTTCATCCTCCTCAGGAAGTTCAGAGTGATCTTCATCAGTGCCTCTCTGCTGCTCCTCCTCTGCTCTTCATCCTCACCTTCCAACACCTCCTCATCATCTCTCTGACTCTCTGAGCATTCTGGGTCATCTGGACTCAGAACCTTCTGGATCTTCTTCAGCTCCTTCTTCACAAAAGTGACAATGTTGTCCTCCAGCAGCTGGAACAGAATAATATATGAAGGACACATCAGACTGAGATCATGGATCCAAACATCAGAACCATGTTGGACAGACTGACGGTCCACTGGTCCACAAAGTCTAGCATGGAGACGACTGAACAGAACTGATGGAAAAGTAGTAGTTGTACATTGTTGAGGAAAATAAATATCTTAGTTGGGGTTGCTGAGGAATGCAGAGGTGTTGACTGTCTCTCCCTGTTGATGGGTAGAATAACACATGAAGTTTTATTGCAGGGGGGGTAGGCCACAAAAGAAGAGTTTCTTTGTTCAAACAGATCACCCCTCCTCCTGAAGACATGGGAGGGGAGTCAGCCTTTTAAAATTGTGTTCATGGTAGTGAAAAATCAGACAGAATCCTACATCGCCATGAGATCAGCTTGTAATGAATACTACAGAATAGTAATGTAAACTCTGTCTCCATTCAGAATTCCTAATGTATTAAATATGCATATTACAATGTTTAACCTCTGATCAATGCTTTTCTCATTTATTGTCAAATCTTAAACCGGGGTAAAAATTGGCCTTCAGAGCGAAGCAGGATTAGGCCAGTACTGCTAATTAACAAAATGTACAGACCATAAATATGGAGTCCAGCTGGGTTTGATGCTGCCGGGCAGACGGACCTCTGGGAACCTCTGAGTTCTGCTGGTCCACTCTGTGGAGGAACCAGAACAATTAGGAAGGAAGGAAATATTCATCCAGCAGTTTTCACAGATGAAATCACCAAGAGCTTCACAATAATAAGTCCTTAAACAGAAAAACTGAGCATCAAATGAACACGATACAAAGAAGTTAAAAAGAGGAAGATGAGATAAAAGGATGAAGACCAGAACCACCCAGTAGACATTTTAAAAAGTGGGTCTTGAACTGGGACTTCAAACTGTCCACACTGTCAGCAGATCTGATGCTGGTGGGGACAGTGACCCAGAGCTTGGAGACAGTGGAGGTGAAGGTTCTGTCCACACAGGTCTTCAGGACAGTGTGTGGGACATCCAGCAGGTTCTGATGACTAGATCTGAGGTGGTGTGGACCTGGAGGAGGTCTGAGATATGTGGCTGTGTGTCCATGTAAGGTTCTGTCCTGGATGTGATGGTGAGTATTTTAAAATGGATCCTGTAGGTCCCTGGAAGCCAGTGAGCTCACATTATATCTGTCCACACAGAGACAATCAGAAGGTAAAGGTCCATGAAGGACATCTTGATGTGAGCAGAGAACCAGAGGATCCAGGTAGTTGGAGATGTTTAATGTTCCTGCTGATCCACTAAGAACCAGCAGAACCTCTGATGGTCCACTTCAGCTCAGCTTGGTTCCACCAACCACATGATGAAGCTTTCCTTCCCTGCTGAACTGCTCTCACAACGCACACAGGAACCAAGTCTTGATGGGTCAGACTGGCTCTACCAGCTATTTCCCAGCGGGTCGTGGAAATGTGATCGACTGTTAGTCTGACATGGAGCCAGGAAGCAGCAGAACCTCCTGATCAGCATCAACACTCCAGACATGAAGACATGAAGGTGTTTTCATCAGAACAGGGCAGCTGATTTCTGGAGATAACGGATCAAACCTCTGTCTGCAGATAGAACTGGAACATCTGAGAGCTCACTAGGAGGAACTGGGTTTCAGTTCTTGGCTCTTAAAGAAATGTAATGGGTCATTTCCAGAACCTAAGACCCCGACTGAGGAGACCGGTCCATACTAGGGTGGTGATTGGCTAAAATATCACAACATGATTCCATGCAGTGAAATCAGGATTTTATTAGTTTCCCAAAATAACAATAAAGCTGTTGAAGAAAAATCTAGAGAAGCATTTAGACCAGAGCATTTCTGACCCATTTTAATGAGTTGCTGCAGTTCTGCTAACTTGTCTGAAGCTCAACTGAAATGTAATAAATCCATTGAGATATTTAAGAGCTGAAGAACAGCTGCAGCTCTAAACTCCTGTGAGGGAACAACACCAAGTCTCTGGTTCTGATCCCAGTGATTGTTCCAGCTCCAGCTGAGAAGAACTGAAACTCTTCAGTCACTAAAACTGAGGAAGACTTTCAGATACGATGACAAAACGGTTCAGGAACAAAGAAAGAAAGTCCAGTTGGTTCCATGTTGGATTTGATTCAATCGCTATGAATATGGGAGAGGGACTAAAGAGTCCAGTTAGCTCATTAACATGGAACAGAACCAATCAGAGTGAGCTCCAGTCCAAACTAAATCTTTGACTTTAAGCAGAGAAAAGTGTTTAATGATGGCGACTAATCAATGAGGCCCAAAAGCAAACAGATCAGAGCTGTTAAACATGATGTAGCAGCATCCAGGACGCCTCCAACAACATCCATTCTTTCCACTTTCACTGCTGTGGTTCTGGAGAACATCCAACACACACCGCTTCACATATGAACATAGAAATGTGGGAAAAAGAGCTGAGCTCACGTTAAACACATGTTGGAATAAAAACATTTCAGACTGACTCAGTTTCCACAGTTACAGCAGTTAGATACAGCTCACCTCTCTGAGGATGGAGGTCCAGGAGATTTGAAGTTAAGAGGAAGACCCTTTGAATCATTGCTCTTTAAGGACACACAGCTGGGTTCTGGTTCTGGTTGATGTTTACGTGTCAGTGTCTTAGGAATCCTGTGAAAAGAAAACTCATTTTAGGGCATTTGAAGAATTTAGTTTAAATATTTTTAATACAGCTGATTGTAAAATAAAGAGCTGCAAGACATAATAGAACCAGACAGATCATAAACTTCATGTTCTAAATGGTTCCCATCAGAACCGGTCCAATCCTTCATCATGTTCCTGATCATTGATCCTCCTGAATAATGTCCAGCCTTGTTTCTAGACCAGAAAGAGCTGTTTCTGAGACAAACATGTTGGTTAGAAATGACTGAGAGGACAGTTTGGTGATATTAGTGTTGAGCTCTGACATGGAGGAGAATCCTGAGTCCTTTTCACTCGGACCATCAAGGAGGTTCTGATGGAGCTTCATTAAGTCTTGGTGTTGTGTTTGTAACGTACTGAGGTGGAACCAAAGCTGATCCACTGCTGAGTCCAGAATAGAGGTTGTTCTAGACGCCTGATCAATAATGAAGTGAAGCAGCTGGATGCCCACTAGTCAGAACTGACAGTTTTCTCCATTTTAACCAGAATCACTGATTAAAATCATGATGTGATGAGTTGTCAGCTTCATATATTCACACAACAGAAATTCATCTGAATTTGAATTAAAAACTGCTGATCTGGGTTGTATTTAGACAGAAACTAAATGTAAAGATTCTTCCATAAATGTCTGATCAGCCGTCCTTCTTTCTAGGATGAATAATGTTCAATTCAATTCAATTCAATTTTATTTATATAGCGCCAAATCATGAAACATGTCATCTCAAGGCACTTTACAAAGTCAAGTTCAATCATATTATACAGATTGGGTCAGATTATACAGATTGGTCAAAAATGTCCTATATAAGGAAACCAGTTGATTGCATCAAAGTCCCGACAAGCAGCATTCACTCCTGGGGAACCGTAGAGCCACAGGAAGAGTCATCTGCATTGTACATGGCTTTGCTGCAATCCCTCATACTGAGCAAGCATGAAGCGACAGTGGGAAGAAAAAACACCCATTAACGGGAAAAAAAACCTCCGGCAGAACCGGGCTCAGTATGAACGGTCATCTGCCTCGACCGACTGGGGTTACAGAAGACAGAGCAGAGACACAACAAGAGAGACAAAAAAGCACAGAAGCACACATTGATCTAGTAATCTGTTCTACATTAGATGGTAGTAGCGGGTGATCCGTCTTCTCTGGATGATGTCATAGTTAACAGAACGCCAGACCAGGTGTACCTACTATGAAGATAAAAGAGAGAGAACAGAAAGTTAAAGCAGAAATGACAACACATAATGCATAATTGAAGAACAGTAGAACTCAATATAGTGAGAAAATTAGATCCTGATATACTCCAGTAACCTAAGCCTATAGCAGTAAAACTATAAAGGTAGCTGAGAGTAACATGAGTCACTAGTTATAATTTTTGTCAAAAAGAAAAGTTTTAAGATTAGTCTTAAAAGTAGATAGGGTGTCTGCCTCACGGACCAAAACTGGGAGTTGGTTCCACAGGAGAGGAGCCTGATAGCTAAAGGATCTGCCTCCCATTCTACTTTTAGAGACTCTAGGAACCACCAGCAGACCTGCAGTCTGAGAGCGAAGTGCTCTGTTAGGAACATACGGGGTAATCAGAGCTCTGATATATGATGGAGCTTGATTATTAAGGGCTTTATACGTTAGAAGAAGAATTTTAAATTCTATTCTTGATTTAACAGGAAGCCAATGAAGGGAAGCTAAAATTGGAGAAATATGATCCCTCTTGTTGATTTTCATCAGAACTCTTGCTGCAGCATTTTGGATCAGCTGAAGGCTTTGAACTGCATTTTGTGGAATTCCTGATAGTAAAGAATTACAATAGTCCAGCCTTGAAGTAACAAATGCATGGACCAGTTTTTCAGCATCACTCCTGGACAGAATGTTTCTAATTTTGGCGATATTCCGGAGGTGAAAAAAGGAAACTCTGGAAACCTGTTTAATATGGGATTTAAATGACATGTCTTGGTCAAAAATAACACCAAGATTTTTTACTTTATTACCAGAGGCCAGGTTAATGCCACCCAGATTAAGTGATTGGTTAAGAAGTTTATTTTTTGAGGACTCTGGCCCAAAGATTAAAACTTCGGTCTTGTCAGAATTTAGATGCAGGAAATTTAAAGTCATCCAGCTTTTGATGTCATCAAGACATGACTGCAGTCGAAGTAATTGATTGGATTCATCAGGATTTATGGATAAATATAGCTGAGTATCATCAGCATAACAGTGGAAATTAATCCCATGCTGTCTGATAATTTTGCCTATCGGAAGCATATATATAGTAAAGAGAATTGGTCCAAGGACTGAACCCTGTGGTACTCCACAGGTGACCCTAGAGTTTGAGGAAGATTTATTATTAACATGAACAAATTGGAATCTGTCTGACAGATAAGATTTAAACCAGCCTAATGCTTTCCCCTTAATCCCTACAGTATGTTCAAGTCTTTGTAGGAGAATATTGTGATCAACTGTATCAAACGCAGCACTGAGATCTAACAGGACAAGTATAGACACAAGTCCATTATCTGAGGCCATGAGAATATCATTAGTGACCTTCACCAGAGCTGTTTCAGTGCTATGATGAGCTCTGAAGCCTGACTGAAACTCCTCAAGTAGGTCATTACTTTGTAAATGTTCACAAAGTTGATTAGCAACTACTTTCTCAAGAATTTTAGATAAGAAAAGAAGATTAGATATAGGTCTGTAATTTACTAACTCATCTTGATCAAGAGAAGGTTTCTTAAGTAAAGGTTTAATAACAGCTACTTTAAAAACCTGTGGTACATATCCATTTACTAAGGATAGATTAATCATGTCTAAAATAGTGCCACTGATCAAAGGGAATATGTCCTTAAACAACTTGGTTGGGATTGGGTCTAACATACAGGTAGAAGGTTTAGATGAAGCTAAAATTTTAGATAGCTCAGAAAGCTCTACTGCTTCTAAACAGTTCAAACACTGCGCAGATTCTAAAGATTCCTCCAATGCTGCCTCACTTACTGAGGACGAGGTAATCATGTTTGGGAGGATGCCAATTATTTTATTTTTAATGGCATCAATTTTATTTATGAAGAATCCCATAAAATCATTACTACTGAGAGCTAAGGGAATGGATTTATCAACGGAGCTGTGGCTCTGGGTAAGTTTGGCAACTGTACTAAAGAGAAATCTAGGATTATTTTTATTCTCTTCAATTAATGATGAAAAATATGCTGCTCTAACTCTGCGGAGGGTCTTGTTATACAACAATAGTCTGTCCCTCCAGATTAAGTAGGATTCCTCTTGGTGTGTAGAGCGCCATTTTCTCTCCAATTTCCTAACATTGTGCTTCAAGGAACGCAGCTCTGAATTAAACCAAGGAGCCAGCTTCCTGTGAATAATCACCTTCTTTTTCAAGGGAGCTACATTGTCTAATGCAGAACGCAATGAGGAAGTCACATTGTTAGCAAAGGTATCGATTTGTGAATGGGAAGAAACAACATTGCTGCCATCTACAGGGCATTTCTGCAATACCGAGGACATCAAGAAGGGGACAGACTCTTTAAGTTTTGATACAGCATTATCCGATAAAAATCTACTATAATGGAACCCTCTTTTGGGGGTGGAGAATTCAGTTAGATTAAACTCAAATGTTATTAAAAAATGATCAGACAGGACAGGGTTGTGAGGAAATACTGTTAATTCTTGACAATCAATGCCATATGTCAGCACAAGGTCTAAAGTATGGAGCCGAGAGTGCGTCGGTTCATGCACATTTTGAGCAAAACCAATTGAATCTAGGATAGTTTTAAAGGCTACACTAAGGTTATCACATTCTGTGTCAACATGGATGTTAAAATCACCCACTATAATAGCCTTATCAGTATTTAACACCAAATCAGATAAGAAATCTGACAACTCATCCAAAAACTGAGTGTAAGGGCCTGGTGGACGATACAAAACAACAAACAGAAGAGGTTTTATTGCTTTGCAGTTTGGATGAGGGAAACTGAGGGTTAAATGTTCAAAAGAACTGTAATTATTAGTTGGCCTGGGACTAATTAATAAATCAGACTGAAAGATAGTTGCCACTCCTCCTCCTCTTCCCACAGATCTGGGAATGTGGAAATTTGAATAACTGGAGGGGGTTGACTCATTTATACTAACGTAGTCCTCTTGTAGCCAGGTTTCTGTGAGACAAAACAAATCAATCTGATTATCAGAAATCAATTCATTAACTAACAAAGTCTTTGGAGGGAGAGACCTTATATTTAATAGACCACATTTAATTATTTTATTTTTAGGTTCAAGGTGAACCATATTGATTTTTATTAGGTTTTTAAGATTTGTTGAACACATGTTGGTCATCAAGGTCCAGGAAATGTTCTGGAAGTTGGTGAGTTTTTCCAGATGTGTCCTGCTGGAACCCAGAGCTCTAAGCAACAGGCTGGTGTCACTCAGCTGGTTGTGCAACAGTGACTTGCTGTTTGTCAGAACCCACTGGTACCATGCTGAGCTGCTCTGTTCAGTCTGGATGAAGCAGCAAAGAGGAACAGCAGCAGCTTCAGGACCACTTGGTCTCTTCTGGCCTGATATAGTGAGAACGCTGTGTGAAAAGGGCTCTGGACACTTAGAGATGCTGATCTCACCTCTGAGCGTGGCTCTGGCTCTCAGCTTCCCCACACAGAGTGGTTTTAGAGGGAGGGACTCCCTCCTCTCTGTCCTCACACTGATCCATGCTGCTGAATTCACATCCACATCAGCTCACACACACTTTCTACCTTCACCTGCAGAGGAAACACAAATCATTCATCTGCACATCAACTCTGATCATCCTTTACATCATTAGTGCTGGAAAAAGATCAGCTGCTCCTCCTCTGATTGGCTCTTCTTCTCTGCTTCATATCAGTGTCAGTTGAATGCAGTCAGACAGCAGTGAGAGGCAGAGGAAGCTGCCATCAGCTGCTGTACTTCTACAATCAGTCCACTAGATGGAGCCATGGAGCAACATTTCATCCACTGACACTGATTCACTCTGACTGGAAGCTTCAGTCCATCACATTGACTCAGTTCAACACATGAAACCATTTCAGCTGATGGTTTATGCAGCAGAGGATCATCAGAGCTCAAAGCATCAGATTCTTTATTAATGGTTAGTTTTCAGAGGATTTTGGAGATAGAACTACAAACAGACATGGCTGTGCAAATTATCAGATATCCAAGTCATCTCAACAGCAAAAGTTTAAATCAGAAAAGCTTTGGACACCAAAGAGTCTTTATCAGTTCTGCAGCTGGAGCACAGCAGTTTAAAGGACATGGAGGTGCATCCTCCTAGGCATATTCTCGTTCAGATGCAAATCAGTGACTAGTTCGTTAGAAGTTGTTGCTTGGTGTTAGAGGAGGACTTGGTCACCTGAATGATGATAAATTGCTGATGTAATCTCTCTGGAACGTGTTGGAGGAACGAGCTGTAAACACTGGGGAGTCGGAAGCTCAATCCTCTCTTCTGTTTAGTGATGGCTTTTCTCTTTTCACCAAGATGAATTCTTTTCACTTCTCCTTCTCACCATCTGTCCTCCCTGTCCAACATCAGGACATCATTGTTGTCTAAAAACTGCTCTTTCTTGTTGAGGACTGGTGAATCTGGCCCTGAGCTGCTGACCCTCCTGTGCTGCTCCATGCGTTTGTGTAGCTGTTATTTAGTTTCTCTGATGTAGGAGTCTGAGCAGTCATCACTGCATTGGACCGCAGACACAACACCGCTCTACTGTCTGAACCAGAGAGCTGGGGGAGTTCCCTTCTCTCCACCTCCTCCATGGACATAGGCATGTTCTTTTGGTAAAAACTGTCTCTGTACCTGTAATATGTGGTTTAGAGACAGAGGTCCACCAAGTCACTGATCTGGTTTGGTGTTAAATGGTTTTGTCTTTTAGTGAATCATCATGTTCCATCATATCCTGACAGGTTCACTGCCTCTGATGGAGGAATGCAGGTGAAAAGAGAGGTGACATCAAAGGAAACAAGGTTTCCCCTGTTCCAGTCTCAGGTGTTGGACTTTAGGAATGAAGTCTGACTTAGAATGTTACTATAGGAGGATGGGCCTCCATGTTGATAAAAACAGCAGCGCACCAACTGCGGGTAGTTTAAATGTGAGCCAGCAGAATTTACAAAGACTCCTGGATAGATGAAGAAATGTTTTCAGAAAGAACTGAACCAAAGTCTGGTTTCCTCTGATTTAAACCTGTTTGCTGTTACAGACACATGTTAGATGTCAGCTGCTGGGAGGAGTTTATTAAAGAAGATTAAACTATTAGTTCTCATTTTATCACACTGGAAATGAGACTGAAACTAAATAAAGTGTAAAATCTGGGTGTAGAAAATGTTTGAGAACGATGTTGAAGGAATGCAGTGATTCCAGTTTGACTGGAAAAACTGAAGTAGGTGCAGAACCACAGATGACGTTTTAGAACCAGGGACTAAAATTGTTTTTGTTCTTTTTGCAAAACAAAACAATGAATATTACTTTTTATTCCAGCATTTAGATAATTCAGATTAAGACAAATTAAACACCATTTTTCATAGATAAGTCTTCAGACAGCAGAGAAGAAACTTTGTGCTGAAATCAGAAGTGAACATGTTCTCCAGACATCAGAGAGCAGAAACAAAGAGGAAAGTTCCTCAAGACAAAGTTCTGGTAGGAAACAAAGCAAACTTACAGTTTGTTCAGACGCTCCAAAGTGCTGAAGAACAAGATGTGAACCACTGAGACACAGGTGAGCTGCTACCTGGAAGGAGGCGGAGCTTCAGCTGTGATGGAGGTGGGACAGGTAGGTTAGTGGGAGGAGTTCAGATGTGACTGCCTTCTGGTTCTCAGACTCATCTCTGCTGTTCTGCTGAAGAACCTGGTGCTACCTAGAAAGCAGGTGATGTAAAAACTCAGTTTAACTGTCTGCTAACAGTGAATTCAGAGAAACTCTGGTTCTTTTCTCCAGAAAGAGGGACCAGTCTGACTCTGAGGAACAGACTGAGAAGACAAGCTGCTCCCTGCAGGATCTCCATGAGAAACTCTGACGTTCTTCTGCTCAGCCTAGAACATCAGTCTGAATGTGTTCCTCACTATTAAACCACATTCTTTGCTTCACTGTTGGACATTTTTCTGACCCACATGTGATGAGCTATTATCCCCACATGTAGTCACTGTACTGGAATAATGTTAACCTGAATTATTTTAATCTGTGTTATGATTCATAAACACATAATCATGAATAAGTTCCATGTTTCTGCCTTGTTCTTGTTCTCAGATGTACTGAAGGTTCCTCATCAGTGATGCAGAAAACTTCATGTCTACAGAGTGTTGATCAGTCAGAGAAATGATTGAAGTGAAACAGATCTTACCATCATGATGTGAGTTTGTGGAGTTAAAACCAGCGAGGCAGTTCTATTTCTCTGATCTCAGCAATAAAAACACTAATAATAGCAGAACTTTGTTTGCTATTGTTGACAGGCTGACCAACAGCTCACCAATCATCCCTCCTGATGGAGACCAGCACCATCTATCTCCACCTCTGAGAACCTGCTGATGTCTCCTGAGCCTCCACAATCATTACAGCATCTAAATGACTTTAACAAACTGAATTATGTCTTCTTGACAGAAACACATCAGAAGAGAAAATCCACAACTTGCTGCCTGGATTTGTTCCCTCTGAGTTTCTAAAAGCAGTTTTTAGCTGTGATGCCCCTGAAATATTACAGATAGTAAATACTTCCCTCCAGTTAGTTTGTTTTCTAAAGGCTGAAAACTGCAGAGATCAAACCTCTGTTAGAGAAACCAACTCTAGATCCATGGATAATAAGTCCCTACAGGATCAGAACTGATCCACTGGTTCTGGAAAAGATCATTGAAAATGGTTCTGATGAACAAATGTATGACTTTGTGATGAAATGAATCTCTTCAGTGATTTCTAGTCAGGCTTCAGACCACAGCACAGAGACTGCACTGCTAAACGTTTACAATGATGCTCATCTTGACTGGAATGGCTCCAGAACTCCTCTGTTGGTTCTACTGGATCTCAGTTCTGCTGAACACAGTTCATCACAACATGTTGATGATCCAACTAGAACACTGGCTGGATTATCTGGTTCTGGGCTAAACTGGTTCACACCATATTTGGCAGACATGGATAACTTTGTGTCATTTGGTAAATAAATATAAATCTGGGCCAACAAAAATTAAACGTGGGGTTCCTCAAGGATCCATTTTCAGCCCACTATTATTTCTCCTCCATCTGATGCCAACAGGTCAGATTCTAGAGTTCTCCAGCATCTCCTAACATCCATGCTGACTACATGTGACTTGTAATCTCCATGTTGCTGCTGAGCCTGGCTCACTGCACTCACTGAGTCAGTGTGTCCATAATATCAATGAGCGCATCAGTCACAATATGCTACAGCTTCATGCAGACAGAAAACATCATTTTTAGTCCAGAACTGGGAGGATCTAGATCAGTGGTCAGCTAGACTCTATGAAACATGAAGCTTTGACCACATTTCTGTTATTTTAGTCTCTCTGCACTGGCTGCCTGAACATTTTAGCATTCATTTTAAAATGCTTTTATCTGCTTCTAAAGCTCTAAATGGCCTTGCCACACATTAGCTGTCTGAACTAGTACATCCTGCACATCCTCTGTTCCCTCAGGTCACTGATCAGCTGATCCTGAGTCAGCCAAAGATGAAGCTTAAGCTCAGGGTGACTGAGCTTTAGCTGCAGCAGATCTAGAATTATGAAACAACCTTCCCTTGGACATCAGACAGTTCTCCTCCCTGTGTTTCACATTCATTTAGAAAACCATCTATTCTCACTGACCTCTGACACCATCAGAGACTTTAAATTGTTCTGATTATCATTAATAATATTATTATATTAATAATATTTTGATTCTCTTTCCTTTTACTTATTGTTTTACAGATTTTATGATTGTTATATCATTTTAGCACAGGCCTGTTTATTTATTTTATGTCTCAATGATTTTACTTTCTTTACTTTATTTAAAACTTCAAAACAATCACAGCTGCACATGTTAAAAGAAAAACAGTTAAAACAATAGAATCAACAACAAAAAAATTAAAAAACAAGAAGTCTCATGCTGAGTTTTAGGCCAAAGAATAAAAATGTGTTCAAGTTTTAAAGTTTAATGTCTTGTCATGTTATCATATGGCTGCTGTTTATTCATATAGAGTAATTTGGTTCTGTGGTGCTGAAAGTGCTCTATAAATAAAGCTGGGATGGTACTGGGTCTAAAAACTGGAGAACAGAACATAAAGCTGGCTGTAGTTTTAGTCTTGGATCTAAATGTTCCACATTACTTCTGACATGATGGAGCGAGTCTGTTGAAGCTAGATGCCTTTCTCAGGGTAGGGCTGCATGTGAACGCTGCTACTTTCTGCTACATCACGTTGGCTCCATGCACGGCTCTGCTCAAAGCAGCAAAACAGGAACTATTTCTCTGGAAGTTCATGTTTCTAGTTCTGTTCAGTGTAGTTCTAGAGCTCAGAAACACTTTCTACCTTCACCTGCAGAGGAAACACAAATCATTCATCTGCACATCAGCTCTGATCATCTGATGACGTCACAGCTCACCTGGTTTGTAGTTTTCCTTTCAGACTAAAACAGTCAGCAGAGCGTCTGCAGTGATATCAGAGGCAGGTTGATAAAGTCTTGATGAGAAAGGAGAGAAGTTGTGCTGAAAATGTTTCCTGATGGCGTCCTGAGGAGAAATGAGCCCAGAGAACAGAGCTGCTGGTTGCTTCCTGCTGCAGGAACTGCTCAGACTGGTCTGGCTGAGTGGGAGTCAGAGGAAAGTTCACCTGCTGACGTCTGAAGACATGAAGCCTTCTCATGACTCCCAGTGTGAACACAAACACTCTGCTGCTGTTTAAATGGCTTCATTGTTGTTCTGCTGATCCAGGTTCTGTTCAGCTCTGATGGAACCACAACCTGCTTTAACTGGGAACCAACTGGACTCTTCATTGCTGGAGATTTGTCTCCCTCTGGTGGTAAAAAGATAAACTGCATGATGTCTGATTATTAAACCCATTTGCTGCGTTTTTAAATGATCCAAACATGTCAGTGATGGTAAAAAGTGAGCAGAACCACAGTCAGTTCTAAGCTTTCATTTATCAGGACATGAATAAAAGATCATCTGTTCCTCAGCAGCTCTTAAAATGAGGGAAATACAACAGCAGCACAGATTCCATTGGGTCATTATCTAATCACAACGGGGAAACAGCCATTATGTTTTTGACTCAGACGATTCATCAGCCTACCTTCCCTAAGATCACCGCTGCATGACTGAAGAACTTCCCCTGGAGCCGCAGCACCAGAGCGCTCTGAGGTCTCGGTAGAGCCGCTTGATGTAGTCAGGATCCAGCAGAGTGAACGCTGGACTTGCTTTGGCTTGAACGGACATCAGCCTCCATGAATACCAGGTCATCCATGTTGCTGTTCATTAACACCGTGCTAACTTTTCCACTGTGGAGGCTCGCCTTGGTACATTCACATAGCAGAGCCGTCCGCACCAAGTGACGACCCGAGATGGTTTAAAATGTCCTGGTAAGTTCTAAGAGACCACTTCTTCATGTCATCCTCTCAGTCATGAATAGTTTAAGGCTGCGGCGCTGACCTGCCACTTCCATCGCTCTGCAATTATTGGAAATGTTGCTGCAACAGTTTATCATTTCAGTCAAGCTAATGTTATTTGGCCGAGGGAAGCGCTGAAACGAAAGTGGAGAACAAAAAAACAGAAGTTGGACCCAGAGTTACTTCCTTGTTCAAAAATAAGGTGGATAGAACAGAGAGAAATGTGAAAGGTAGTTTGTTGGCTTTGTTTCAGGTGGAGGCTGTGATCTCCAGGCTCCTCCCCGTCGTTCCTCCTGCTTCCTGCAGCAGGAAGACGCTGCAGAGTAGCAGCAGCTCCCTGACCGGCTGGGAAGCCAGTCTGGAAGACCTTCAGGTGGGAAGGAGTCGCCTTTAGCCGTGTAGCTGCTGACGTCTCAGTCATCCCTGATATCTAAAACATCCGTCCAGCAGGGTGAAGACCAAGACTCCAGTCTGATGGAGGACAGCATGGAGGAGACGGCTGACAAGGTGAAGAAGTCGTCATTAATAAGAGGCTTCACCAGGTCAGTGGTTTTAGCTGCTCCACATTTCTCCTGACATGAATCCACCTGCTGGGTTTCCTGCTGGAGGCGGCGCCACGTTTACCTTCATTCTGACGTCAGAACCGCAGCTTCGTCCCTCCTCCTCTTCATCAGCTGCTGCTGCAGATTTCTGCGGGAAACCAAGCAGCTTGTGGTCGGGTCTTCATGTCCAGGTCCCAGCCTCTGATATCGTATTTACTCAATAATAATAATGATGATTATTATAATAATAATGATAATTAGAACAAATCGTATTTAAACTCCATCCCAGTTTTCTCTGGCGATGGATTAAAGCTCCAAACGCAGCTTTGATGTTTGATTCTTGTCATGGTTTAGTTTTGATTCGGCTTTGGTTTACTATTATTCTCAGTTTTTCCACCTTGTTTGGGTTTTAATTTGTTAAATTTTAGTTTCCTCCTTCCCTTCCACTCAGCCTTCACTCCACTCTCCTTGCAGTCAGTCACACCTGTTAGTAATTATTCAGTCAGATGCATTTCACCTGTTAGTCTTTCTATTTAAGCCTCCCTCTGCCTCACTTTAGTGCTGGTCCATCATCATTCTACACCTCTCCATGCCAGTTCCCGTTTTGCCTTGGAAGCTTTGTTTTGCTCCTGTTGTAAAGGTTAGTCCTGCCAGTCACTCTAAAGACTATTTGTTCACTGTTTGCTCCTGGAGAGGTTCTGCTGTGTCCTGGTGTCTCCAGAGTTCTGCTAACCTGACTAGCCGCCCTGGAGAAGCTCAGCTCTGTGCCCTGGTGTCTCTCAAGTTCTGCTAACCTGACTAGCCGCCCTGGAGAAACTCAGCTCTGTGCCCTGGTGTCTCTCAAGTTCTGCTAACCTGACTAGCCGCCCTGGAGAACCTCAGCTCTGTACCCTGGTGTCTCTCAAGTTCTGCTAACCTGACTAGCCACTCTGAGAAGACTTGGTTCAGTGCCAAGCCTTCCAGCTTAGCTGAACTCTCTCTCCAAGCCGTCAGCTCCTGCCTTCACCTGCACCCCTGAGCCCCTGTATTCCTGCACCTCTGGTTACCTCATCCATCAATCATTCACCTTACAATAAACCTCTCAAACTTTTGTCCTGTGTGTGTGTACTCTGAGTTCATCGATAAACAAACCTGACAGTATGGACCAGCCAAAGATGAACTCAGACACCACATGGGACTTAACTGCAGGGGCTGACACCCCGGAGGTCCGCGCTTACCTGGACATGTGCGAACGCCTGAGGAGAGAGAGGTATGCCAGGATGGCTTCTGCCCGGGACCCTGCGCCGCCGATCAAGGCCGACCCCACTCCCCAGGTGTTTTACGTGGGTGTTGTCACCGCTACCCCGGAGCACGAGAAGAGAAGCCGGAGATCCATTCATCGCCTTGGTCACCACCTCTATGACTCGCAGCTGGCCCCCCGAGTAAAGCTCGATGTTCCATCCAACAGAGCCCCACACGTCGAGGAGGACCAGCTGTGGAGTTTTTATTACGGAGACCGGGACGACCTTCTTCCCCGTGGGCCTGCTGCCACCCCCCTGACAGACTCTGTCTCCCCGTCTGGCTCCTCCCGGCTAAGACGTCGGGCACTCCGACGCGTTAAGGCCTCCGAGGATCCGCTGCCGCTCAAGTCCCGTGAGGGGGTTCGGGAGGACCCGCCCTCTGAAGCCTGTAGCCCGGCAGCGCCCAAGGTAGCCAAGGAGATGGTTCCGCCTCCACCCGAAAGCCCCGCTCTGCCAGCCGCCAGAGAACCCCGTCAGGCCCTGCCGGCCACCGAAAGCTCCGCTCTGCCGGCCGCCGAAGGCCCCGCTCTGCCGGCCACCAAGAGAATAAATCCGCCGGCCGACGAGCCTCAGCCCGAGGCCTCCGGGGGAGCCGCCCTGCCTCAGGCCGAGGCCTCCGAGGGAGCCGCCTTACCTCAGGCCGAGGCCTCCGTGGGAGCAGTTTTGCCTCAGGCCGAGGCCTCCGTGGGAGCAGTTTTGCCTCAGGCCGAGGCCTCCGAGGGAGCAGTTTTGCCTCAGGCCGAGGCCTCCGAGGGAGCAGTTTTGCCTCAGGCCGAGGCCTCCGAGGGAGCAGTTTTGCCTCAGGCCGAGGCCTCCGAGGGAGCAGCTTTGCCTCAGGCCGAGGCCTCCGAGGGAGTAGTTTTGCCTCAGGCCGAGGCCTCCGAGGGAGTAGTTTTGCCTCAGGCCGAGGCCTCCGAGGGAGTAGTTTTGCCTCAGGCCGAGGCCTCCGAGGGAGTAGTTTCGCCTCAGGCCGAGGCCTTAGTTGGTGCTACACCTGTTTCGGGTTCGTCATGCCGGGGTCGTCCTCCACGACGCCCGCACCAGACTTTCCTGTTCGGCCGGAGCCGCCGACCGCGGTCTCCGGGCCGCTTGACTTTGCCTCGTCGGGGCCGCCCTCCTCGAGGGTTTAGTCGGGCGATGCTGCTCCGCCGCCTGCCTCGTCCAGGACGACCTCCACCAAGACGTTTCTTTTGCTTAGCAGCCGTTTTTGCCTGCGCCCTTAAGGCCAGTGCCTTCTGTTTATTTTGTTATAGCTCGGCCTTAGTTTAGAGTTATTTAGTATTCCTCAGTTTTGGAATTAGTTAGGGGGTTCTTCGTTTTCTTAGAGTTCTTAGTCTTTGTTTGCTTTGTTTTCCCTGTTCTGTTTTAGAATTCTAGATTTTGCCTTAGTTTTCTAGGTTTGCTTAGCTTTGTCATTTTAGCTTTAGCTCTCTGGTTGTCACGTTAGTGTACTTGTTCAAGTCCTAGTTTTTCTTGTTTTTCCTTTATTTGTAGTTAGCTTTAGTTTCATTTTCTGCTTTAGTGTTTTGATTTAATGTTTTGCCTTAGTTTTTCTTTTGTGGTGTTATCCCTGCTCTAGTTTTGCCTTATTTTCTAGTTCTTGGTTTGATTCTTTATTTTTGTCCTGCGCTCCTAGTATCCAGCGCTCCTTAGGTCTTAGCGCTCGCTTAGATTTCTGACCCCTGGCCCTGAGCTGTTTCATGCTCCTTAGCTTTGGCTGGTTCGAGCTTCCTTGGTTTTTGTTTTGGCCTCTTAGTTCCTTAGTCCCCTGGCGTATTAGGACGCCCTCTGTCTCTCGGTTCCCCGGCGTATTAGGACGCCCTCTGTTTCTCAGTTCTCTGGCGTGTTAGGACGCCCTCTGTTTCTCGATTCTCTGGCGTGTTAGGACGCCCACTGATTCTTGGCTCTCTGGCGTGTTAGGACGCCCTCTGATTCTCGGTTCCCCGGCGTGTTAGGACGCCCTCTGATTCTCGGTTCCCCGGCGTGTTAGGACGCCCTCTGATTCTCGGTTCCCCGGCGTGTTAGGACGCCCTCTGATTCTCGGTTCCCCGGCGTGTTGGGACGCCCTCTGATTCTTGGTTCCCCGGCATGTTAGAATGCCCTTTGATTCTTGGTTCCCCGGCATGTTAGAATGCCCTCTGATTTGTGGTTCCCCAGCGTCTTAGGACGCCCTCGGTTCCCCGGCGTGTTAGTACGCCCTCCGTTCTTGTTCCTTGGCGTTTTAGATGTTCCTGCTTCCCTCACGCCCCGGCGTTTCCCTCACGCCCCGGCGTTTCCCTCACGCCCCGGCGTGTTCTTCCCCAAGCCCCGGCGTTTCCCTCACGCCCCGGCGTGTTCTTCCCCAAGCCCCGGCGTTTCCCGCACGCCCCGGCGGGTTCCCCTCGCGTTTCTGTAGGCCAGTCATGCTCCAGCGTGTGTTTTGAGCCCTGGTGTTTTCAGTACGCCTGTTCTTCCCTCTGGCGTTGTCGTACGCCTGTTCTTCCCTCTGGCGTTGTCGTACGCCTGTTCTTCCCTCTGGCGTTGTCGTACGCCTGTTCTTCCCTCTGGTGTTGTGGTGTGCCCGTTCCTTTCCCTTTGGCGCTGTGGTGCGCCTGTTCTTTTCCTTTGGCGCTGTTGTGCGCCCGTTCCTTCCCCTTGGCGCTATGTACGCCCGTTCCTTCCCCTTGGCGCTGTGTACGCCCGTTCCTTCCCTTTGGCGCTGTCGTGCGCCCGTTCCTTCCCTTTGGCGCTGTCGTGCGCCCGTTCCTTCCCTCTAGCATTTGTGCGTCTAGTCTTGCCCGTTAGCCTGGTGGCGATGCTCGCTTGTCAGCATCTGTTAGACGCGTTGTTTTTGCCTACCAGGGGTTGTTAGAAACCCCTTTAGTCCGCTTTCGTTTTTACTTTGTCTTGGATCGCCCTGAGTGGGTAGTTTTTGTTTGATTTTTAGCCCGCCATCCGTACCACCCTCCACCCACCCTGGTCCGATCAGTTTGATTTGACTCTAGCCCGCCATCCGTACCTCCCTCCACCCACCCTGGGTTGGTGGTTGTTTAATCTGTTAGGCCGTCCGGAGACCGGCCTTGAGGGGGGGGTAATGTCATGGTTTAGTTTTGATTCGGCTTTGGTTTACTATTATTCTCAGTTTTTCCACCTTGTTTGGGTTTTAATTTGTTAAATTTTAGTTTCCTCCTTCCCTTCCACTCAGCCTTCACTCCACTCTCCTTGCAGTCAGTCACACCTGTTAGTAATTATTCAGTCAGATGCATTTCACCTGTTAGTCTTTCTATTTAAGCCTCCCTCTGCCTCACTTTAGTGCTGGTCCATCATCATTCTACACCTCTCCATGCCAGTTCCCGTTTTGCCTTGGAAGCTTTGTTTTGCTCCTGTTGTAAAGGTTAGTCCTGCCAGTCACTCTAAAGACTATTTGTTCACTGTTTGCTCCTGGAGAGGTTCTGCTGTGTCCTGGTGTCTCCAGAGTTCTGCTAACCTGACTAGCCGCCCTGGAGAAGCTCAGCTCTGTGCCCTGGTGTCTCTCAAGTTCTGCTAACCTGACTAGCCGCCCTGGAGAAACTCAGCTCTGTGCCCTGGTGTCTCTCAAGTTCTGCTAACCTGACTAGCCGCCCTGGAGAACCTCAGCTCTGTACCCTGGTGTCTCTCAAGTTCTGCTAACCTGACTAGCCACTCTGAGAAGACTTGGTTCAGTGCCAAGCCTTCCAGCTTAGCTGAACTCTCTCTCCAAGCCGTCAGCTCCTGCCTTCACCTGCACCCCTGAGCCCCTGTATTCCTGCACCTCTGGTTACCTCATCCATCAATCATTCACCTTACAATAAACCTCTCAAACTTTTGTCCTGTGTGTGTGTACTCTGAGTTCATCGATAAACAAACCTGACAATTCTGTTGCTGCTCGGTTGGAGAAAACAGGAAGAACGATCGTTTTAGTTTAAAATCAAGTTTGACTGTCAAAATAATTTCTTGTTTAAAGGAAGCGGTCCGATAAAAGCCCGTCTCTAGTTCCTAGGCTGGGCTTTTCCTGCTGGACCCGATGGATGGAAAGAGATTTTGGACCCGACCTTGAACCTTGACCTTTGGCCTCAGACTTCCCTGACCTGATGAGACCGTCAGAGAGCAGTTCTGATTTGCTGTCAGTGAAGCTCTGTAAACATATTGA
Source organism: Fundulus heteroclitus (assembly GCF_011125445.2). Lineage (NCBI taxonomy): Eukaryota > Metazoa > Chordata > Actinopteri > Cyprinodontiformes > Fundulidae > Fundulus > Fundulus heteroclitus. Next base: position 2,616,201 of record NW_023396846.1, on the reverse strand, counting down.
CTTGATCTACTTTAGTCCTCTTTCTATTAAATACTGACGTAAATCTATCTGCAGCCAGTTGAGTTTCATCTTTTTCTGCCGGATTTGATCCACCAGACAAACTGTTTCTGTCTCCTGATTTATGGACTGATAGAAAGAAGCTATTTAGTGCCTGACATCACAGCATTGTGAAATGACACAATGTGTTTCTTAGGTAGAACTTTTGCTTACTAACCAGAAGCTTCTAGTAACTCTGGTTGACATTGACAAATGTCACAATGCTCCTGTATTTGTCAGAATTCACCTGTAGAAAATACCAGTTAGAATGAAACAATTGTCATTTCTGACCTAAAAGGACAAAAATACCCATGGACAACATCTACTAAATTACATAAATAAATACACTTGTAAAATATTTTCATATATATATATATATATATATATATATATATATATATATATATTGAAATTAAACATATGTTTAAATAAATACATCAACAGATATTTAAAAAATCAAATCCATACTTAAGTCTTTCTCTAATGTCTTGATAATAGATGCATATTTCTTTCTATGTCGACCATGCAGACGAATCACCATGGAATACTTTCAACAGTGAACTTTACCCATCATCACCTGTGGGTGGAGCTAATGAGGTTCTTAAATTTATCTTTAGAACGCTGTCCACGCCTAGTTTCTTTCACCAACCAGTACCTCAATAACTTCTTTGGATCAATGGTCAGTGAATTACAGAGCCGGTCCAGCTTTGTCCACCGGTCCAGAAAACCACCTTCAGAGTCCCTCAGCAGCTTTTCTCCCACAGTCTGACCTGATGGGTCCCAAACGGTCCTCCAGATCCAGAACCATGTTAGCGATCCTGATGACTAACAGGACGAGGCGCTGCTGGACGTCCACCTGCTGGAGGATCTCTGCAGCAGAGCGCAGGCCGTCGTCCTGAGGCGTCGTGATCAGGAACAGAGGATGAATGCAGGAGAGACGAGCGGAACCACAGGATGAGGAAGATGAGGGAGAGGAAGGGTGGCGGTGAAAGTGGGCCTCATCCATGTGGGAGCTCAGGAAGTCTTTGAGAACGGCGGTGAAGCAGGAAGTGCTGATGTGTGGTGTGAATGATGGAGAGGCGGCCATGATGCAGTTTTAGCATCACTTCCCTCACATCTGGGCCCTTTGTGCCGTCTGAGCTGCTCTGCCTTCCTCTTCATCATCTGCATCCATTACTAACCTCCTCCAGACTAAACGCTGAGGTCCATGAACCACCCAGACGGGTCAGCAGGGTCTCACTCGTCCAGCCGGGTCCGCTTTCAGACGTTTAAAGGTTTTAGTTCAGATTTCATGTCGTCTCTCTGGGCTTTAAAGTCCGTTACAGGATGCTGAGTTACAGAAGCGCCTAATTCCCACAAATGGAATAAACTAATTGATCTTAACCCCAGTTTAACTTTGCTGCAGCAACACGGTTCACAGATTGTGAAATCGTCAGTAAAGAGAAGATGAAGCTCAGCTTTGGTTCCTAAATCTGCGTCTGAAGGAAGAGTTGGGGGCCAAAGTGCTTTGGACCGTTTACAGCACCGAGACGGTAGAAACCTAAAAACAGAGCCGGTGTCAGCTGCTGAGCACGGTGGAGGACGGGTCATGGTTGGGCCTGTTTAGCTGCCTCAGGACCCGGGTCACTGAGCAGAACCAGATCTGAGTCCGTCTGTCTGAAGCTCGGTCCAGAATCACGTTGGTGGAGCCAGACGTTTATTTCAGGGGTGGGTCGGTTTTATTAGAAGGTCCGTTTAGTAATGAAGGAAAATATTCTGTTCCTGTAACCTGGTACCTAAACACTGCAACAAGGAACAAAAAGTAAAATTAGTTTATTTCTCCTTGATCTGAGCAGCTAAATAATCTGATCTGCCGATGGAATTAGAATTTTAACCCCTAAACTAAAATATTCAGATTTACTGCAGTAGAAATAAGACGATGGAGATGAGTTGGATTCTAAGTTCTGCTGAACTTGGACGGGTCCAGTGGTTGTCTGGGCTTCTGTTGCCTTTCTGGTACCAGTCTGCCGGTTCTCCTCTGATATCGAGACAGTTTCAGTCACAAACTCTCATCAGAAGTTTGTCTCTCGGTGCCTGACTATTCTGGGTCGGTGCTGTTCTGTTGGTTCTACTGCGGCGCTGACCCGCTGTTCCTATTACAGCTTTGTTGTTCTGGCTAAAAGCAGCATTAGAGAAACTCTCTGCTTTTTCAGATTTGAACCTGCAGCTGGTTAAGTTGGTTCTGAAGGTTCACCTGGACCCAAACCTGGAACCCTGCAGCTTTAGGGACCGGTTCTGGTTCCATTAGGTCCAGTCACACCAGAAAACAAGAAACGGGTCACACACAAACACCAGCATAGATAGTAACGCTCCATCTGCCCATCTGGACCGACCCGTGTCCCGTGAACCCGTTCATCTGGAGCGACCCTGAGATGGAAGCGGGCCTCGCCTTTATCTGGGCCGGCAGTCAGAACCCATCTGTTCCTTAGAACCTCTGGTTCTGAAGTCCATTCTCACTTTTATGGTTTCATTTCCTTCCAGACTGTCAGGGTCAGGCCGGGTTTATCTGGACCTCTGGGTGCGTTTGCAGCGGCTCTGGTACCAGGATGGCCTCAGTGGCCTCTCAGCCTGAGGAGGAAACAAACAGTTCTGGTTCTGGTCGGAGAAAAACATGCAGCCGGTGCTGAGACGTGCTCCACGGTGGCATTATGATCCGGTTATTCCTGACATGTTTCAACAAGCCGGGTCAGACGGGCCTGCAGAACATCAGCAACATGTCAGAGTTCCTGCCTCTCCACCGGTTCCCTGCATGAAACAGAGACTCCTCCATCCATCCAGACTGCTCAGCTCTGCAGGGAACCGGACCCAGAGGGTGAGATCTGGACCGGGTCAGAACACGGCGTGTTTGTCTGATGGATCCATCACAGCTAAATGCTTTATTGATCAAACACCAGCGCAGCTCCTAATGAGGCCCGGCTTCAGGAGACGACGTGTGATTGGGTTATTGATGCCGTGTCAGCTGGTACCAAATGTTCTGATCCGCTCCAACAGGCCCGTAGGAGCTGCTTTAGATCATCAGAGGGTTGAGAATCTGCTGCTGGCGGCTCGCTGCTACAGGAAACGCTGAGATGCATAAAAAGGGTCTGAATGCAGCGTTTAGCAGCGAGCAGGACCGGCCCGGTTCGGTCCAGATACACACCGGGGATGAAGGCCCAGACGATTCGGACCTGGACCTGCAGCAGATGGTGGCAGTCAGGACGGTGACTGAAGGTTTTAAATGATTTACTGCAGACATGATGAATGTTTTCCACGTAAAACGTTCAGAACTGAGGTTCCTTCAGGAGAACCGTTGGTCCGGACCGTCTAATGGTCCAGAAGTCAGAACCCGGTTTTTCTCCTGATAAACCATTATTGTCATGATTTTCATTCAGACTGCAGGTAATTCCTCAGAAAAAGCCTCATCAGCAGCTTTAATCTGACTGCAGTTTCCTGTTAGCGGTTATCAGCACTAAATGGACTTCTCCCCAGGGCCCGTCGGGTTCTGATGGGTCCGAGCTGCAGGTGGATGAATTCAGCCAGACTGGATCTGCTTCAGCATTTAGAGCAGGGAGTCCAAAGGGTTTCACAATTCCGATTCGCTTATCGATTCTGTGAAACGATTCGATTCCTTTTCGATTCTCTTTTCGATTCTCTTTTCGATTCCAATTTGGGGTAAAAAGGAGAACAATTGATGATGAGCATCAACTTTGTTTACTTAACTATCACACGATCTTACAAACTAACAAGGTCAAGATGTCCATAGCAAATGTGCAACTGGAGTAACATTTATATTTGTTTAAATAAAAAAAGGAATATAAGAACAAACTTAAATACAGTAGATGAGTTGTTTATAATACAAGAAAATGTAAGTTTGTTGTGACAGTTGCTTATTAATCTCTCTATAGATAACCTCAGTCATCTAAATCTAACGGAGAAGGCATCCGTTTAATGAAAAAGCATTACTGTACAATTACGGGAAATAAACTCATCTCCTCTTCTCTCGCTCCCTGAACTGTGGAGCAACTTTGTAGCATGTTTCGTTACATCCACTGCAATAGCTAGAATCATGTAAGAATAACAGCTACCAGTAGTTCTAAATAAACATGCTACCAATGAAGGGCTGGATTAACGAGAAAGGCACACTCCCTTAATAACCCCAAAGAGAGGTAGGAAATGTATTTATTTCCAGAGATGGCATATGATTTACTAGGCACCAGCCAGTGATGTAAAACTAGCTACTTACCACCAGAGTTGCCTTCCATGCTGGTCGTAACTTTAGCTTCTGTCCGGTAAGAATCAAAAACACGGGATTCGTTAAAATGTATGGCATGTTGTGTGCGCAGGTGTTTCTGCCTGTTGGATCTATTTCCTCCCGCGGATGTAAATGGCACTTTGCAATGATTTTTTTTGTTTTGTTTTTCACCTGGTCACGTCGTACGTGCTTACTGAATGCCGTGTGCGTAACTTGCGTAAAAAAACGCTGTGCTACCGTTGTGCTGCTCAGAGCCGCAGCACGACGGAATCGAAAACAGAATCGTTAAGCGAGCTGCCAAACGGTGCCACAGAATTGAAACACACGGAACCGGTTCTGAACAGGAACCAGTTTTCGATTCCCATCCCTACTAAACAGTCTCTCCGCTTCTTCTCTACCTGTGTGTCAACAACGTTGCAGTTTAATATCTACACGTACGTAAAACAGCCAAATTTAAGTTTGCAAATTCTCTTGAAATTTCAAGTTTCTCTAAACCCAACCGGAGGCTCGCTTGACAAGATCCACCACTCTGCCGCAGATCCATCAGTCTGCCGCAGATCCGTCAGTCTGCCGTAGATCCACCACACTGTAAAACCCGACAAGTTCATTGAACTCAAAAAATTTGCTGAAACTGATTACATAAATTTTTTTAATTACAGTTGACTTTTTTTTTTAAGTTTAAGAAGTAGTCCTGATTCAGTTATCTACACTTGTAATTACAAGTGGCATTAACTTACTTTGACAAGTTTATCAAACTTCTCTGATCAAGTATGTTTTACTAGTAATTTTGTTTCCAAAGTACAAACAAAACCAAGTACATTTAACTTAAATGTTTTCATTACTGTAAAAAAATCTTATCACTTTTTGTTTACTTAAAAATTTCAAATCAAAAGAATCTCTACCAACTCTACTACTCAGTAAGAACTTACTTAGGTTTAACTCAAAATAAGATATAACAGAACTTGAATTATTTTATGAAACCGATAACATCAATTATTTTAGGTCACTTTAACTCAAAATCACCCAAAACACATCAAAAATACATGAACAAGATTAAATTCAGTCCCATTTTATTGAGTAAAACAATACCCAAATTAGTACAATAACAGTTTTTTTTTTTTCCGGAATTATCACATTTTCAAATGGACAGTAAAAGGAACCTGTCATACATGTCCAACTTTACTAATAAACATTACAGCTCAGTTTAATGTAATACATTTAAAGCACTGCATCACATTATCATATTTCAAAATCACATAAGAGCAAAGATATGAAACTGTGTACTTCAGTAACAACTTCCAGTACAAACAAACATCACAAAAGAGTATTTTCAAAAACTGACCAAGAAAAACAAATATGCCTATGCATGACACTGTATCCATACTAATACAATTTTTAAGATGAACTGGCAAACATTGAGTTGGAGGTGAACAATAATAATGTCAAAACATTAAGTTGTTTCAGTTGTGTGTGCCTGATATGTTGCTCAAGCAACTTTGTTAACAAGAGCCAGATTACTCCCGTGCCAAAAGTTCATTTTTCAGGCTCAACACTCTGGGTCTCAACTTTCCATCTTCCAGGCCCATTAAGACCTTCTGAATGAAGTCAAAAGTATTGGCCAATTCTTTTGGGTAATCTAAATGCAGTGCATAAATCAGGCCAAAAAGGACAACATATCCATCAGCGAGTGTGGGCACGGTGATCACTACATTACCCTCAATGACAACTTCAACCGTATCTGGGACGAGGAATGTGGGATCAATTGAGTTGGCAGAGTTCAAAACGATGCCAACTGCTATGTCATGAAGATCCATTTCTGGAGACTCCACAGGCTGAAGATGAGAAAGAGAGTAGAAACACATCTTAGCATACTCGAATACAAAGTGATGGCATCACAAGCTATAGTATGGAGACCACAGATGATAAAATCATATCTGGCCATGTTCTGATAATTATAATGTGAAACTAACCGTTTGCCTCTATGTGATTTACTTATACTGAGTATGTTAATTGTCCAGTTGTTCAATTAGTTTGTTAAATGCTAATAGGAGGTCAGAGCATCCACTACCTTGTCTATAAATTGACTGTCAGTATAAATAAATCAAAGGGATTGTTCACCAGTGTTGCAAATTCGCCAATTTCCATCATTCCTATTCATAACTACTTTCCAGACGGGTGGAGTGATTTCAAAAGCACTTTCCAGTTCCGGCTACGCATTAGCTGCTCTGTCTCGTAACGTTACCCTATTATTTCATAGTGTGGAGAATGTGCAGGTCACAACTTGTGAGTGGAGTTGTTGGATTGTGTATTTGATGAATTTTGTGAGAGGGAGGTATCTAACATTCACCTCCATTGTGTGGGCTTGGCAGCTCGCATCTCTGCCTCATAGATCTCAAAACAGTCTGATGTTACCACTCTGAGTCTTTCGAAATTCATAAAACAAGCAAACTTTTAACAAAAGAACACACAACATAAAACAATATGCTGACTTACATCCCACATCTTCAGGAACTTGGAGTCATCCTCGCACAGATAAGGAGGAAGAGCACGGAGAACAACTGCACGTCTTCCATGGACGTCAACTTGCTCCTTGAGTGAGAGAACATAGTCTTGATTTACTTTGGATGTTAGACAATATCCACACTGTTTGTATCGGTGTGGTGCTGCCATTTTGTTAGTTCATGACTGAAGCACCAGGAAGTGTAGTCAACTCACCTGGAGGTCATAAGCACTGAAGAGCTTATCAAGGGCTTCGGCCACTTTCCCTGTGCATGCAGCTTTTTTTCTGAACAAGCTCTGGAGACGAGGAACATGTCGATCCAGCTCAGCATAGAAATTGTTTTTCAGGTTGATGTTCGTGATCCTGTGGAACTCTGAACAAATCTGTGCAAACACAAAAGGATTGTTTAATGCCTAAGTATGTGCCACATATATAATGAATACAGAACTAAACAAACAACAGAAAATCTCAAGCATAATGGCAAATCACTGAAACTCCATTTCAGATGTGGGTTTATGTAGAACATTAGGAAATTATAAGCCAAGTGTCATTGTTTTATTTTTTTAGATTTTATCACTAAAAAATACTCACCTGGGACTCAATTCCAAGGGCAGGCCAGCGTTCCAAGATCTCTCCAACAGGTAGCTCATCACTGACGACTTCTTTTCGCCGTAAGGCAAAAGTAGTTTGCATCAGAGCTGTAATCTGGGTGAGGTTTTTGGCGGTTATCTTGACTTCATCTACAATTTGGAGTCTGATTTGCTCCAAGCTTCCAAGATCTTCCCCTCTTGGGAAATTTGGGAGAAAATTCACCTCTGCCCGTTTTGGTCTTTTAATGTTACTGTGGGCAGGCTGTTTGTCAGGGTTGTTTTTGCTCCGTTTTCCAGAATTTATGGCTACTTCACTAAATCCAGCTTGACTCAACTTTGTTCTATAGTTCCCCATTTTAAACTTTAAACTGTTTTTCCACCCGTACCATCCTGTCTGAGATCCTGGTTCTTTTAGACACGGATGTTTAGTCACAAGTGCTTTTGCGACCTCTGCAAATTCCCTATCAGTGGGATATGCTTTAAAAGCATGCATTTTACCTGCAAGGGTCTCAAGGATGTTGTGTTTTTGGCCCTTTGACAATTTCAGAGTTTTCCCAGTTCTCTCAAATGCAATATTTCCTTCTCCAAGTATAAGCTCCACCTCATATGAAAAAGTGGGCACTGGAAAAACGGTGGGCCATCTATCAACTCTCTGTGGGGTCATTGCATGGGGAAGTATGATGGTTTCATCTGATGCTACAGAGCTGCCATCACTCTCACCCGTAATCACTTTTAATACAGCCTTCTGCGGAAGCTCATCAATGTCTACAAGAGAGCATAACTGCCCATCAAAATCTGGGTCTTCATAAGATAAGCTAAAGTCAAAGTCTAGCTGGAACTTGGCTTTTATCTTGGTTTTCAGCTCATCTACACTCTCTGGACGTGAAGGCAAGGTCATCTTCCTGACAATGTCAGTAGAAACATGGACATGAAGAAGGATATTTTGAGCCGCCATGTCCTATAACTTAAGAGAAAGAAAAAAAAAAAGAGGATTAATGACCAACATGAGCTTTGACATCAGGCAAATCGTTCAATGTCAAGCACATTATCAGTTCTGGATGAAAATCATCATCATTAACTTCAAATGTATACCCTATGCAAATAAAAAACAAAAAAAACAAACAAACAATTGCTTAGTTCATTTCGTCTAGGCTTGTGGGGACACAGTAGTGTCAGTTATGGCACCTTGGATGTGAGATTACACTTGTGTTTTTTCTCCACGAGATTCTACAGTTCCCCACTTCTTAATCTTTTAACCCTCTGATCAGAATAAATCTTTTTAGCGTCAGCACCAAATGTCCATCAATGTTGTATGTTGGGAAACTGACTGTGTCGTTGAGGTCCGACAGCTGATAGACAGAGAAGTGGTCTGTGGATGTCACCTCAAATGAGCGTATATGCTCAGTGTACCAGCAGTTGTAGTCTCTGCAATGGAAGTAAATAGAGTCATTCACAAGCAGTATGTGATCAATCCTGCTGAATTTTGGAAGTCCTCCAGTCTCACCAACTGAAACAAACATCCCCCTTGCAAACTCTGTGCCACTTATGGAGACCTTTGGTGTGCTGTAAATGCTCTGGCTACTGGTCTTTGTCTCTATGAAGTTTTTTGCCACTTGAGGTAGTGTGTCAACTTGGATGAAGGCAACACTAGAAGCTTGGATGTCAGGTCTGAAAAATGTTGAGGCACTGAAATGATATGCCATCATATGCTGATGCCTGGTAGCAAGAGTTTTCAAGACATTCTTGAAATTATGTGTGCCATGTATCACCCTTTTAAAAAAGCGATGTTTCCCTTCAAACCTCATGGTCCATAGGTGAACAAGTGGCCCAAACCGCTTTGTCAGTTCTGGGTAGTGCTCCACATAATGATGTTTGGGTCGTAGCTTAAAGTCTGGAAAGAGAACCTTAAGACCTTGTCTGTGATCACTAATTTTAGTCTGCATGTACTGTATGGACTCCTCTGTGAAAGAAGGAGACAACACCAGTTGCACAATGTCTTTGAGATCCATCAATATGGCCCAGGCATCATCTCCTTCTGGGACTTTACTTCCTACCATGAGTGGTAATAACCTCAGCAAAGTGCAGTTTTCATGCCCATTCCCACCGATGCTTTGTTTAGCTGCAAAATTCTTGGGGATCACGTGTGGTTTATCCAGCCTATCAGCATGCTGATATGGAAATCTCCGGATCTGTGCATTCAGATACTCAAGGGTGAAATATTTATGGCGGATCATCTCATGGATGCACAGCGCCAACTCAACTGGGACTATGCCCTCAAAAAGATCGTGAAGTATATCAGGTGGGAAACCAGTAATGGGATGAAAATGCTGCAATGCCTCACTAAGAACACACTCAGATTTAACACCAAAGTGAGGTGCACTTTCTCCCTGTACAGCATTCTGTACGTGAACATCATGAGAAGCCTTTGTTCTCATGTTTAAGCCCGCTTCAGAAGCTTCACTGGACTGGATCTCACTTGTAGTACAGCAACAGAATCTGCAGACATAGTTTCCTCGGAAACTCTGCACAAAGCCTGCAAGACCATGGGCAGCCAAATTATCCGCTGCCACACACAATACAGTGCCTCTGATACACTGGCCAAGAGTTTCAATGAACACGCCATCCTGCTCAAGAGTGCACAAGTCTCTCAACAAAGGTGAAAGTACACTCTGATAACCGCATTTCTGCAGATCAGGTACTTTGCATAGCAGAGCTAGCTGAATGACATGCAGACTGGACCTGTATTTACTAGGTACGTTAGCAAGTAACCAGTAAACGGCACAAAGATTGTGGATCTTTCTAGCTGTGCCTAAAGGATTAGCTAATTCAACGTCATCCACATACAAAATCAGGGAAAGTTTCAACTCTCCACCTTCTGACAATAGTGGATTTTCTTTGAAGTATGTTCCATCTTCATGAGTTGCGTACATTCCAGAAGGTGATGGTTTGTTTTCTTGAATCTTCTCAAGAATGTCAGTATTGCTAAACATTGTTTGAAGCATCTTTAGTATTGACACATACACTGCTGTGTGTCCACTGGAATCTATAGCATACTGCACTGGCATTACCAGAGGGTAGTTACTTCTTACAAATGTTTTCCTGCGCTTAGCAGTGGACAGCTCTGCACCATCTGATGTGGCACTGACAAAAACATTATTTTTCATCAAAGCTTTCACTAATTCATGGAGAAGGGAGTCACTAATTGCCTGATCATGTTCCTGAAAAACCCTTTTGATAGAGTCTCGCACTAGAGGTTTAGACAATGAGAATATGTGTGACAAGTTTTCAACTATGTCCTGTATAGCCATCTCTGATACATGAAGAACACTGTGCATTTTCAAAAACAGAGAACCCAAGTTGCTCCTCAACTGGGCTTGCAATGCACCATTGTCATCTCTAGACTCTGGAGGATTACACACAGGAGTACTCTGAAGGGTATCACCCTCATCAGATTCTATATCAGTTGGCACTGATTGGCCATCAGTGTTTGTATGCACAACCTCATTCTTAAAATCTGTGATGTCAACATCCTGACATCCTACAAAATAATAATATGATAAACTTTACATACTGGAAGAATAAAGGTATTGAATATCTGGAACATTTACTTGATGGAACCGAGTTCATCAATTTTTCCAAACTAAATATGCAATATGGCATTAGTAAAAATAAATTTTTGGAATATGAACAACTTAAATCTATAATTAGAAAAAAAATTAAGCATATTAAAGGTGGTTTACAAATTCCAAGTAATATATTAGAGTTCCTAGATTTAAACCCCCCCAAACTACTGTCTAAATCATACAGGACACTGACTAAAATAGATGATTCAATATCTCTTCCTATTACGAAATGGGAAGAGGATCTATCAGTCAACTTTGAACAAGACTTCTGGGCTCAGATATGTCTAAGAACTTTCAAATTGACTAGTAACACCAACTTACAACTAATACAATACAAAATCCTTCACAGAGTACACTACACAGGACAAAGATTATTCAAGATGGGTCTGGCACAATCTAATATCTGTCCTCACTGCATAGGCAATCATCCTGATAATTATTTTCATGCGTTATGGTTATGCACACCAGTCCAGAGGTTCTGGACACAGATATGTATTGACTTATCAAAGTGCTTGAGCTGTAAAATTACACCTTCCCCATCAGTTTGCTTGCTTGGTAATTTTGAGGAAAGCCCTCTGGGGAATAAAATAGTTTACATGGTTTTCACTGCACTATGTATCGCAAAGAAAACTATCCTCATGAATTGGAAAAGTAAGGAGAATCTCAGTATCAATCAATATAGAGATCTTTTGTTGGATCATATTAATCTTGAGACAGCATCTGCATCCACATCTGTTCGATCTCTTTGGGCTCCTTTGATTAGCACTATCACTTAGTGGAATGGGGGGCGGTGGGTTGCTTCCTGCAGGGTGCAGTGGTTGGGTGGAGGGGTTCCTGGGGCTCTGGGGGCACTTGGAGTGGGGCGCTTGGTGGGTCTGACTCCAGGGTCTGTTGCCCCCATATGGGAGGAGCTTGGGAGGCCTACGGGTGGCCCACAGCACCGCTTGCGGCGCTCTTGGGGAGCTATGCGGGGACGGACGTGGGTTACTGACCTGGTAGCTGTGCTGTCGCTGGGTGGGTCCTGGGTGGGTCTGGGGGCCTGGGGTCCCTGGGGCGCGCCGCCCTCGGGCGGGGGCCCCGGCGGGGCCTCGGGGGTTCCGGTTCCGGGGGGTGTGCCGCTTGGGGTCTGGGCCGGCGGGCGCCCGGGTGTCCGCCCCTGCACGGGGCCTCTGGTGCGCTGGGGGTCCTCAGGGCCTGTTGAGCTGGTAGGGGGGCATGGTCATTAACATCTCAGGGCAGATGCTCTTCCCCTTCTTTGGGTTGGCATTCTGCTAGTGGGGGGAGGGGAGGGAGGGGGAGTAGTGACTTACCCAGCCTGGATGTCTAGTGTCGAATGTATGGTGAGATGTTTGAATGTTAGTGTTGGGGAGGGTTTAAATCTACGGGTGGTGTGGGGGGGGGGGGGTTTGGTGGACGTTCTGGTGGGCTTGTGTCCGGCCCCCTGTCCCATTCCTGGTCCGTGTAGTCTCCCGGTGCGGGTCTCACCTGGGGGGTGGGGTTTGGGATGACTCTTGCGGGCTGGCTGGCCAGGGCCCCCCATCTTATTAATTAATTTATTTAATTATATATTATTATTATTATTATTATTATTAATAATTTTTTTTTTTTTTTTTTTTTTTTTTTTTTTTTTTGGGGGGGGGGGTTAGCATGGGGGGTGGGCTGGGGGAGGTAGAGGTGTTGGTCCTGGTGGGTGGTTGGCTGGCGAGCCCTGCGGCCTCTCCCCGGCCCCCGGGCTATGGTGGTGCCGCTGGAGGGGCCCCTTTCTCCGGGTGGGGCTTTCGGGGAGCGGGGGTGCCTATTGGAGTCAGTAGGGGAGCTGGCTCCCTGGGTTGGCTCCCCAGTCCTTTGCTCCCCATCCCCGGACTCCTCCCTCTGCCTGCTCCATCACGCCGCCACACATGTAGGTCCTTGGGGAGAGGGCGTAACTGGAGGTTGCCACCTTTTGGTGACGTCCCTCTCCCCAATTTTATCATGCATTTTAGACACTTTCACTCCAAACATTTTCACAACGCACATCCATGTAGGCCACGATATGGGGGGGGGTGGGGGGAAGACGTCTGGGGGGGGGCTTATGTTGTGTGAGCCTCGCCCCGGGCGGCTCCCTTCACCCCCTCTCGCATTTAGACATTGAGGGTTCTTCTGGGTAGTTGCTTGGAGGGGGGGCGCTGGCACCAGCTCCCTTCCGGAGGGGGGGTGGGCTGTGCCGTGCACCCCCTTCGGTGCTCCCAGTTTTAAACACACCTGAGAACAACATGCAACAACACAACATCTGAGCGGGCGTAGGGAGGATCGGGGGTCTTTTGCACACCCCCGATCTCCGATCGCGGCACGGAGTCTGGGGCCTGGAGGAGGTGCGGGCCACTGGGTACGGGGTCTTGGCGGGGGGCTGTTGCGGCTGGCCGGCGGCTTACCGGATCTGGGGCTGACGCCTCTGCTCTCCCCAGGAAGGGATGGGGGGCAGGGGTGGCTAGGGTAAGGTCGGGGTGGGAGGGGGTTTATTAGGTATATAGTGGGTGATGGGGGGCTCTGGTCGGATGGCCCGTACGGGTCGTGTCGGCCCCCCCTCTTTGGGGGGCCTGGTCCGGGGGGCGCCTGGTCCGGGGGCGGGGCCGGGGGTCGGGCACAGGCAGTCGTATTGTTGAATTGTGGTGACCCCCCCCACTTGGGATTTTTGGATGTGAATGCTATGTGGGAATGTGTGTAAAGCGTCCTTTTTTTTTTATTTATTTATTTATTTTTTTTTTTTATTTTATTTATTTATTTATTTTTTTGGTGTCTGTGTGTGGCGAGTGGGGCACAAGGGAGGGATGGTGTGAATGAGTGTGTTTTTTTTTTTTTTTTTTTTCCCAGGTTTGGGTTCGGTCCGCTCCCTCTCCCAAGATCATCTCAAGTCTCCGCTAGGTGCGGAGCCCATCCCCCCACGTCCTGCCCTCCTCCGCTGCGTTGGCGGGCGCCTTGACCCTCTGGCGCGTTGACGGTCCTCGGGTTTGGGGCGGGTTCCCGGGTGGGCGCCGGCCCATTCCCGGCGGTGGCTTCGCGGGGCCTGGCCCACCGGGGGGCGGCCGGGGCCCCTGCCGCGGGGGCGGGGCGCCCCTGGGGCCTCTGGCGGCAGTTCCCGCTGAACTTTTCCTAACCCAGAACGAGCCGTTAATGTGGCGCACTTTTCCAATTAGCAGGAAGTGACGTCATACGGACCGAAGAAAGGAAGTGACGTCACAAAGACCGAATAACCAGTCAAATTATTTAAGTACACTGACAAAATGAAATTAAAGATTTAAGTAAGAGGCACTTAAAGTTGAAAATAAGTTATATCAACTCAAACAAACTGAGGTCAACTAACTTTTTTAAATTCTTGAGTTAAACAAACTTATTTTTTTTAACACACTTGTACTGTTGGGTTTTACAGTGCAGTCTGCCGTAGATCCACCACTCTGCCGTAGATCCGTCAGTCTGCCGTGGATCCACCACTCTGCCGTAGATCCGTCAGTCTGCCGTAGATCCACCAGTCTGCCGTAGATCCGTCAGTCTGCCGTAGATCCACCACTCTGCCGTAGATCCGTCAGTCTGCCGTGGATCCACCACTCTGCCGTAGATCCGTCAGTCTGCCGTAGATCCACCAGTCTGCCGTAGATCCGTCAGTCTGCCGTAGATCCATCAGTCTGCCGTAGATCCGTCAGTCTGCCGTAGATCCATCAGTCTGCCGTAGATCCACCAGTCTGCCGTAGATCCATCAGTCTGCCGTAGATCCATCAGTCTGCTGTGGATCCAGCTGTGAATCTAAACAGCTTGGAGGAGACGGCTTTACTGACATGACTCTGGATGACATTAATGCCCTGATTGATGCAGACCTGGCAGAAGTGACAAAGCCACCAAGCGATGATGAAGACAAGAGGAAGAAGAGGACACAAGTGTGGATGAAGATGAGGAGGATGGACTAACACTTGGTCGCTTAGCAACAATGCTGAGAATGGCCACTGAACTTCAGCGAGCAGCTCAGGAATGGGAGCCTTTGATGAGCCGTTCATTACGGTTCTCAGACATAATCCATGGTGGCATGTCGGTTTATAAGAATCTTTTTGCCCAGAAGGAAAAAGAGCGACAACAACTACCGATAACTTTGTTCTTCTCCCTAAAAACTCACCTGCACAAACGCTACAGAGCGGAGTCAGGATGCAGCGGCTCAGTCAGAAGAGCAGTGAAACACACAGGAGTCACTATTTGTCCTGCTGCACTTTCTATTATTTTATAATCATTTTTCATTTTCTCCCGTTCTAATCCAATGACTCGGGTCACAGTGGGGCGGTGCTGATCTCCGCAATTTGAAGCCTTCAGTTCGTATTGATGATTAAAATCATTATTTTACAGCACAGTAGTTTGTAAAAAAACAAATAATAAAAAAAATGTCTATACAGTAGCTACTTATATTTGTTAAAGAAATGCTTGGGCATGTAAAAAGGTTTTGTTCTTTGGTTTCATTGTATAATAATTGTAAAATAAATAAAGGTTACCACTTCATATCACGGGTTCTTTTAGGAACGTAACCCCCGTGAGAAACCAGGGTTCACTGTAACCGTATAAGTCTAATAAAAGCTTCCTGAAGGGTCCCGGCCCAGACGGGCTCTGAAAGACAACAAGTGTCTCAGTTTCCAGTCATTCTGCAGAATAAAAACTGTTTTAATGGTCTGAAGGAAAATGCAGCTGAAAGCAACAAAGTCCATTAATGGAGAAAATGAGGAGCTTTTCTGTGCAGTGAGGTTTGATGTGCTGAAGGCAGCAGTGATGGAGCTCCCAGTGAGGACCGTCCTCCAGGAGGAAATTCAATTCAATTCAATTCAATTTTATTTATATAGCGCCAAATCATGAAACATGTCATCTCAAGGCACTTTACAAAGTCAAGTTCAATCATATTATACAGATTGGGTCAGATTATACAGATTGGTCAAAAATTTCCTATATAAGGAAACCAGTTGATTGCATCAAAGTCCCGACAAGCAGCATTCACTCCTGGGGAACCGTAGAGCCACAGGAAGAGTCATCTGCATTGTACATGGCTTTGCTGCAATCCCTCATACTGAGCAAGCATGAAGCGACAGGAAACCTCAGAGATGTGAGGAACCTGGAGATGAGCTGAGTCCACCATGAAGACATCAGCAGCTTACATCTTAAAGTTGCAGTGTGAGGGTCAAATTCAACTTTTAAAACAAATCTGAATAAACAGTAGACCCAGGTTAAAACCTTGTTGGCAGTCCTTGCCTGTCCTGTATCTTGTCTGACTTCATGCAACCACTTCCCTCCCTTCAGCCAGGCTGAGGAAAAGACTCCACCGTCAAAGCTTCAGTGCAGTTCAGCTGTCCTCGTTTCAGCTGGTTGTGCCTCAATGGACAAATAGCTGTCATTTCTTATTTCATGCTAATCTTTGATGTGAAACCAACATCTTTTCTGTCAATAAAAAAAGTTCTTATTGAGTTTCATCAGTTTTCAGGAAAATCGGTTATAAATGAAAGACTTTGTGCTGAAAGCTTGAAAAAAAGCATGAATTTAACGTCCTGAAGACTCACTGCTGCAGGGAGCAAAGGTGAAGAGAAGACGAAGAGTTTGATTTAATATGAGGTCAATGTTGCAAAGGTGTCTTTTTAAAAATAAAATCTGAGATCTCTTTTAACTAGGCGGTTACCTATGCTTCCTAAATGTCTTCAGAGTCCAGACCAAATGTGAAAAAGAGAAATGAGACCTTGATATCCCAGAGCAACAATGGCACAGTGCCCGCTTGAAAGCATTTTTTACCTCCGTCAGTCAACAGAACATTGAAATAGTTGATTTTTTATTTCACTTTGCAGGACTGTAACATAAATTGCAACCTGAATTGTTGAGAAATGTTCCTAACCGGGCACTGAAGTGTCAAAGCACCTGGAAATCATCAGAGTTTTATTGAAATATTGAAAATTGATCAGAGGAACAGAAGAGAATGAGCAGCAAATTAATCAAACATAGAAGAAGAAAATCTGTTTATTTCACATTAAAACACATGAAGTAGAACTGCAGCAAATAAACAAAAAGGAAGATTTAACATGTGAATGTAAAAAGTGTTTAGAAAAATAGGAGCCGACAGAAACAGATAATGTCCAGAGATTGAGAAAAACTGGCCAACATTTCAATGAAATCTGACTGATGAATGAAAGTAAAAAACCAAGAGAGAAAGTCAACATGCTGATATTCAGAGTGATGCTTTGACTGGAAACAGGCAGAAAAACAACATGTGGATCCTGGAATAATCCCAGCTTCCATCTTTAAAGGACTGGAAGAGGAAGAAGTTTCCAAGGAATCATTTAGAAGAGTTTCACAAACAAACAGATTGAATCCATGAATGTGAAAACGTGTTTCTGAGTGAAAGAGACAGACATGAACAGACTGAACTATCTGTTCAACAGGGAGAGGCTTTCTCTGGCAGGAGGAGACTCTTTAGACTCAATCAGCACAGAAACACTGAGGAACCAGAACGGAACCAGAACCCAAAACCAGGAAGCAGAGGTTCAGTGAATGTGGTGTTGAAGGTGTGGAGGTGGATCAGTGAGTCAGAGGAGACTCTGTAGAAGGACAGAATACCAGCAGGACAGTCCACATACACTGCTACTCTGTGGGAGACGGAGGAGGAGGAGATAGATGTTTCTCTGTTATTGTGATAGACATAGTAACCATCATCAGAGCAGCTCAGACTCCATGACTGATCATTATATCCAAACCAACAGACATCACTGTCTCCTTTCCTCCTGATTCTTCTGTAACTCACTGATATATTAACGTATCCTCTCCACTCGACCTCCCAGTAACAGCGACCAGTCAGACCAGTTCTACACAGCAGCTGATAAACATCAAATCTGTCTGGATGATCAGGATATGACTGAAGCTCCTCCACACGTGTCACCTTCCTGTTGTCTTCAGACAGTTTGAGGAA
Organism: Fundulus heteroclitus; assembly: GCF_011125445.2. Classification (NCBI taxonomy): domain Eukaryota; kingdom Metazoa; phylum Chordata; class Actinopteri; order Cyprinodontiformes; family Fundulidae; genus Fundulus; species Fundulus heteroclitus. The sequence continues at coordinate 2,598,230 of NW_023396846.1, read as the reverse complement.
TCTGTTCACTGTGTTTGTGTCGATTGTGAGTTGACAGGAATCTGATGGAGAGAACAAAGACAATCCAGCTGCAGTTATTGATCATTTCTTGACACTTTGATGATGACTCCTGAATGAGTGATGGACAGTTTGAAGATGGTCGAATGTGAGCTGCTTTGTTGTCATTAATCAAATGAAAAACACACTTACACCTCCATGGACCTGGTGTCAACCATCGGATTCCAGCAGGCTCCACCCTGAAAGGAGGAGGGGGGTCAGACCATCAGTCTCTTTCAGTAGCAAACATGGACATTACATGTCTGTCAGACACACATTGTCCTCCACTGAGAAAGGACCAGTCCAACATTTGGACACGTCCACTTGTAAAAATCCAGAGAAAGAAAGAAGAGCTGAGAGCAGACAGACACCTGGGCTCTGATGATGATGATGATGATGATGATGATGATGATGATGATGATGAAACATTACAACCTGCAGTGGATTTAGTATCGCTGTGGGAAATTCACGTGCTCTGTGCTGCAGCGCTCTGATTGGCTGAGATCAGAAATGGAGCAGGTTTTAAAAGAGAAGGGCCGACCTCTTCATGAACTAAGTGACCCTCTGGCTGGCAGACCTGGCATCTTTAGTTGATCTTACGCATCGTCTGAATACACTGAACAAGAAGCTACAAGGCAAAGAACAGCTGGTGCCACACCTGTATGCACACCTGAAAGCCTTCTGGGTAAAGCTCCGCCTCTTTGAGACACAACTACGAGGCTTTAATGCTGCACACTTCCCTGCTCTGTCTGAAATCACGTCTGCTTTTCCAAAGGCCGACCTTTCTGCTAAAAAGGAGAAATATGTGTCTGTGATTGCATCTCTGGTGACAGAATTCAACCAGCGTCTCCAAGACTTTTCTGTCATTGAAAAACAAATCCAGCTGTTCTCCACCTCCTTCCTGGTGGATGCAGAAGAAGTGGAAGAGAGTCTGCAGTTAGAACTGATTGAAATGCAATGTGATGATTCTCTGCAGAGTCAACATCAGCTTCTCTCCCTCCCTGAATTCTTTCAGAGTTTGGATAATGCCAAGTTTCCTCAGATGAGACGCCACGCAGAAACAATGATGAGCCTGTTGGGCTGAACATCCAGATGTGAACAAAGATTTTCTATGTTAAATCAGAACAAAAGCAGACTGAGAAGCAGAATGACTGACAGCATCTCTGTGAAGTCCTTCGTGTCTCAACCAGCAAACTTTCTGCTGACATGTCAGCCATCCTTCAATCAAAGGACAGCATCACTGCTCCCACTGACTGCAATGTTCTTCACATTATAGCTGACTTAGAAATACACACAGTATTCATGTGGCAATATGGCACCTCTAGTGTGGCCCTTTGTTTAGTTTTCTGGATTTGGCCCTCACTAAAAAAGTTTGGACACCCCTGGTATAAAGTGTTAATGTTCCCCCTTTTATTTAGGAAGATAAAAAAGGTGAATAAAATAAATCTACTTTAGGACCTTTAAATGAAATAAAGACAAGTAACAAGTGCTTCTCTGCATAAAACACTAAAATAAAAACACTCAGGGTGTCAATCTAAAATCACAGTTCAATAATATTTGCTTAAATGCTTATTAATTAAACCTAAAGCCAGCAAACACCAAGCTAACCCTACGTTGCAGGCCTGTTTCCATGCTTGTGAATATGGAGACCAAACTCAGTGGTCGCTTCACTCAAAGAGCAAATAATAAACTAAAAAGGTCCCTTGTACCAGATGAATAATAATCCTAACAGAAACACTCTGCTCCGTTTAGTCCTCCTCTTCTGTGGAAAAAACTCAGCTCCCACAGTCACGGCTCTGACTCCAATACTAGGCCGCCTGCTTTATAAGTTTGTTTTTATTAATTCTGCATTATTTTAACTACATGTGCTGTGTTTCTGTGCCTCAACGCTCTTACTGCTCCTCTCTCCTCCCTTCCCTCAGACCCAGGTGCTTTTATCAGCGGCCAGCCTTCAAAACGTGAATCTCTACGTTTAATGTCCTTCCACTCGTACCAAAATGTCCCAATTAAAGTCAATAGGAGAGTCAGTAGCTGTGTTTCATGCTATTTTGTTTTTAATGACACAGAACCAGCGGTGCTTCAATGGAATGATGCCTTGCTCTTTAATTCAGGTGAGCATAATTACATTAAATGTAATTTAGGTGTGGACTTTTAAGGGTCATTTTAAGGAACTTGTAACATCAGGGGCTTCAGCTCAGACCCATTATTCCTCCTCTTCCCTCTAAAGGAGCCCTTTACACTATTTATTTATGCATTTTTCCCACTGGTTATTCCTCACATGCAGCGCACCAATGGGGGTAAAATCTGCCCACCTCACCGCCTCAAACTGATATCATTAATATAAATTATGCTGATACCAGACGTTACCATAAAAAGTGTTTTTTTCTACAGCCACTTAGGAACCAGGGAGACGCAGAGCTTGAAAAGCTGCGCCTTTACTCAACAACTCTGGGGTTGCCATGCATAAAAAGTGCTATATTTCCTGTAGGATTCCCCAATAAAGACTATTAGTGGACTAAAAGCGAAGCAGAAAGTCATTATTCCGTCCGCTCTGACCACAAACAAAACGCTCAGAGAACAACTTCAAACTGAGCCTTCAGCTTGGTAATTACGCACCAGAGCGCCCTGAGGAGAGCAATAGAGGAGATTTGTCTGGTCAGAGCAGAGACTGAGATGAGAAACCTGTCGCTGTGAAAGGTCATGATGGTTATAAACTGTAACAGGCTAGAAGTTCATGGAGCTGAAAAGAGGAAAACATCAGCAGCTGGATCAGCATAAAGACGCAGCGTGAACCCCTGAGTGCTTTAAGTGTTCCTGCTGAGGGGAAAATGTCAGACCATACAGGCTTGATGAAACTCAGCCTGATTCACCAATGAGGTTATAGATCTACACTGATAAATAAACCCATAGATTAATGTGTAACTGTAATAATACGGTCAATAAAATAAAACTACTTAATTTCATTCAGTATTATTTAACAGTTGCGGGTACTTTCTGTTTTAACCCTTCCCCAGAACCCCAAAAATTAACATATTCTCTCTCTTAACTTGGTCCTTGTCTCCAGCGTTTCCAGAGGTCCTCTAAAAGCTTCTGGGTGGCTCAGAGTTCTAGCTGGGTCCAATCTCTCGTTGTCCGGTTGGGTAACGATCCTCTACAAGCTCCTAGGTCCAGCTGAGTTAGCCTAGAGTCCATTAGCTAACTTGTTAGCATCAGCTAGTTGCTATGCTAAGCTAGCGGCTAAACACAGTCCAAAAATCTTCGAGTAGAAACTTCAGTGTCTTCTACCTCGGACTAAAGCTCACTGACTCACTGTGGATCATCGTGGGGACAAACCACGGCACACATTACTGTTTATAGTCCAAAGACAAGCCAGTTTAACATGGAGATGTTGACTTATGGCCGCAGAACCGGATCTCGCGGCTTCTCTGCTGCGCTCTCTCACCCAAACTTATGATGCATTCAATGACTGCCTCAGCGTAGGAAAATACACCTCTCAAATGTACCGTTATTAAAATGAACCACAACTATGCAAATCTAACTGGTGAACTTCTCTTTCACAAATATATTCAGAGTTCATATTCAGCACCATTAAAGACCCTGCACCCTTTAATTTTTCCTGTGAGCCGTTCTTAGTGAGGAGAATATTACAGAAAACTGGGTAATGATCTCTACATGCAGATGAGTCGTCTAATAAATCCCATTTCACAACCAGCTGAAATATTTCTGGACACTAGTGTTAAATCAAGGACTGATCCATTTCCTGGATGAACATCTGTTCTGGTCCATCTTCCATCATTCAACAGAATAAACTATTATCCTCTAAATGTTCTTCTATTATTTCTCAATTTTCATCTGTTGTGCTTCCTCCCCATAATATTCCACGTGCATTAAAGTCACCAAATACTACTGATTATCTCCACCATTAATCTGCATTAACTGATTCAGATCTAACTTTTTACAAGGATTATAATAGTTAACTATAATTCATTAACCTAATTATTATTCTCTCTATTACTACATATTCTAGATCAGTTCCTCTACTTATTTCTCTGCATGTTAGATGATCTTTTCTAAATGTTGAACATCCTCCTCCTGTGTCTTCCTTCCTGTCACTGAAACATCTCCACTTATTTAGAAAACTAGTTACAGTTTTATTTTGTCTTTTACACATTTTATCCATCTGTGCTTTTCTGAACACATTTAACACGTTTTCACCTCTCATCACAACAACCTCCTGCCATCTTGGAGGAAAAGTCACCATGAATGATGTGACATTTTCTCCATAATCACACATGAACTCTGAGCTGCTGCTTTCAGCTCCGTACCTGGATCATCTAGTCTGGAGTCAAAGGGAAAGAAGGGAACCGAATCTCAGCAGCTCCAGATTTAGCTCCACAAATGTGATAAAATAAAAACTGAATAAAGTTACGACCAAAATGATTCTTAACTCTGGCTGATCTAGATTTAAAGATATTTTCATTCAACCAAGAAGTAGGAAGGAAATGAGGCAGTTAGCTTTCAAGATATAACGATGTATAAGGAGTTAAGTATCTATTTTATTTACATTATATCAGAATGGCATGTTGAAAATCATTTGTAGACTTTCCAATAATGAATGTTAAAAGTTTTACTGAATTTAAAGCACTGGAACACATTTAATTAGTGCTGAGCAGCTTTTTACGTCTTTTAAATGTTATTCTGACATTTGTCTTTGGAGCTCAGAGTCATGCAGGCTGGAAGTCCTCTTACCATCACCATCATTTCCACCTCAGTGTCTGTTCTAACATCAGGTTTCTTAGTTCGTTTTTACACTTCCAGAATATGGATCCTCTACTCCACTTGTAATGATGATTTCTAAAATTAATGTCCAGCTCACTGTGGTGGTGATCTCAGGGTGGGCTCTGGTTAAATGCCTGGATGACCCAAGATCCAATGACCAGGCCAAGTGATGCTCTCTGCTTTCTTTAATAAGCAGATTTAGGTCTCTGTATGTGTGTGGTTCTACAAACTATAATAAACTAATGAAAACACAAATTATAAGCTAATGTTATCACAACTCTCATAATAGTAGATCACACAAATTATTACATCCACATGCTGTCTAGTAAACCTAAAAGGCCTTTATTTGGAGCCCAAACTAGATCTGAGAACAAATAAAAACTGTTTCATGTTCTTCCAGTCTTGTGCTTCAATCACTAATAATGTGGAGATCAAGCAAACAAGGAAACTAAACATGATCAGAATCACCAACTGAAGGGAAAAAGTTAGCTTAGTTAGCCATATCTGCTGTCAGCTAAAATAAGCTGACAGAAAAGACTTTAGACTTTAGACTCTCTAAAGTCTAAAGATACAGAACAATAAATCTACTTGACAAATTATTCTGATAGGACAAAAAACAGAACTCAGCAGTCTTAAGGGCCAGTGTTGGGCAAGCTACTTGTCCAGTGTAGTGAGCTAAGCTATCAGTTACTCAACAATAAATTAAGCTTCACTACACAAAAGCTACCACCTATAGAAATATAGCAAGCTAAGTTACACAAATGTGTTAAAAGTAGCTTAACTACATCAGAAGCTACTTAACGTTGTACCAACCAAATGTCAGATCAATTCAAAATGAGTCTGATACACTGGTTAAAACATTTATTAAAGACCAGCCAATGACCTAACACAGTGTAGACATTGCTTTATGAGCAGCATAATAAAATACAAACTGAAGTAATTACTGCTAGAAATAAAACAAAAAGGTTATTGGCCTAGTACGTGCGGTGGCGTTAATAACGTTTGGTGGCGTTTTTTGCATATTATATTATCAGGAGGTTGTCTTTTATGTGCTCAACCACTAGATTTAAAGGTGTTTTACCCAATAAGAACACTGCAGCACCAGACACAATCAGGAGGTCCCTGATCGTTGGGGAAAGGCAGAAAGAAGATGCACCATAAGCTTTTTCATATTTCTTTTGTCATTTTAAACACGAAACTACAAAAGCACAAGCCAAGTAGTAGAACTAAATGTTGAAAAGAAATTAAAAGCTAAATAAAATAAACCAGGTCACTTAATAAAGCTGCATTTTCTGTATGCTTTGTATTTATATTCACATGATAATATTTTCAGAATTAATAATAACATTTCTGTTAAAGATTTCATTTATCTTCTGCACCAAGGGCATAAGTAGAGAGAACAAGCAGAGTGAGTTTTGTGTAATATCAGACTTTATTATTGAACTAAGCAAGAATTTTAGACAGGATCAGAAAGGAAGGTGCATCTTCTTTCTGCCTTTCCCCAACGATCAGGGACCTCCTGATTGTGTCTGGTGCTGCAGTGTTCTTATTGGGTAAAACACCTTTAAATCTAGTGGCTGAGCACATAAAAGACAACCTCCTGATAATATAATATGCAAAAAACGCCACCAAACGTTATTAACGCCACCGCACGTATTTTACGCGAGCGCGCGTTTATTACCTCACCGCGCGCTCTGGCTGGAATTGCGCGGTGACGTAAAAAATGCGCGCTTGCGTAAAATACGGGTTGGAACTGCACGTTATTGTACGGACAATAATTTGCCTAATCGGCTTGCCATATTTTCCACTGCCGTACGCATGCGCATGTTTCGATAGATACAGACAGGAGAGGCAAAGTAGAAGCTCGCGCATGAACATGTCCAACCAACAACTCAGATTGATTGTTCACTCTGAATGTTGTTTCAAAATAGCAAACCTGGTTTCATTTTGTAGCGTTTGTGGACGCTATGTCGCTACTTGATCAAAAAAATAACGTCACTACAGGAAAGTTACTTGATTCATAATACAGGGACGCTACGGTCAAGCTACTGGAAAATGTATTTTAACTAATAGCTTCGCTACATGTAGCGGCGCTACTGCCCATCACTGTTAAGGGCACACACTGTCAGGAAATACCACACAGACTGCTTCTAAAACTCAGCTTGTAAAGATCCTCACTGCTTCCAGAAACACCATTTTTACATCTCTTCTAACATGACCCCCTGGTGGTGAACCTGGAAACTGCACCACAGTCCTGCCTTCAAAACATCACTCGTCTATTGCAGATAGTTTAAGTTACAGATCCTCAGATTATGATTATTGATCTTTGTATTTTTAAATCTTTCCGACATATCTGGTCTGGATGCACCTGCATAACTTTCCCGTGATAAACAAGCTCTCATGCTTACAGATTTACTGTGTTTCCACATCCAAGGACACAGAGAGGAGTTGAGTTAGATAGGAACTGGATGGTACCAGTGGCTGCACTCCTCAGAAGATTACTCCCACTTTCTTTGTTAACCCAGAATGTGTAAAAGTTTAATGTTTTCTTTTTCTCTTGACTCTGTTTCCTGACTGCGTTAATTTAATTCAATCAAATTTTATTTATATAGCGGCAATTCATGAAACATGTCATCTCATGGCACTTTCCAAAGTCAGACTCCATCAGATCCTCCAGGTTGGTCAGAAAGTTTTCTCTCTAAGGAAACCCAGCAGGTTGCATCAAGTCTCTCCAAGCAGCATTCAATCCTCCTGAAAGAGCGTAGAGCCACAGTGGACAGTCGTCTGCATTGTTGATGGCTTTGCAGCAATCCCTCATACTGAGCATGCATGAAGCGACAGTGGAGAGGAAAACTCCCCTTTAACAGGGAGGAGAACCTCCAGCAGAACCAGAACCAGGCTCAGTGTGAACGCTCATCTGCCTCGACCCACTGGGGCTTAGGGAAGACAGAGCAGAGACACAGAAAGCACAAAAGCTCACATTGACCCAGGAGTACTTTCTATGTTAGATGGTAATAGAGGATGATCTGTCTTCTCTGGATGATGTCACAGCTAACAGAACACCAGACCAGGTGTACCTTCTATGAAGAGAAAAATGACAGAACAAAAAGTTAAAAGCTGAAATGACGACAAGCAATGCAGATTGGAGAACAGTAGGAGAATTCAGCAGAGTGAGAAAAATAGGCCCTGATGTCCTCCATCAGCCTAAGCCTATAGCAGCATAACTATAGAGGTAGCTCAGGGTAACATGAGCCACTCTAACTATAAGCTTTGTGAAAAAGGAAAGTTTTAAGATTAGTCTTAAAAGTAGGTTTAAAAGTGTCTCCCTCATGGACCAAAACTGGGAGTTGGTTCCTGTGAAGGTTTTACATAGACCAGCCAAAGAGACATTGATGAAATTTCAAAAATATATTCTTAATTTATTACAAAAATCCAAAAATTATTCAAAAAATGATAAATTGGGGCCCAAAAACTGAGGTCAACATAACAAACTACAACTCAGGTAGTAACACAAAGAACTCAAGCACAAAACTGACCTAACAAACGAGACATGAGGGGGAACTTAAATAGTGGCTGATCAGACCACTGCTAATTCACACACAGGGGGTAGTTAAACACACAAGAACTTAAACAAATACTGGTCAGCACATAACTAAATCTTTAAATTGGATAAATATTACTATTGAACTAAGTTACAAAAAGAAGATACATTAAAGAAATGGTAAAATTAAATAAACTAAAGGCAAAATTTCCCCTTCCCCTGGCAAACAAATGGAACGACCCGCTGATAAAGTTTGACAGCCATCAGCTGGAGCTCATCTGTATGATTTCAGCTACAGGTCCAGAGGAAACTGGTAACTCAAAAGAAGAAAATTAATTTGTTGCATTTAACAAAATACAAGATAACTGACAAACAAAGTTAACTAAATGTGTGCACTGCAAATAGTTAACTAAAGTGTCAGACTAATGAAAACAATTTTAAAGATATGAACCTAAACTATTCACTAATCAATATGTAAAGTAATATTAAAAGGAATAACAGAAACCCTTTACCATTCCTGTCTCTGTGTGACAGTTGGAACAGCTGTCACAGTTCCACAGGAGAGGAGCCTGATAGCTAAAGGATCTGCCTCCCATTCTACTTTTAGAGACTCTAGGAACCACCAGCAGACCTGCAGTCTGAGAGCGAAGTGCTCTGTTAGGAACATACGGGGTAATCAGAGCTCTGATATATGGTGGAGCTTGATTATTAAGGGCTTTATACGTTAGAAGGAGAATTTAAAATTCTATTCTTGATTTAACAGGAAGCCAATGAAGGGAAGCTAAAATTGGAGAAATATGATCCCTCTTGTTGATTTTCATCAGAACTCTTGCTGCAGCATTTTGGATCAGCTGAAGACTTCGAACTGCATTTTGTGGACTTCCTGATAGTAAAGAATTACAATAGTCCAGCCTTGAAGTAACAAATGCATGGACTAGTTTTTCAGCATCACTCCTGGACAGAATGTTTCTAATTTTGGCGATATTCCTGAGGTGTAAAAAGGAAATTCTGGAAACCTGTTTAATATGGGATTTAAATGACATGTATTGGTCAAAAATAACACCGAGATTTTTTACTTTATCACCATAGGCCAAGTTAATGCCATCCAGATTAAGTGATTGTTTAAGAAGTTTATTTTTTGAGGACTCTGGTCCAAAGATTATAACTTCTGTCTTGTCAGAATTTAAGTGCAGGAAATTTAAAGTCATCCAGCTTTTGATGTCATCAAGGCATGACTGCAGTCGAAGTAATTGATTGGATTCATCAGGATTTATGGATAAATATAGCTGAGTGTCATCAGTATAACAGTGGAAATTAATCCCATGCTGTCTGATAATTTTGCCGATCGGAAGCATATATATAGTAAATAGAATTGGTCCAAGGACTGAACCCTGTGGTACTCCACAGGTGACCCTAGAGTTTGAGGAAGATTTATTATTAACATGAACAAACTGGAATCTGTCCGACAGATAAGATTTAAACCAGCCTAATGATTTCCCCTTAATCCCTACAGTATGCTCAAGTCTTTGTAGGAGAATATTGTGATCAACTGTATCAAATGCAGCACTGAGATCTAACAGGACAAGTATAGACACAAGTCCATTATCTGAGGCCATGAGAATATCATTAGTGACCTTCACCAGAGCTGTTTCAGTGCTATGATGAGCTCTGAAGCCTGACTGAAACTCCTCAAGTAGGTCATTACTTTGTAAATGTTCACATAGTTGATTAGCAACTACTTTCTCAAGAATTTTAGATAAGAAAAGAAGATTAGATATAGGTCTGTAATTTACTAACTCATCTTGATCAAGAGATGGTTTTTTAAGGAAAGGTTTAATAACAGCTACTTTAAAAGCCTGTGGTACATATCCATTTACTAAGGATAGATTAATCATGTCTAAGATAGGACCACTGATCAAAGGGAATATCTCCTTAAACAACTTGGTTGGGATTGGGTCTAACATACAGGTAGAAGGTTTAGATGAAGCTAGAATTTTAGACCTTTTATTCAATAGACCACATTTAATTGTTTTATTTTTTGGTTCAAGTTGAGTCATATTGATGTTTATTAGATTTTTATGATTTGCTCCTTTTAAATTCGCCTTTGATCTATTCAGTTTTGGCCGTGGGAAAGACACCGTCTCAATAGGGTAATGGGTGGGTAACAGTACAGAAGCTGCAGAGAGGAGTGTTAAACTATGGCTCTGCTTCCTGGTCTGGACCCTGGGTTATCAGCATTTAGGAGACATTAGGGGACAGAAACATTCAGACGTTTCTCGCCTTTGAATTAAATAACATTCAAAGACAAAGATGCATCTTTTCTCTTGATTAAAAATGATTGGTGTGCTTACTTAATTGATAATTATTAATATCCACTACGAGAGCATCATGCTGAGCCTGCCAGGATTTGCATCATCATTTTGAATCTTCCCACTGTGGGACGCTGCATTAAACTATTCCTAATTAACCTTTAGATTTATTTAAATAAACTACAATTATTCTAACTGCACGTGATAAGAGGAGTAGGAGAGGGATAGATGGGATTTAATTGAAGAGCTTTGATTTATGATCTGTAAAATCAGTTCAAACTTTGTCATAAAGTACCTCTATACCTTTATTCCTCCATACCTAAGAGCTTCCAGTCTCCAGCGTGGATCCTTCAGTCCAGCCGACAGCAGCTTCACTCCTGAGTCTCCTGGATGATTGTAGCTCAAGTCCAACTCTTTAAGATGGGAGTGGTTGGAGTTCAGAGCAGAGATCATTGAAGCACAGCCTTCCTCTGAGACCAGACAGCCTGACAAGCTGCAGACACACAATTCAACACAAGAGGTCGTTTTAATAAGCAAAAAATAGAAATCAAACTGTATTTTGTTCTGTAGGTAATAAAAAGTAACATCTGACACATTTAAATGGATCAATCCTGACTAGAGCTTCACTGGGTTGGAAACTGCAAACTGACACAAACTCTGCAGAAGGTTCTGGCTTTAAGGGAAATTCAAACTGGACCTAAAATACCAAAGATGAACTGGTTGTCCCAGTAGAACCATTGTTCTGGTGTCTAGATCGCTTTTATATTTTTTAATCTAATTGGAGTCAAGAATTGAAGCTGAGATAAAGAATAAAGCAGTGGTATGGATCAGTGGCATTAGCAGCGTATGGTGAGCACATATTTCACACTTGCAGAATCAGCAGAATGTCTTTGAGAAATCTCCCATCTGAGGTCAGATCCAGTCTTTCAGTGCGCTCCCTTTCTTCTACTCTTTATTCAACTTTTCCCATATTTTCCCCACTTACTGCATCTCATTCTCTTGCTGTCTCATCACTAGTTTCCCTGTCACTCTGGGCTCTGGCCTGCGTGTGTTTGGGATGTGCTGAGTTAACTCTGGTGGGTGTGATGACCAGGAAACTGGGACATGGAAAGGACAAACTATCTACCACTCATGTTCCTCTTTATTGTGGGAATCTGAGAGATAATTAAATTATTTCTCTCAGAAAGAAAGTCAAGCCCAAACAAACAACTTCACCTTCAAAAACATTGCGTCCTGGTTGTGGGAGTAGTTGAGCAGTCGTGGTGTTGCCTGTGCACAAATAATCTTTTCTGTCTTTTTCTTTTGACTCATTGTCAGGTTATGGTGGAGCAGGTAGTGACTATATGCAATACAATAAAAACTAATGTGATTGTTTTTAATTTACTTAATCCAAATGTCATTTTTGGGTTTAATCCATCTTTTTAACAAACATCTAAATGTCTTTCTTCATGAGATCCAGGGCTGTTTAGAAAACATCCAGGGCTTCAGACCATTTTGGTAGAACATCTCTCACTTTTTCTGCTTCCAGCTCTGCTTTGATAGCTCTGCTTCACCTTTCTCTGTTCTGATCTCTCCTGCTGCTCAATCAGCGCACTGCATTCTGGGATCTTTTATGTGCTGAGACAGAATAGTCCATTTTAGTAAATGGAAAGGGGAGCAGAAGTTGATGATGAATTATGTTACATTTTTCTGTTACCTTTGTGATTGTAAATCTTAATTATTTTATTTAAACATACATAAATAATTAATGGGTAGTGTTAAATGGCTGGGTAACCAGTGGGTCCCATTACTGGTGGGGGCCCAGGTGGTTGTTTTCAGCTTCTCTGCATTGAGGTAACGTATAGAGACATAATATATGTTGCTGTATAGATTGTTAAATATGTGTGTAAATATTTCAGGACAGAAACTGTAAATATTAAACAGTTTCAAAATTGCAGTTTTTTAGAATGATGAATAATGTCAATAAACTTATATTTACATAAAGTTTTTAGCAGACAAAAGTTAACAAATCTATCATTGAACTAACATTTCCATCATGTTTTAGCAGGTAATGGACAGAAATCTGGTTTCAACAGGATGGAGAACTTTGTACCTGAGAGTTTCCAGTCTGCAGTTTGGACTCTCCAGTCCAGCAGAGAGAAGCTTCACTCCTGAATCCTGCAGGTTGTTGTTACTCAGGTCCAGTTCTCTGAGACTGGAGGACTGGGAGCTGAGAACTGAGGACAGAGCTTCACAGCTTCTCTCTGAGATGTTACAGCCACTCAGTCTGAGGAGACAGGGAGAAAAATCTGCTATTAAACAATTCATCAGAAATATTGTTGGTTTCTTTACAGTCACCAATGTTCTCCTTGGAAAGATTGATGGATCTGTCTGATTTTACAATCATTGCTATTTATATCCATATTCATACAGTTTAAGCCTGGAAAAAGGTTTTAAATTTCCAGGTCATTCCAGTCTTACACTTTGCTTGTAACTGTGTAGGAGCTTAATACCCTTGAAAGAGACTGTTTAGCAACTGTTTAGTAACTCCAGGTACTTCGTTTGGCACCGTGGTTCAGCCTTAGTTTGTCAAATACAGAGAAAACTAATTAATAAGCATTAAAGTACGGTTTATGGGTTGGGTTTCTGCAATGTTACCTTCAGAACCAATCTCTGCACCGCCTAATCTACTTTCAGCAGTTATCACACGTTATTTCAACAGTAAACTGCAGAAAATACGGGCAGAATTGCTCTCTCTGCGTTTACTCCCTCGGCTCCTATGGCGGAGGGATATTTCGTGCAAGCAGGTCTCTTAATAACCAATGTTTCGTCACCTATTTTAGAGCCTGAATAAGCGATTTCACTTTCAGAAACATGCCCAAAAAACGCACAACCCCCGACTCATTAAATTTACAAGTGACCTTAGAAAAAAGAAGCCCAAAGTATCATGAAATAAGCAGTCTTGACAACAGTGAACGGGTCTGTTTTGCTACAGTCTCTAGCAACCTTGAAACTACGGAAAGCGCCGAGGGTAAAACAAACACAGTCAAGAGAGCACGGCAGGTAATTACATAATTCCAAAACATTAGGGAACGGTGTACGTGTTTTGAAATGAGATTAACAGCGACAAAATAAAATTCTCGGTGTAATGGTCTAACAAAGTCAACGTGTTAATAACGTGCTAAAACTGACAACCCTAATTCTAACACATTGTTGGGATGGGCGTCCTGAATATATTTAATTCTTCAAAGTGGTCACAAAATAAAACCTTTGCGAATCACTCCTATACGGTGTGTCCTATACTGTGTCTGGTTTCTATTCATAGGGAATAAAGGTCAGACAAAAGTTAACAAATCTATCAGTGAACTAACATTTCCATCATGTTTTAGCAGGTAATGGACAGAAATCTGGTTTCAACAGGATGGAGAACTTTGTACCTGAGAGTTTCCAGTCTGCAGTTTGGACTCTCCATTCCAGCAGAGAGAAGCTTCACTCCTGAATCCTGCAGGTTGTTGTTACTCAGGTCCAGTTCTCTGAGACTGGAGGACTGGGAGCTGAGAACTGAGGACAGAGCTTCACAGCTTCTCTCTGAGAGGTTACAGCCACCCAGTCTGAGGAGACAGGGAGAAACTCTGCTATTAAACAATTCATCAGAAATATTGTTGATTTCTTTACAGTCACCAATGTTCTCCTTGGAAAGATTGATGGATCTGTCTGATTTTACATGTATTTATGTTGCCTTTTGTTGTGAAGTGGTTCATTATAAATAAACCGAAGCAACATGAATCAATATTTATCTTATTATCAGATTTCTCACTATCAGAAATAAAATCAGCAACAATCTGTGTCCTTACAGAGCTTTGTTGGAGGCTTTAACCACTGGCAGCAGCCTCAGGAGAACCTCCTCTGAAGCAGAGTATTTCTTCAGGTCAAACACATCCAGATCTTCTGCTGATGACACTAAGATGAAACCCAGAGCTGACCACTGAGCAGGAGACAGTTTATCTGTGGAGAGACTTCCTGAACTCAGAGACTGTTGGATCTCCTTCACTAGAGAACGATCCTTCAGTTCATTCAGACAGTGGAACAGATTGATGCTTTTCTCTGCAGACACATTCTCACTGATCTGCTCCTTGATGTACTGAACTGTTTCCTGATTGGTCTGTGAGCTACTTCCTGTCTGTGTCAGCAGACTTTGTAGGACTATCTGATAGGTCTGTAAGCTACTTCCTGTCTGTGTCAGCAGACCTTGTAGGAGTCTCTGATTGGTCAGCGAGCTACTTCCTGTCTGTGTCAGCAGACCTTGTAGGAGTCTCTGATTGGTCAGCGAGCTACTTCCTGTCTGTGTCAGCAGACCTTGTAGGAGTCTATGATTGGTCTGCAGTGAAAGTCCCAGGAGGAACCGGAGGAATAAGTCCAGGTGTCCATTTGGACTCTGTAAGGCCTGGTCAACAGCTGTCTGGTGAAGAGACTTTAGTTTAGGTTTCTTAGAAAATAAAGACTTCTTAGATGTTTTTATTTCTTCCATCAGGTTGAGACCACGATTTATGAAGGTCAGATGAACATGAAGAGCAGCCAGAAACTCCTGAACACTCAGATGGACGAAGCAGAACACCTTGTCCTGGATCAGTCCTCCTCTCTCCTCTCTAAAGATCTGTGTGAACACTCCTGAGTACACTGAGGCTGCTCTGATATCGATGCCACACTCTGTCAGGTCTGATTCATAGAAGATCAGGTTTCCTTTCTGCAGCTGATCAAAAGCCAGTTTTCCCAGAGACTCAATCATCTTCCTGCTCTCTGGACTCCAGTGTGGATCTGTTCCAGCTCCTCCATCATACTTGACCTTCTTCACTTTGGTCTGAACCACCAGGAAGTGGATGTACATCTCAGTCAGGGTGCTGGGCAGATCTCCTCCCTCTCTGGTCTCCAACACGTCCTCCAGAACCGTAGCAGTGATCCAGCAGAAGACTGGGATGTGGCACATGATGTGGAGGCTTCTTGATGTCTTCATGTGGGAGATGATCCTCCTGGCCTGCTTCTCATCTCTGAACCTCTTCCTGAAGTACTCCTCCTTCTGTGGGTCAGTGAACCCTCTGACCTCTGTCACCATGCCAACACACTCAGGAGGGATCTGATTGGCTGCTGCAGGTCGTGTGGTTATCCAGAGGCGAGCAGAGGGAAGCAGTTTCCCCCTGATGAGGTTTGTCAGCAGAACATCCACTGAGGTGGACTCTGTAGCATCAGTCAGGATCTCCTGGTTCTGGAAGTCCAGAGGAAGTCGACTCTCATCCAGACCATCAAAGATGAACAGAACCTGGAAGTGTTCAAAGCCGCAGATTTCTTTGGTTTCAGTAAAGAAGTGATGAACAAGGTCCACCAAGCTGAACTTTTTCTCTTTCAGCACATTCAGCTCTCTGAAGGTGAATGGAAATATGAAGTGGATGTTCTGGTGGGCTTTGTCTTCAGCCCAGTCCAGAGTGAACTTCTGGGTTAAGACTGTTTTCCCAATGCCAGCCACTCCCTTTGTCATCACTGTTCTGATTGGTTGATCTCTTCCAGGTGGGACTTTAAAGATGTCTTCTTGTCTGATGGTTGTTTCTGGTCTGTGTGGTTTCCTGGATGCTGTTTCAATCTGTCTGACCTCATGTTCATCATTGACCTCTCCAGTTCCTCCCTCTGTGATGTAGAGCTCTGTGTAGATCTGGTTCAGAAGGGTTGGACTTCCTGCTTTAGCGATCCCCTCAAACACACACTGGAACTTCTCCTTCAGACCAGATTTAAGTTTATGTTGAACTGCAGCAAGATGTTCTAAATGAACACAAAAATTGAAATCAGGAAGGAAACCAAATAATCTTGTGAAGATGATGTGAATAAATGTGATTCCATCTCTTTAGACATCAGTAAATGTGTGATTTATCCATCAGGTTAAATCTTTGTAGAAATCCTCTTACTGCTCTGCAGACGGTCAGCCAGCTCCTCCTGCTTCATCCTCCTCAGGAAGTTCAGAGTGATCTTCATCAGTGCCTCTCTGCTGCTCCTCCTCTGCTCTTCCTCCTCACCTTCCAAAACCTCCTCATCATCTCTCTGACTCTCTGAGCAGTCTGGGTCATCTGGACTCAGAACCTTCTGGATCTTCTTCAGCTCCTTCTTCACAAAAGTGACAATGTTGTCCTCCAGCAGCTGGAACAGAATAATATATGAAGGACACATCAGACTGAGATCATGGATCCAAACATCAGAACCATGTTGGACAGACTGATGGTCCACTGGTCCACAAAGTCCAGCATGGAGACCACTGAACAGAACCGATGGAAAAGTAGTTGTTGTACATGTACAGACCATAAATATGGAGTCCAGCTGGGTTTGATGCTGCCGGGAAGACGGACCTCTGGGAACCTCTGAGTTCTGCTGGTCCACTCTGTGGAGGAACCAGAACAATTAGGAAGGAAGTAAATATTCATCCAGCAGTTTTCACAGATGAAATCACCAAGAGCTTCACAGTAAAAGTCCTTAAAACAGAAAAACTGAGCATCAAATGAACGCGATACAAATAAGTTAAAAAGAGGAAGATGAGATAAAAGGATGAAGACCAGAACCAGCCAGTAGACATTTTAAAAAGTGGGTCTTGAACTGGGACTTCAAACTGTCCATACTGTCAGCAGATCTGATGCTGGTGGGGACAGTGACCCAGAGCTTGGAGACAGTGGAGGTGAAGGTTCTGTCCACACAGGTCTTCAGGACAGTGTGTGGGACATCCAGCAGGTTCTGATGACTAGATCTGAGGTGGTGTGGACCTGGAGGAGGTCTGAGATATGTGGCTGTGTGTCCATGTAAGGTTCTGTCCTGGATGTGATGGTGAGTATTTTAAAATGGATCCTGTAGGTCCCTGGAAGCCAGTGAGCTCACATTATATCTGTCCACACAGAGATAATCAGAAGGTAAAGGTCCATGAAGGACATCTGGATGTGAGCAGAGAACCAGAGGATCCAGGTAGTTGGAGATGATTAATGTTCCTGCTGATCCACTAAGAACTAGCAGAGCCTCTGATGGTCCACTTCAGCTCAGCTTGGTTCCACCAACCACATGATGAAGCTTTCCTTCCCTGCTGAACTGCTCTCACAACGCACACAGGAACCAAGTCTTGATGGGTCAGACTGGCTCTACCAGCTATTTCCCAGCGGGTCGTGGAAATGTGATCCACTGTTAGTCTGACATGGAGCCAGGAAGCAGCAGAACCTCCTGATCAGCATCAACACTCCAGACATGAAGACATGAAGGTGTTTTCATCAGAACAGGGCAGCTGATTTCTGGAGATAACGGATCAAACCTCTGTCTGCAGATAGAACTGGAACATCTGAGAGCTCACTGGGAGGAACTGGGTTTCTGTTCTTGACTCTTAAAGAAATGTAACGGGTCATTTCCAGAACCTCAGACCCCGACTGAGGAGACCGGTCCATACTAGGGGTGGTGATTGGCTAAAATATCACAACATGATTCCTTGCAGTGAAATCAGGATTTTATTAGTTTCTCAAAGTAACAATAAAGCTGTTGAAGAAAAATCTAGAGAAGCATTTAGACCAGAGCATTTCTGACACATTTTAATGAGTTGCTGCTGTTCTGCTAACTTGTCTGAAGCTCAACTGAAATGTAATAAATCCATTGAGATATTTAAGAGCTGAAGAACAGCTGCAGCTCTAAACTCCTGTGAGGGAACAACACCAAGTCTCTGGTTCTGATCCCAGTGATTGTTCCAGCTCCAGCTGAGAAGAACTGAAAAAAAAAAGACAAGCTTCATGTCTCTAAAGAAGTCCTTCGTGAAAACCTGTCCATCTATCAGAATGCTGTTAGAGTTGCAAAAATGTAATATTTTTCCAGTCTTGTCTCTTGTAATAGTAAGAAGCCCCAAGTCCTTTTTAATATTTTTAACTCTCTTGTAAATCCTTGTGATAACTCCCCAGTTGTACCTTCGCTTACCCTTTGTGAGAGTTTTTTTAAAAATTTTATTGATAAAGTATCTGCTCTTAGACCACCTGCCTTCTCTTCCGTAGGCCCCAGCCCTGACCTCACCGTTCCTCCTCTAAATGCTGTTTTTGATGTCCCTCAGACAGCATCCCCTCTCGTCTTTTTAAAGAGGTATTTACTACGGTGGGCTCTGTCATACTTTTATTTGTTAATTCCTCTCTTAGTACCGGATGTGTCCCAACTGCTCTTAAACATGCTGTTGTACAACCTCTGATCAAAAAGAAAAATCTAGATCCCTCTGTGTTGTCCAACTTTAGGCCCATCTCTAAATTGCCGTTTTTATCTAAAATTTTAGAGAAAGTCGTTTTTATCCAGATTCAATCATTCTTAGTGGCCAATGATATATATGAGAAGTTTCAATCTGGCTTCAAACCTTTTCATAGCACTGAGACAGCACTGTTGAGAGTTTTTAATGATTTATTGGTGACTGTTGACTCAGGAAATCCTGCTATGCTAGTGCTCCTTGATCTTACAGCTGCCTTTGACACTGTGGACCATGGGATCCTCTTAACGCCACTTGAGCAGTGGGTGGGCATTACAGGATCTGCTCTCTCATGGTTCCAGTCTTATTTGACTGATCGGAGCTTTTCTGTGCAGCTAGGTGAATTCACCTCATCTTCAGCTCCTTTGAGTTCTGGGGTTCCCCAAGGCTCCATTCTTGGACCTATTCTTTTTCTTCTATATATGTTACCAGTAGGATCAATTTTCAGGAAACATAATTTTTCTTTTCATTGTTATGCTGATGATGTTCAGATCTACTTTCCTTTAGTATCAAAATCCAACAACCCCGTACAGTCATTTTCTGACTGCTTAAACGATGTAAAATCTTGGATGACCTCAAACTTCCTCAATCTAAATGAAAATAAGACCGAAATTATTACGTTTGGTTGTAGTCCAGCAGTTTTTCCTCCTGGCTCCTTGGGCCCTCTTACACCTAACATTCGATCATCAGTAAAAAATCTTGGTGTAATATTTGATGACAGGTTGAAATTCGATCGCCAGGTTAGTTCGGTCGTAAAAAACAGTTTTTACCAGTTAAGAATTTTATCAAAAGTGAAAGGGTACCTGCCACGCAGAGATCTGGAGACTGTAATCCATGCTTTTATTAATACAAGATTAGATTACTGTAATTCATCATATGCTGGCTTGGACCACTCACTTTTACACCGTCTGCAGTTGGTACAAAATGCAGCTGCCCGTCTCCTTACTGGCACACGTAAACGTGACCATATATCACCCGTTCTAGCCTCGCTGCATTGGCTTCCGGTTGTTTTTAGAATAGATTTTAAAATTTTATTGTTTGTTTTTAAAGCTCTTAATGGTCTAGCCCCCCAGTATTTGACTGAGCTTCTCAAAATCCATGTCCCAGCCAGAACACTGAGATCCTTTAATCAGTTGCTACTGGTCATGCCTAAAACCAGACTTAAAACCAAAGGTGACCGCGCCTTTATGGCAGCGGCACCAAGACTCTGGAATAACTTGCCTTGGCATATTCGATCGGCAGGCTCCTTGGAGGTTTTTAAATCCTCTCTAAAAACACATTTCTTTTCCCTGGCTTTTAATCAAGTCTAGGTGGACATTTGGCAAATTATAATTTATTTTAATATTTTATTTAAATTGAAACATTTATCCTATTATATTTTTATCTGCATTCAATTTTTCTTTTTGCATTGTGTTTATGTATTTTAGCATTCAGTTTTTATCTTTTATCTGTACAGCACTTTGGTCAACCCCGGTTGTTTTAAATGTGCTTTATAAAATAAAGTTTGAGTTGAGTTGAGTTGAGAACTGAAACTCTTCAGTCACTAAAACTGAGGAAGACTTTCAGATACGATGACAAAACAGTTCAGGAACAAAGAAAGAAAGTCCAGTTGGTTCCATGTTGGATTTGATTCAATCACTATGAATATGGGAGAGGGACTAAACAGTCCAGTTAGCTCATTAACATGGAACAGAACCAATCAGAGTGAGCTCCAGTCCAAACTAAATCTTTGACTTTAAGCAGAGAAAAGTGTTTAATGATGGCGACTAATCAATGAGGCCCAAAAGCAAACAGATCAGAGCTGTTAAACATGATGTAGCAGCATCCAGGACGCCTCCAACAACATCCATTCTTTCCACTTTCACTGCTGTGGTTCTGGAGAACATCCAACACACACCGCTTCACATATGAACATAGAAATGTGGGAAAAAGAGCTGAACTCACGTTAAACACATGTTGGAATAAAAACATTTCAGACTGACTCAGTTTCCATGGTTACAGCAGTTAGATACAGCTCACCTCTCTGATGATGACGGTCCAGAAGATTTGAAGTCAATGTCGGCATCCTTTGACCAGTTGCTCTTAAAGGACACACAGCTGGGTTCTGGTTTTGGTTGATGTGTTTCTGTCTGTGTTTTAGGAATCCTGTCAAAAGAAAACTTATTTTAACACATGCATAGATGAGCCCTGTGGTTCTGTTGATCTGGGTCGTATTTAGACAGAAAATAAATATAAAGGTTCTTCCATAAATGTCTGATCAGCCGTTCTTCTTTCTAGGATGAATAATGTTGAACACATGTTGGTCATCAAGATCCAGGAAATGTTCTGGAAGTTGGTGAGTTTTTCCAGATGTGTCCTGCTGGAACCCAGAGCTCTAAGCAACAGGCTGGTGTCACTCAGCTGGTTGTGCAACACTGACTTGCTGTTTGTCAGAACCCACTGGTACCATGCTGAGCTGCTCTGTTCAGTCTGGATGAAGCAGCAAAGAGGAACAGCAGCAGCTTCAGGACCACTTGGTCTCTTCTGGCCTGATATAGTGAGAACGCTGTGTGAAAAGGGCTCTGGACACTTAGAGATGCTGATCTCACCTCTGAGCGTGGCTCTGGCTCTCAGCTTCCCCACACAGAGTGGTTTTAGAGGGAGGGACTCCCTCCTCTCTGTCCTCACACTGATCCATGCTGCTGAATTCACATCCACATCAGCTCACACACACTTTCTACCTTCACCTGCAGAGGAAACACAAATCATTCATCTGCACATCAACTCTGATCATCGTTTATTCGGACGAGTTTAATAAAAAAGATCAAACTGTTCGTATTTTGCTACCATGAAAATCAGACTTAAACTAAATCAAGCGTAAAGTCTGGAAACATGTTTTACTTTTCCAGACTTTGAGAACAAACAGAAACTAAAGGATGTTGTTGAAGGAATGCAGTGATTCCAGTTTGACTGGAAAGACTAAAAGGAGTTACAGAACCACAGACGACGGTTTAGAACCAGGAACTAAAAAAAATTAAAAAACAAACAGTGAATTATTTTTTAATCTAGCACTTAAATAATTTACACTAAGACAAATTATACATTTATTCCTTTAGATTAGTTTTCAGACAGCAGAGATGAAACTTTGTGCTGAAATCAGAAGTGAACATGTTCTCCAGACATCAGAGAGCAGAAACAAAGAGGAAAGTTCCTCAAGACAAAGTTCTGGTAGGAAACAAAGCAAACTTACAGTTTGTTCAGACGCTCCAAAGTGCTGAAGAACAAGATGTGAACCACTGAGACACAGGTGAGCTGCTACCTGGAAGGAGGCGGAGCTTCAGCTGTGATGGAGGCAGGACAGGTAGGTTAGTGGGAGGAGTTCAGATCTGACTGCCTTCTGGTTCTCAGACTCATCTCTGCTGTTCTGCTGAAGAACCTGGTGCTACCTAGAAAGCAGGTGATGTAAAAACTCAGTTTAACTGTCTGCTAACAGTGAATTCAGAGAAACTCTGGTTCTTTTCTCCAGAAAGAGGGACCAGTCTGACTCTGAGGAACAGACTGAGAAGACAAGCTGCTCCCTGCAGGATCTCCATGAGAAACTCTGACGTTCTTCTGCTCAGCCTAGAACATCAGTCTGAATGTGTTCCTCACTATTAAAACAGATTCTTTGCTTCACTGTTGGACATTTTTCTGACCCACACGTTGATCAGTCAGAGAAATGATTGAAGTGAAACAGATCTTACCATCATGATGTGAGTTTGTGGAGTTAAAACCAGCGAGGCAGTTCTATTTCTCTGATCTCAGCAATAAAAACTCTAATAATAGCAGAACTTTGTTTGCTATTGTTGACAGGCTGACCAACAGCTCACCAATCATCCCTCCTGATGGAGACCAGCACCATCTATCTCCACCTCTGAGAACCTGCTGATGTCTCCTGAGCCTCCACAATCATTACAGCATCTAAATGACTTTAACAAACTGAATTATGTCTTCTTGACAGAAACACATCAGAAGAGAAAATCCACACTCTTTCCTCCTCCTGTCTGGGCACATTTAACTTTCTGTTTTGTGGTAGTCTTTAGTTTCTCACACTCTTTCTGCTACAAATGTAGTAGATAGAGTATAAATATAGCTTTGATAGGGTGGTTTCTTATAACAACCGATCAAGGTGGTCAAAATATACTATGGACAGAGGACCCTGGAATTGATTTTGGAAGAGAGAGAAGTTTTTGATGATAATGTTGAGGGATAAGATTCAAAAGAAGAAGTTTCAGAATTTGAGGATAGCATTTCTGAAAATTCAGAGTCTGACAGTGACTCTGAAGCATGACGAGATTGAGCATCAGCCAGTTCCAAAATGAAGACAAGTCTCCAGACCAGGCCGTCAGCAGCCAGCCACAGGGCCAAGAACAAGAACAACGCAGTCAGCATGGAGCAAGTGAGGAAATATGGAAGTCAAATTTTGAAATTGAATGGTCTCGCCCAAGAAAAGAGTCACCCCATAGGCTACCAATGTGATAAGGATGCAACCAGGACCAACACAAATGGCAGTAACTCACACACAGGACATGAAGTCTTCTTTTCAGCTTTTCATCCCAGATTCCATCCAGAAAATTATTCTTGACTGCACCAATTTAGAAGGAAGACGTGTTTTTGGAGAGAGGTGGAAGGAAATGGGCCAAATCCATTTATATGGCTACTTCGGGGTTCTTATCCTTCCTGGAGTTTTCGGGTCAAAAATCAAGTCAAGTCTTCCAAGTTTGCACACACGGGTTACACAACCCTGATATCCTATGTGCCAAATGAGGATGATTCAGGGGGAGAATGCTTGTGCCCTATCCACCCAACCTATAGAACCAAAATCTGCAGAGCCTGAAGTAAGTGTGATGCTGTTCCAGTACATGTTTGGCAACAAGAAGAATCAGTGCAAAGTGTGAAAGATGGAGAGAAAAAACAACATAGATGCATCAAGTGCAAAAAGTATGTCTGCAACACACAGTAAAACTCTACCCCTCATGTGTTGTACAGGCCATTGGCTAAAGGTCATGGGGCTGATGCGTTGTCTTGACTGATAGGTATACTATGTGTTCATATAGCTTGTGTTGTGCACCTGAATGGGTTAAATTTCTGAGTTCATAGAACTATAAGTCAGTTTTGGAAAAATCTTGCTTCATGTGTAAATTTGTTTCCACTCCTATCATGACTTTTATTATAATTATTTTGCTTTATTATGTTTTAAATAACCAAATATTTTGTTTATACAACTTGAAATTGGGATGAAGTAACATTTGTTGAGTATTTTTACATAAAAGTGTTTGATTGTGAGGCATTAAAAAGCCCAAAATGCAACGGGTCCACCAGACCCACGAACATTGGCTGAGTAACAACAATATGAACACCACACAAGGGTTAACTGGGAACCAACTGGACTCTTCATTGCTGGAGATCTGTCTCCCTCTGCTGGTGAAAAGATAAACTGCATGATGTCTGATTATTAAACCCATTTGCTGCGTTTTTAAATGATCCAAACATGTCAGTGATGGTAAAAAGTGAGCAGAACCACAGTCAGTTCTAAGCTTTCATTTATCAGGACATGAATAAAAGATCATCTGTTCCTCAGCAGCTCTTAAAATGAGGGAAATACAACAGCAGCACAGATTCCATTGGGTCATTATTTAGTGAACAGAACCAGAAGCAGAACCCTGAAGCAGTGAGTGAAAAACTAAGTCCATCCTTTCTGCTTCCACAGCAGGTCAGAGGCTCAGTAGCTGCAAGGAGCTGCTGATCACATGACAATCTGCACTTTAACCATTTTTAGCCCTTTAACACTAAACAACAATTAGTTGATGCTTTGGTGGAATTATGGCATCAAAACAGAAACAGAAAAACAAGATAAAAACCAAGAATCCACTAAAAATACAAACTAACAGCAAATAATGATAAAAATGCATCAAAGTAACAAAGTAAACTGTAGTCCTTAATATCAGCACACTGCTGCTGCTAAAATGAGCCGTTGTTCTAATGCAGATTATTACTAGAGCTCCTAGAGAATTATTTCTCCTTATTTTAGTGCTGCTGAGCAGAGTGTCGACAGTCTCTGGTTAAAATCAGCATCAGCTGAGGATGTTCTGAAGATCCAGGTTGAAACCCTGATTTCATTTCAAACCATCAAAGTGAATTTAAAGTCAGAGTCAGAGAAAAGAGCAGAGAGGAGGCAGCTTGGTCCAAACTCCTTCTTTCCACATGCAGCTGTTTTCCAGCTGTTCTCCACAGGTGGAGGCTGGATGTTTGGGAGGAGAGAAGCGGCACATTAAAGCTCCAGATGTTCCCAGCTGGATTCTTCCCACAGCAGCTGGAACAATTGCACAGATGAAATCATTGAGTCCTGAAAAATGGGATGTTTGGATGTGATCAGGTCTGCAGATGCCACTGACTGGGATTTGTGAAGAAAATGTCTCTCAGAGCTGTGAAGAGCTGTGCTTCTTTAGAGGGAAAGCTCTGAAATCTTCACTCCTCCCATCCAGTGGTGTTCAGGTGGGCTCAATAGAGCGCACCCAGCAGGACTTGATCTGAATCAACTCCATTTGATTTCTAAGCACAAAGAAAAAGCCTCTAACAGTTCTGTGTGTATTCATGGAAAATGGCTTTTAGTAAAAAGCTCCAAGTGTGGATCAGATTTCTGAGCTTCAGCAGCAACCAGAACTGTTGCTTAAAGCTGAAGTTAGAAGTCAGAGAAAAGCTGCAAAAGAAAATCAAAGCAGCGACTCAGACGTTCTTTCCTTCCATGAAGCTCATTGATTGTTGGCAACACATCACACACAGCACAGTAGAAACATGAAGCTTCTGCTTTTAAAAGCAACTCATGGCTTTCATCTTTTCAGCTTTTAGTGCAACACAAACATCTGGACTAAAACTGATCTGAGAGCAGCTTCTGGTTCCTGAACAACGGCTCTGGAACGTTGATTTCTGCACTTTTCCAGCATCTGGAACATTCCAGCTCCACAGTTCACATGTTAGCTTGCTGTCAATGTTGCTAGTTGTTATGGGAGTTTTGGGTGGAATTCCAAGCAATAGTAACTGAGTTCCCATCTTTACTAAATGACGAGACGGTGGTATGACGTTCCAGCACTTTTATTGAGAAACAGAGCGGAGATTCACATAGTTGGAAAGTAATCGCACCGCACGGTTCCGCTGCGGTCTCTGTCTGCCCTGTCTCTGCCTGCCTCGCTTTTCGGGCTTCCCCTAATACTGCACCGTGGCCTTCCCATGAGACAAAACAAAGACAGTCTATCGTAAACAATCAGTATCCCTCAGCAGCTGCAGCATTTGGCCTTGCAATCAGAAAACAGTGGATCTCATACACAGACATCAGGTCTCCAGGCCTCCTCTGTCCGAGTGGTGTGAGGCCATAGTGACTTCAGAATAATAATTCTTATAACATTCCTCTCTTTTTTTTTTTTTTTTGATGATGGAGTCGTCAGCATCAAGACAAAACAAGATGACCCATCATATGAAAATGTGAACAAAGCACAGAGGAACCATTTCTGTAAACTCGTAAAGTGGGACCCAAAGGGTTCCCGTGTTGGAACCGGGTAGTGCTGGAACTTTTAATACAGATCAACATGAATGCTTCATAGAGCTTTAACACACAAGATCAAAGATTTAGCTTTTGTCCACAATTTAGGATTCATCTAATTAGGTAAGGCCTGTTTTAGGTACCTATGCGCACATTATTTTAAAATTACATTAGAGTATGGTAAGCTAAACCTGTTCAGTAACCAAGGTCGAATCCGTCTACTCTGACCCACCCTGAATACCCTCCTACTCCTTTCTCCACTCACCCCTACGATGGACAATAATCCACCACTCCAAACTTACAACACCAGGAGCAAAGGCAGGAGAGGTTCAGTGCGGGCAAGGGAACGCCAGAAAAAGCTACCCCTAGGGGGCAGTAAAAACTGGCAAGCCCCCCTCCCAGAGAAATCTGCTCTCGGCCAATCTCAGCCTGAAAACCCTGTATTGAATCTATGTGTTATCATTACCAGCTAATATTAAAGGATCTTTAGAGCCAATCCGATCCTGGTTCTTCCTATATCAAATCAAAAGGGTGCATAAACCATAGATCCTTGTGTGTCTGTGTGTCTGAAGCAAACAGTTTCCATTTTTTACCATAAAACCATATTGATCAACATGATGTAATATTAAAGTGTAGATCTCATAACACAAAAAAAATCAAACATGTGAGTCAGTGGAACAGAGCAGTTAAACAAACAGCAACAGAATATGAGAAGAGTTCTAAACGTCAAGAACGCAAAGTTAAGAAACCCTTCAGGCTTTTCAGGCACAAGGCAGAAATTAATCTAATCGCGCTTAGGGTCTCTTCAGGCAACTCCTCCCGTTGAAGAATAAGGAATCAGAGTTCTCTGGCTTCTTCATTCCCAGTCCTCTTCTTGGTTCCTCCTCGCAGGCTGGACGATTGAGCTGGATGGTAATAAGCGTTCAGTTCTGGATGGGCACTGAGCATTTTATTTTGCATTTCTCTCTAATAAAACACTTTGTGAAGATGGTCTGCAGACACGAGTCCTTGTTTCCACTGGAGAACAGAAACAAGGTGTAATTAGTGTTCTTATCAAAACCCCTTTCATGTGTCATTTATTAAACATCCTCCAAGCACTTTCACATTCAAGATATTTCTGTCCACAATTATTTAGCTCTCAGAATTCTGCAATTTAATTATTAGTTAAAAGAGTAATCTTTAAGTTCAAATGTATCTGCAGTAAATTCATAGTAATTCTTAACATAATGCTTTCAATGTGTATCTTAACTGTTGTTGTCTGACAGTTGAAGTTCTCTGCAACATAATTCCATCAATATATTCGTTTCATGACATTTCCCGTTTTATTTTGAAAACCCAACTGAGAAAAAGAAAGCCTTTCCATGTGAAAGCCTTTTCCCTCTTTCTCTTTTTTTTTTTTTTTTTTTTTTTTTTTTTTAAGTGAGGTGCTGTTCTGCACAGAAAAGACAAAATATTTATACCATGCTGTTACTGTTCAAGGATGCCAAGGTTCTACAACACAAAACAAAGCAGAGAGCAGGAGAGAACAGGAGTTTTTTGAAAATGTTCTAACATTGTTGAACAACCAAAGCTACTTAAGCAAATCAGAATTAGTTCCCAAATTAATCCTAAAATAAAGTAAACCTTACATTGTGTACATTGTGATTATTTATTTATTTATCTTCTTAAACTGAGGATTAAGGACTTTGATTAAGAAGTTCTTGGATGAACGCGTCTCTGCGTTCCTATTTGTCTAGGCCTCTGCAATCTGATCTATGATCTATGTATTCTGAGTGCCTGGTCAGGAAGGGTTAAGGTTCTCTGAAGCTTTCTGTTTTCAGCAACCCTGAAAACCCAGAACCCTTTACAGTCAGTGTAAGGTGTCAGATGACATGTGGGACCACCTTGTCGTCCCTCTGGTTCCACCAGCTGTGTCAAGTCCACAGCAGCTCGTCCTGGGTGCCATGCCCCAGGGGTCTCCACACCCCCCTGTGTGGAACGTCTCTCGTTGTAAGGATCTCACCTTACGTCCCGTTCAAGATGTTCTTTACACAACAGGAGTTCCAATGTGGGATGTATTTGCTGCTTTAATGTTCCTCAGAGAAAACCTTCATTCATTGATATCACCTTCAAGCTGTTACCCTTTTATCATCACAGCCCCCCAACCATCCTGACCAGATCCAAAATGTCCCCATAATCTAATCTAATTAAATTAATCTTACTTATTTTCTGTATGTAAGACGATAACCATTAAATTATCCTGATCTAAAAGCCCTCAGGTTAACGGGTTAACTGGTTAAAAAGACTTTTGAGTTATTTGTGTTCTAGTTGAAAGATATTAAATCTCCATAAATATTGTAACCATTGTACCCTGATGCTTTAATCCTAAATTTACCCATGTTAGTTAGTAGGATGTGTCATTATGCTAATTTTATTGCAACATTACCCATTTTAGCCAGTAACTCTTTCTTTGTGTTTTATTGATGCCTGCCAGAGTAGCAGAAATCAGCTTACTCTAAGATGTTCATTAAATGAAATGCTATTTAAAAGTTCAGATTACTCTACTATATATAGTGAAAACTAATTAATTCATTTATTTATTTAACTGTTGATATAATACCCACTTAATTTATTAAGTTGCTCCATGATTCCATCAAGGTGCTTCTTTAAAAGTTTTCACCTTTACATAATCTTAATGTGTTTCGTAATGTGTGTTTTGTTTTAATTGTGTACAACAAAATCTGAAGTGAAATGCATGAAGTCGTGTCTGCAGAACTCATCTGTGTTTGTTGTCGAAGGTTGTCCGATGCCTCAGTCATAGTCCTTCAATGTCCATTTTCCAGTCCAATGTCTAAATTCAGCAGCCCAACATTCTCCTTCTCATCAAGAGTCCATCCTCCAGTCCTCACGCCTGCAAACAGAATGAATTCTGCCAGCATTTTTTGCCAAAGAAAACGCTCCATAGGTTGAAAAGAAATTACAGCAAAACAGTCACAAACATTTTAACTACAGTGTTCCCTCTAACATGACAAACATAAAAGAAACAAAAGGATAAAAAAATAAATCAAACTTTGTCTCTGACAAAATAAAACTCAAAACTGGATCAGGCTGAAGTCAATGACATCACCTTTAGTCCTTGTCCCAAGGATCAGCCCCCATGGCACTGCGGCACTGTTTCTGCATTCTCTCGCATCTGAGAATGTCTAAAATGAGACTAAATCTCTATGTTAGCACAATCCTATCATATTGACCAGGTTTCTTTGCAAAGAAAAAGAAGCAGAAAGATAGAGCTGTTAATAGCAGAAAGCAACAAACATCTTTAAGACACCACCTTTCCTGCTGGAAGATCTGGCATAACTTGGTTAAAACTAAGTATAATTTAGTGTCCAAATCTGATTATAACTCCTTACCGCACTGCTAGAACAGTCTTCTCAGAGTCTTCTGTTGGCACAAAGGTGGCGTCTCCTTTAATCTGAAAGCAATAACTCAGAGAAAAACAAGAGTGTTAATAGCATGCAGTTAAAACCCTGGTCCCCTTAGTGTCCCTTTAACGTGATGTTTTTCCCTTTTTTTCTCTGATCCTGGGAAGGTTTCTATTCTTTACCTTTCCTTTGAAACTCTGTTCAAAACACCTCCAAAAGAAAGAAAACAAAAAAACGAAAGAAATTAACCAAACAAAATTAAAACAAAATTGTTTTCCAAGGAGCACAATTATGTCTTTTCCAATATGACATAGGTTTTTGACTTATTACAAACCTTTTTGATATCCTTCTGGTCCTTTGACCATGTGTATTTGCTGTTAGTAATACTTTTATTCATATATACCTTTTCAATCTTAATTGGTCAAGGGTGAAACTTTAAAGCAATGATTGTTCCCTTTTAGTTTTTGAGCTTATAGTGTTTCTCTATAAATGATAAGAGTTTTCCCCATAATTCAGCACATTGAGAAGGCTACCCAAAACAAACCAAGATTAGAATTAGAATTTAACCCTTCAGAAGCTGGCTTTATTTTATTTTTTCCCCTCTGACATAGTTTTCGTGCCCCAGGCCAGAACACACAGACCCAGCCTCGCCATAAACATTCAGATGTTTACATCATGGTCAGATTTGTTTATCATATCTATTGTCCTTCTCAGGTTATACTGTCCCTCTGAGGTTCACCTCAGTTCAGCATAACTAATAACATCAGATGATTTCGTAACTGATGACGCGTGTAACGTGGCCTTCTGATATTTTGACGCCTCTCAAAATTTCTCATTAGTTGCATTCAAATCCCAAGTAAAAAGAAATAAAATAAATGAATAGAAAACCCTTAGAAAAGCAACCATATTTAGTTCCATACAGTTTGTTCAAAGCACAGTTTTCCCTCATCTATTTAAATCAAAAATCTTGTATATCTAAACTTCTTTCAACTGGACTGGTTTGTGATGAATCATTATTATTATAAGCAATGAGATCTCAGTAATTTTAAATTACTTTAGGGCTAAAAAACAAGTGATAGGATCTCAGCCTAAATTTGTAAAACAGTAAACTTAACAAGCTTATGTAACGCTTATTTCCAATTTCTAACAAAGCTGAAATATTTCCGTTCAAGCCATGTTAATCTCTCCGTGTATCAATTTAATTTGGTCCTGATATTTAATGTTAAAAAACAAACTTTGTTATTTAAATCTCTCTTTTACTGTACCTCTATTGTTAACATAGTCCATGCTTAAAATGTCATTTGAATTACGGAGCTGCAGTTCTCCCAAAACAAATGAACATTCTGAAACCATGAACATTACTTTTACCCCGAATTAATTCACACAGACGAACGTTTAGTTACATAGATACATACACACGTACGGTTACATACAAACGATGACATTCAGACAGACAAACACGTGCAGGCCTGCTTTTTCACCATCTTAAATAGTTCTATGTTTTTCATAATTTTTAAACGTCAACGCCGAAAGATGTTTTCAACGCGTTAAGTTCCCGCTTAGTTTAAAAGGTGGAGAGCGTGCGCTGGTTACGACCCCCCGATGCTTCGTCCACACGCGGATTTTACGCTTCAGTCCCGCAAGGATACAACTCTGTGTCTCGCAGACACCTTGGACGCTTACCCATTTTTGATAAGTTATACGTCGCTATTAGCAGTTTAGACCAATTTTATCCACAACGGAAGTGCCTAATCGGTCCCCACGTAAACGCTTCCCCGGTGCAACGCCTTTTTAGTTTCGTTTCCGTTTCCTTGTTTTTATCGCTTTTCTTTTTTCTCTTAATTTTATTTGTATTATTTAGTAGCAGTACTGCAATAAAATAAAATAATAGTAATAATAATAACCCCTATGTGAGAAATCTGCATGTTTAATCAAATCATTTCAAATCATTTATGCATGTCATGCGTCTGGGCCCCTACGTTTTTCAGCATGAAATCGAACGTCTCACCCTGGGGCTAGGCTTGACCCTGAAAAACCTCTGCCTTTTACCCATTACACGGACTCTTCTGCATCCAGACTTTTTTTTGTTTGTTTTTATTTATTTTATCCTTTTTTTGTTTTTTATTATTATTTTCTACTTGTCCTTAGCACGATCGACCAACTAAAATGAAAGGCCTCACGTCTGATGGTCGGCTTTTTGGTATAATGGTCGGGGTCCCCACTTATCAAAGCTGCAAACGTCTTCGCAACAGTCAAGGACTTAAGCATCCTTGCCGCTTTCATCCACAACAGAAGTGGACAGCCTCTTGCACAAACCCAAGACAAGAGGACTTTAATGGACCAGCTGCAAACTGCTCAGCCGGTCACCCGTTCTCCAGGTGAAAATCACTCTGCCCCTCCTTCTCCCAGCATGCGAGTCCGCATTTCAGCTGAAAACGTATTCTAATTACATTTTGAATTTTAGTTTAATGTTTAAACCTTAGTCACCGTTCGGTATTGCGAACCCTGTTTTATTTGCCTTAAGGATTAAATATAATTAATTATTTCTACCGGCTTTTACTTTTACTACCTTTTAGGTTTACAGTTTTAAATTTTAAAATTTCTTGAGGTATACTTTAAAATGGGGTTTAAAATTTAAAAGCTTGCAAGCATTTTTGACCAATTGCGTTCGTTTTTAAAAGAGCTGGAAAATAATCCCCTTACCGTCTCATGAAAGAAAGGTTCGGATCTTCGCGCCGACGCCCAGAGACGCTCCGAGACCAGGAGCTCCTCCACATCCCTTGAAAATCCATTCGGGGTACCAGAGGCCGGATAACCTCTCTGGGCCGGCCAAAGCAGCTCCTGTCCTTGGACTCCCTCGCTCGTCGGTCGGCGATCTTGTTCGTGACGCCAAATTGTTATGGGAGTTTTGGGTGGAATTCCAAGCAATAGTAACTGAGTTCCCATCTTTACTAAATGACGAGACGGTGGTATGACGTTCCAGCACTTTTATTGAGAAACAGAGCAGAGATTCACATAGTTGGAAAGTAATCGCACCCCACGGTTCCGCTGCGGTCTCTGTCTGCCCTGTCTCTGCCTGCCTCGCTTTTCGGGCTTCCCCTAATACTGCACCGTGGCCTTGGCTAGAGACATAACAAAGACAGTCTATCGTAAACAATCAGTATCCCTCAGCAGCTGCAGCATTTGGCCTTGCAATCAGAAAACAGTGGATCTTATACACAGACATCAGGTCTCCAGGCCTCCTCTGTCCGAGTGGTGTGAGGCCATAGTGACTTCAGAATAATAATTCTTATAACACTAGTAAACCTTTAGTACGTGTTCAGTGGACAATTTGGATTCAGATTGACAGGAGAACACCTCCAGATGTCACTCAACACATTTCATTAAGATATGATGTGGAATTTCACATTTAAAGCTCATCAACATGTGACTTTACAATTCTATTGATCAAAACTGCTGAGGTTTACATTGCCACACTATGTACATACTAATTACACAGAAAATAAAACAAGGTCCAGAAAAAGCTGAACTAGAAACAGGAAAGTATAAAATGTTGAAATGATGAAGAACATTTCCATAGTTTGCTGCCACAGAACTTTGGTTCCAACAACACAATAGACGGTTCCAGCTGGATTCCCTCAGAGCTTTCAGGACATCTTCTTGTCAGCCTAGGCACGGCTCATGGAACCATCTGCCACACGTGTCCCTGGATCTGCACAACAACTTACAGAATATACACATTAGGGGACAAGGAGGTGGCTTTTGCTGGCTTCATGCTATCTTTTCATCGTCACATTTGGTTATTGAACAACTACAGAACGGGTCAAGCTATGTTCCAGAAAATGAGTTTTTATCAAATCAATAAACGATTAAAATCTGGGAGTCAGCCCCAGGTAAGATGGCCGCCACATCAGCTCAACTACTGGGAAGCTTAATGAAATGAACTCAAAGAATTTCACATGTATTGTTTTCTAGATTTCTGTGGAGGTATATGTTCTTCATCCAAACACTGACTTCTACAGCCAATCACTTTACTACCTTTGGAACACAGAGAAATGACTTTTAAAAGTCACAGCTGCTTCTTTGATGAAGTTATCTCAGTAATATGTTCATAGGAAACTCTCCTGAAGTAATCCCTGGGGATTTTCCCTCACCACATCATCATTATCATCATTATCTTTTTTTACAGTGTATTCTAAATACTGATATATCTATAACAATGGCACATAAAACATGTGAACACGCTTCATTTACATATTCCACTAAAACAGTACATCCAATAACATCCAATTAAAGGTAATATTATTTTTTCATTTTAAAAGCCTTGATGATCTGCTTTCCCTCAATGACTGTTAGACCTGTATTTTTACTTTATGCTCTAAACTAAGTCAGTTCACAGATTCACAACGTTCTGAATAAGCATTGTTACTGAGGTACAGGTATAAAAATGACTAAATAATTACAAATGCTAATGCGAGTGAGCAATCAGGCCTTCATCTGACTTAGTAGCTGACTAAGCTGGCATTTAGTTACCTGCAGACAATCTGAAAGCCGTCTACTGTTTTCATGCTGCAGATCCTGCTGAGGATTAGCTGAATATAGCATGATCACACGTCCATTATGACACCATGAAATGCTCCACATGCTGAGGATTCAGTTACTAAACGGCAGAAAATCAGCACCAAACAATACATTTACTCAGCCAGTTTGTAACTGGAGGCTCTGGCTGCTTTTACCATAGAACACAAGGAGCAGTTGTTCCATGAATCAAAGTCTACAATGGCAGAAAATAGGTAACATCACCTTTATGGTTCCATGTGTTCCATCCACTAAGATCAGCTCCATGTTCAGAGGTCACACTACCACATCTTCATAGAAAACAAGCTTCCATCCTTTTCTGTCGCTGCTATGTGTTAAACTACAGGATCATTGTTATCTGTGAACATCCAGATCATATTTATAATGAAGCAATGCAGTTTGCAGACAATCCCAATGAAGTGTGACAGAGTTTGTGAAAACCAAATGATCTGCTGAAGCTAGATGTGGCCAGCAAGGCAACAGGGATGCAGCTACGCTGTTTTTCTCTGCCCACATCATCCAACCTATTGCTGGGACATTTACAGTAAAGCTTAACACTTCAGGGCCAACCTAAAAACCTGCCTTTGTTACACATGCAGAGAATCTTTATTACTACATAGAGACCAACATTTTAAGCTCTGCTCATTTTGAAGAAGATTCTTGACATTCTTTGGAAGAGTTAAATGTGACAGTGATGTGTGTTTGAAATGTGAAATAAATGCAGTTTATGTAAATAGTAAATGGTTTCATATTTATGAAGGTGTGCTGTGAATCCTTGAATAAATAGCTTTTTAC
Source organism: Fundulus heteroclitus (assembly GCF_011125445.2). Taxonomy (NCBI): domain Eukaryota; kingdom Metazoa; phylum Chordata; class Actinopteri; order Cyprinodontiformes; family Fundulidae; genus Fundulus; species Fundulus heteroclitus. Next base: position 2,562,973 of record NW_023396846.1, on the reverse strand, counting down.
CTCTTGGTGCACCTTTTAAATTCTTTTTTGTCTGGGCCATCTTTTCAACTACCTTAGTGATTTCAACCAGATGTTGACAGTGAACACCTCATGCGTATACGGAGCTCTAGAATGATTCCAGTTGCTTTATGTCGTTGCCGTTGCTCTCTCTAGCTGCCCTTTTGTCTTCTAATGCTCCAGTTTAGTTCAACTCTGGCTAGATTTCACCGTGTTAACTCCAAACTTGCTGCAGTCCGCCCTCATCATTCTTCCTTCAGCCAAGATGCGGCTGACACTCATGTTTGTGTGGAAGCAGAATAATAATCAAATAATAATAAGAAGATAAGATAAGAGATAAGATAAGATAGATAAGATAGTCTTTATTGATCTCACAATGGAGAAATTCACTCGTCACATCGGCTCATACAAGAAGGTGCAGAGTAGGGAAGGTGCATTCAATTATATACAGTGAATCTTCATATATACAATGGATCAGAAAGAATACCAAAAAAAAAAAAAAAAAAATACAAAAAAAAAAAAAAAAAAAAAGGAAATAGGAATGGGCATATGATGTCTCATTTACATTCTTAGTGGTCTATATATATATATATATAAACATATCTATATACTTAAATATATACATATATCTATGCGCCTACTTACATACGCACCTACGCGTATGTACGTGCATATACATTGTATACATTTGTACATACATACATACATACATACATACATGTGGGCTGACTTATGTTCAGGTGGTGATAGCAGCAGAAGTCACTACATCAGGATTATTGCACGGGTTGTAGGACAGTGTATTAAATAGATTATTGCACCTTGGTTATTGCACATTAATTGTTACAGTTATGGTCACAGTTGCAGTTATAGTGCAGCATTGTAAAATCTTATAGCAGCAGGAATAAATGACCTCCGGTAGCGCTCCTTTTTACAGACAGGATGTCTAAGTCTTGCACTGAAGGAGCTGCTCAGCTCCTCTACAGTCTGGTGCAGGGGGTGGAAGGTGTTGTCCATGATGGATGTGAACTTGGACAACACCCTCCTCTCAGCCACTTCCTCCACAGAGTCCAGAGTGCAGCCCAGGACAGAAGTGGCCTTCCTCACCAGCTTGTTCAGTCTCTTTCTGTCCCGCTCTGCACTGCCAGGAGCCCAGCAGACGACAGCGTAGAGGAGGGCTGAGGCCACCACAGAGTCATAAAAAGTTTTTAGCAGAGGCCGGCTCACTCCAAAGGACCTCAGCCTCCTGAGGAGGTGGAGCCGGCTCTGGCCCTTCTTATACAGGGCGTCGGTGTTATGTGTCCAGTCCAGCTTATTGTTGACGTGAACACCCAGGTATTTGAAACTCTCCACAGTTTCTATGTCCTCCCCCTGGATGTTCACAGGTGAGTGTGGTGGGGTTCTTCTCCTGAAGTCGATCACCATCTCCTTGGTCTTACTGGTGTTTAAGCACAGATGGTTCTTCTCACACCAGTCCACAAAGTCCATGATGACCGACCGGTACTCCAGCTCGTTTCACTCAGACACACAGCCCACAATGGCCGAGTCGTCAGAGAACTTCTGAAGGTGGCAGCTGTCCGTGTTGTAGGTGAAGTCCGAGGTGTAGAGGGTGAAAAGAAACGGAGACAGAACGGTGCCCTGGGGGGCCCCGGTGCTGCAGAGTGCCACCTCTGACTGACAGCCGTGCAGCCGCACGTACTGAGGGCGGTCAGTGAGGTAGTCCATGGTCCAGTCAGCCAGATGTTTGTCCACCCTGTCCAAGCTGCTGCATATGTCTCTATGCTTGCATCCAAAGCCTTGAGTGAAGGCGTATCATGAAGGGGAGAAGTTGCCAGGTTCCATATTTCATAAACTGTTTCTGTTGGGACTCAACTGGATGGCGTAATGCCCAAAGCTTCTGACCACAGATGTGCTTAATGCCACAATTTCTGCCATGCAGTGAGAGGCGTTTTAGTACCAAATGTTTCCCTCCTACATGCACTCTGGACTGGAAACACTGAGAGCTGCTTTTTAGGATCTGATTGAATGTGACTTTGTAAAGAGCCTTGAGATGACGTGTTGTGAACTGGCGCTATAGAAATAAAACCTAATTGAAGTGAAAACATTTTAGTGTGGTTATTGTGGAGCATTACCTGATCACTGCTTGTTCCACAGGCTAAAAAACATTCTTTGGGGATTTAACAGGACATGAAGTTTCTTTTTCTTTGTCTCTATGTAACTATAAATGTCATCAAATAGTCGGCTTTTATCACTTCCATGCGTTTCATATTCCACATGACATAAATGTCTTAATGTGGGCGTGGCCAGCAGATTTTGTAGCATCTCCCTAAACAGAGCTTAGACACTGAAACAAGGTTTACCACTTTGCAATATACTCTAGTTGCATTTTCTATATATTAGCTCTACATGGCAATATTTAGCCCTAAAATCCCTGCCTGGTCCTACCTGATGCCGTCAGTATTTGTTCACCCAGAGCAACTCTTTCCTTTTCCATGTTCTTTTTGATGTAGAAAAGCTGATGGCTGGAATATTTGGAAAAGCTTTCCTCATTTCCCTTGTGATATAAAAAAAGGTAGAATATTAATTTTGTGTTATTTGTAATATTCAATAGTTTGTTTCTGTTGTAGTTCCATATTTCTGCCAGCAGGGAGCGTATTCACAACTACAAGCTCTACGCGCTTCTTCTTTTGTCTTTTTTCTCTTTGCGCTGATGCCGTTACTGCAGTTTAGAGAGAGTTAGAACAGGAGGCGTCAATATAACTAGTTACTAAGTAAATACTGATTAAAACTGTGTTATATCTTGAGTTATTGATCCTAGGAGATTATCTGCACCTGCCAGGAGGGTTTCTGGTTGCGGGACATCACCGTGTTGTTGTGTTTTGTCGAGTGAAAACTGCGGTGAGTAATGATGATTAGCGCTTAGCATAGCATGCTAACTACTGCTGATTCTAGCTGATTGCTCACTGATTTAATGGAGAAAGTATCTTTGTTATATTGTTATGCTTGGAGACGATGTTTAAAACCAGCTGGAGACAGATGAAGGTATATGAGTGAATTGAGGATGTAAAAAATTGTGTTTTGTGTAAATTATCTGTGTTAATTGAGCTATTGCTGCATGTTATTTGTACTATTACTATATGCTAACTAATGCTATATAGTTAAGTGAGCTGGTTTTATGAGCTAAAAGAAGCAACAGTGATTGAAATGTGATTTAAAATAATTCGTATACACCATTTTAGTCATTCAAGTTAGTCTTACTCCAGACTAACTTGATCCTGACAAGTTTATGTGAACGTTGATCGGATTATCAGTCTGAATAAACCACCAGATTACAATTTCATTCTGATTGAGGTAAATCTGATCACAATATTACGATTGGCTGTTTGTTCTGATTACTTTTGTCCATTTAAACGTAGCTACTGTCAACAAGGAGGTCTGATCCTTTTCTGCAATGAGGGACTCAGACCTTCATCTTCATCAGCTTCATCGGCCTCCCATATTCAGCCAAACATGACAGTCATAAAAATACACATAAAAGCCGACTCTGACTATAAATACTCATAAATCTTCTTTATTTTTGTAATGCTGATTTTTTTAGCATCATTTAAAGATGCTAACCTAAATGCTGCTCTGGTCCGATTTAAAGTTCAGTTTAACTAGTTTAACCAGATTTTTGAGACACGTCGTAAAACCACGACTAAAATGTTTTCTGCATCCATCACCGTTTCTGCTGCCAAGCAGCGCATCAGGAGTCACGCCTGTAGACGTTGTCTGCTTCAGATTCAAGACGTTTTCTTTTGAACCAGAGCAAACATCTGCTCCACAGCTGAAAAGTCGATAAGATAGTTTAAAGGTTGTGGAAAACTGGAGAACAGTCAGTGAGAGTGGCAGGAGGTCTGAGGAGTTAAAGCGGTTCTGTGTCGTTCCAGAGGTAAACAGGCTGAAGGAGAAGGTGCTGCAGCAGAACCAGGGAGCCGGCGGGCCCTCAGAGGACCTGGACCTGGCCAAGGATGAAGCTTCACGAGCTCAGGAGAGCTTAAAGGTAGAACCAGATGTTTTCTGATGTGGACCAGATCAGTTCAGTCACATCATGAAACTGAAGATGTTTTCCTGCAGATCCTGACAGAGAAGAGCCAGGCTGAACGCAGGAGGTGGCAGGAGGAGAAGCTGTCTCTGATTGGTCAAGCCAAAGAGGCAGAAGACAAGAGGAACCAGGAAATGAGGAAGTTTGCAGAAGACAGAGAGCGCTACTGCCGCCAGCAGAGCCTCTTAGTAAGAGGAGCAGGAGACCAGGAGCTGGCCCAACAGCCGAGGGGCCCAACAGTAACCCGTTTGCTCCTGCCTCCTCAGGAGTCCAAGCTGCTGGAGAAGGAGGCGGCCATGGAGAGCTGGAGGAAGGAGAGGGACGCCCTGGTTGCTGCCCTGGAGGTGCAGCTGCAGAAGCTGCTGTCCAGCCAAGCAGAGAAAGACAAAGTCATCAAGGAGCTGAGTGAGCAGAGCTCAAAGCAGCCAGCAGAGGTCAGTGTGGCGCCACCGCTTCCTTCCTCCTACGTCCTGCTGTCTCCCGATCTACGAGCAAAGTAAGCCCACTCCAGCCAATCGCTGCGCGCCCTCTGCCGGCGCTCGGCCAATCACCTGCCCCGCTGGTGGGCTTACATTTGACCAATCGCCTTCCAGCACCCGGATCCCTCATAAGCGCTCGGAGGAAGACGCTCCGCAGTCATCTTTACGTTGACAACTGTCTGGACTACTTTGGCGAGCGGTAAGTTTAAAATATATATGAATATTCTCTCTTTGTTTATTACAAATACCGAGCATGCTGCAAAGACGGCAGATTGATACGAACTCTTTCTGTTACCGTCTCGGTTTTAGCCGTTGTGTCTGTCGCTAGCTTGTACAGCGACCGTCACGCTTTTTTCATACAGTAATAATAATATTTTACATGAATGTGATCAAGTTTGCATCTTGATCACACTTGATCGCGCTGTGCTGCTGCTGTAATAATGCGCGCTTCGCGGAGGTTGTGCGCGCCGGCCGCCCCGCTTTAGCGCTATTCAGATTACAGTTATGATCATCACTTTATGAATGATCATAAATGCGGGCTCCTTTGATTTTTGTCTACCTCCCGCCAAGAAAATAAATAGAAATTACACTTGGTGTTATAGCAACAACATTATACGAACAAGTAACACGATTATATTAACAAGTGTTGATTAATTTTTGATAGAATTATTATTAATATCCCAATTTAATTAATTTTACTTAATTCTCGCCTAAAATAGCGCTGTTTTAAATATAATATTGTTACTGCAACACCAACAAGTCTTATTTTTTGTCCTTAATACATTTATTGCAAAAAAGTTTATTATAAAATAATTTTTTTTAAATTCCCGCCTAAAACAATGCACTTTATTTGCAGTATAGTACAATATTTGATACCTGGTGATGCTTTATAGCATCAGTAAATGGTAAATAAATGCTGCTGCTCATTTGTAAGTTCTTTAAATGCTGATTGTAAAAATTGACATAAAAATCCAGAGTAATGATCGTGCAATATTTCAAATGATATTTCTACCAGTCACATTGTGCTTATGCTGCTCTCCTTTTAGATCATGTATGCGTATCCCGTGTTGCGTAAAACTCCTCAGGGTCGACTCCTGATGGGGCCGACTGAGGAGGCAAATAGGAGTACGGTGGTGGTGGCCGGGAGGGCCCGGCGTAAGGAGGAGGTTCTGGCCGAGGCCGCTGCCTTTGTGAGGCAGAACGGAGGGGATCCTGGTGACCAGTTCCTGGTTCTGGCTCATTGTAAGATCCAGTTTGGAAAACACCAGAACCAGAGGTTCCGCTGGCTGCTGGAGAACTCCCTGGGTTACGCGGTGTAGCTGGTCAGCAGCATCACGGGGGAGGAGGAGAGGGAGGAGCCGCTGTCGGCCAGCAAACACCTGTTCCTCAGGTACACCTCCCAGATCAGGGAGATAGGGGAGGCTGTGGAGGTGTATGGGAAGAAGCAGGCCTTGCTCCAGGAGGCCCAGAGGAGCGGTGACTCTGGGTGTTTGATGGTGGAGTTTGGCGACTTCAAGGGCAGGTCCATGAAGGAGGTGTATGAGGAGCCAGGCAAGGAGGCCCAGGCTCTGGTCACCTACCTGAAGACAGCAAAGGCCAGGCCCAACACCAACATGGCCCTTTTCAAGGACTATGTGCTGAAGAGGCAGGCTTCAGCTGTAGCCCACCTGCCCACTGTGACAGCTCCTTCCTCCTCCTCCTCCACCTGCTGCCACTCCACCTGCTGCCGCTCCACCTGCTGCCACTCCACCTGCTGCCACTCCACCTGCTGCCACTCCACCTGCTGCCACTCCACCTGCTGCCACTCCACCTGCTGCCACTCCACCTGCTGCCACTCAGAGCAGGCCCCTGACGGCTGACGGCGTTAACGCTCTGCTGGCACGTGGGAAGCATTTGTCTCCCTCACAGTTGGCACGAGAAATTGTTTCTCCAGCCAAACCCTGTAAGTACTGTGGTGATTTTCATGTTGTATACGTCATATTAAAAAATATATATATAAATAAAAAAAATTAAAATACTTCTGACAGCTCCAGTGCCACGTGTCCCCTCTCCGTCTACATCCGCTGCCCGCAGACAGCTCTTTAACTGTGGTGAGCATCATTATCACACATGCAGATACTGGATGTTGGCGACGTGTGCTCACTTTATTATTTTACAGACGCTGTTGCTGCTGCTGGGGATTTTTTTAAGGAGCAAGACGACCAGGAGACGGTGACTGTGGCCTCGCAAGCTGAGGAAAAACTTCCTCAAGGTATGTGAATCACAAACGTTTCACAAAGTAATGTGTGTTTATAAGTATTTTTAAATGACCCAACATGTTCTTTTATCTTATTGCACAGAGAATTAGCTCTGATCCCAGTGTCAGTCTACACTCACTCTTCAAAGCAAAAAGGGTATTTAAAGGTGTATGTTTATTTCATTTTATCCCGATCAGCGACTAAAGCTCCTTGTAGTCGTCTCACATGCCCCCTGCCCCCCCCCCCCCCCCCCCCCCCCCCCCAGTGGCTGCACAATGTTGGAGTTAGAGGAGCTCCTAGTGTTGCTGTTGCTTTGTTTCACACTTGGCTCATCCCAGCTCACTTTTCTTCTTGTATCTGACCTAATGGTGCATGGGTGAAAATCAGAATGCTTTTCACTGACTCCTTCCATAACTTCACCCTCTCCTCATCATATTGTGTCTCTCTCCTACCCATCATGCTTTGCACTAAACGTTGTAGCTTTGTAGCTGTCTGGTAGTGCTGAAAAAGAAAGGCTGTGACAGTCTGTGCTTAACAACAAACTAATTGGAACTTTTTCCACTCCAGCCTCAAGAGGCCCTGCTCCTCCTCCTCCTCCTCCTCCTCCTCCTGCTCCTCCTCCTCCTGCTCCTCCTCCTCCTCCTCCTCCTCCTCCTCCTCCTCCTCCTCCTCCTCCTCCTCCTGCTCCTGCTCCTGCTCCTCCAGCGCTGTGGACTCCTGGCCCCGTGTTCCAGCCCCCTGCAGAGCTTCCTGGACACTGGAAGGAGCATCTTCCATCTTTCCAGCAGGACTGGATCCTGAAGGCTTTATTCAGGGCTAACCCTAAAACAGGGAAGCCAGAGCTGGTGCCACAGCTCACCTCCTGGTGGTCTCCTCCCCAGCCTCCGACCACCTTCACCCAGCCTCCTGCCTCTCCTGATCTCTTCTTCTGCCGCCCTTTGTTTCTCTGGATGCCTCTGAAGATGTTGTCCATCATCTGTGTCCAGCCAGCTTGCAATAGTCACAGGCTGACAGCAGCTGGCCTGTACAGCACTGTGGTCAAGGTGCTGGACATAGATGGTGGTATGATATGACCTCAGAGTATCTAGAATGCAAAGGGTGCAAGAAGAAGTATCCGGCCTGGTCAGAGGACATCCTGGGACAGCTGGACATCCTGGGACAGCTGGACATCCTGGGTCAGAGGACATCCTGGGACAGCTGGACATCCTGGGTCAGCTGGACATCCTGGGTCAGAGGACATCCTGGGACAGCTGGACATCCTGGGACAGCTGGACATCCTGGGACAGCTGGACATCCTGGGACAGCTGGACATGGGACACTGCAGGAAATTCCCCGCCCTTCTGACATACAGGCATGACACATTAATGATAACAGCAATGTTCTATAATATGCTTGTGCTGCACTAAACTAAATGGTGGAAAATGTCCTGCATCCCTTTAATAAACACTGAGCAGAGCTCTTTTCCTGTCTGTAGCGTAGCGACTCATGTGACTACAGAGTGGTCATCCTGATGCGGGAGAGAACTCAGGGCAACAGCGTCACGCAGCTTCACAAGAAGCTGCAAGAGGAGCACAGCGCAGCGTGGACCCGCCGCACGCTGGACTACTTTGCTGCCTGTGAGCCCTTCACTGACTCCTGTCTGGTCGAGCCGCCAGTGTTCTCTGCCCCCCCGCCCCTCCCGGCCCTCCCTAAACCCAAGTGGCTTCTGGCTGTGTACGCCAGGGACGTCCTGTCACGGCTGCCTGAGGTAAAGGCCAGAATAACCTCTGTGTTTGGCTCCGTGCTCAAGATGGACTCCACCAAAAAGGTAAAAACAATCAAACGTGAATGATTGTAATTGCTTTTATTCATTCATATATATATATATATATATATATATATATATATATATTTATTAGGGCTGGGCAAGTTAACGCGTTAATTTCGCGTTAATTCATTACACTATTAACGGCGATATTTATTTTATCGCGCATTAACGCATGTTGCTCACATGCTTTCAGTCAGTGTCAGTCAGCAGCCTTCCACCTCCATCTAAATCGCTTCATCCCAGGTGGCTGATTTTATCTTTTAATGTTGTTGTTTTAAACGCAGAGAGTAAAAGTCATCTTCTTGGTTTCCCCTGCAGGGACCAGTGCCAGCGACGCCCACTTCCAGGCCGACCTCCTGGAGGGTCTGATGCTGGAACCAGGACCGCATGGAGGAAGCTGTGAGCTGAGGATCTACAGCAGCGCTGAGAGGGAGGCCATGGACCGACTCAGCTTGGACGAGCGCTACCAGCCTCCTGGGTCACATACAGGCAAGAATGATTAACCTTAACTCAGACGTGTTGGCAGAAGAAAAAACTGTTCTAGTGGTTTCTCTGGAGATGCATCCATGGTTTGCTGATGCCGACGTATTTCCACCAACCAACACTGACATGCAGCGCTAAAAGGAATCCTCCATTTTAAAAGCACAGAAACCAAAGCAACACATTTAGTGGTAAAAGATGTTTTTATTCTTCCTGATGAATAAACAAAGTCTAAAGCAGGTCAGAGACTGAAAGAGCCTGGAGTTTCATCACTTTCTACTTTCACTTTTTACTCTGCTACTTTCCACCACTATGGAGTGCATGTTTGAATACTTCCTTAGTTCACATTCTTGACTAATAATCTGTATTCTGCGTTCTTCTACAGGGGAGCTTCTTGGGATGGAGTACCTTTACAGTCAGTCTGGTCGTTCGCTGACTGTAATGGACAACCCAGAGGAAGAGGATCGGCTGGTGGAGCTGATGGATGATGAGGCGGTGCGCGATGAAGGCTTTGTGGAGGAGGAACCCGAGAACCTGACCGTGCCCGTCCTCTTTGCTCCAGAACACAGCAGCGTCCAGCAGGCCTCCAGCCCCTCTTCCTCTGCACCGTCCACATCCAGCCGAGGAGATCTACGTCAGCGCCTCAACCAGAGTCCTCTGCCTCCTCCTCTGCCTCCTCCTCTGCCTCCTCCTCTGCCTCCTCCTCTGCCTCCTCCTCTGTCTCCTCCTCTGCCTCCTCCCCTGCAGCGCTCTGTCCAGCCAACTGGAGCCTCTGGTCCTGCAGCATCAGCTGGGTCCAGCGTTGCAGACCAGGCCCCTGTGAGTAGACGACACGTTAGCTTCAGTGCAACATCACTGAGATTTTACATGCTGTAATGTATTTTGTATTTTAATACTTTCATGCAGGCTGCAGTCCTCGGACCTGACGGCATCCCAGGCTGGGATAAGGTCCAGGACTTGGCCGAGTACCTGGTGACCCTGCGTCAGGCTCTCTACCTGGACGAGCAGCAGGTCAGAGGTCATCTGCCTGTGACCTCTGACCTGGACAAGAGGAGGATCAGTTACCAACCCAGGCACCAAGCCAAGCTGGCACACGGCCGCTTTAAGGCCCCCAAGAATACGGGCGTCACCCCGGGTGTGGACAGTGTCAAGAGGAGCCTGATTGGTCCTCCAGGGGGACCGGCTCAGTGGCCCAGCACCAGTCGTCTAGTTGAGGCTCTGTGCATTAAATTGTGTTCATTGCACAAGTCCCCAACAAAAAAGGATGGAGTGCAGCTTCCTCTGTGGACCAAAGTTCTCACCGACTACCACCACATCTGAGACCTGGTGCTGGACTGCCCCCCCCTGATGGAGGCCACCTCTCTGCAGCTTTTTGTCCTCAATCAGAGGACTCTGACACAGTGGTAAGCACAATGTTTTTTTTTTTTTTACTTTGACATTTGAAATAAAAGTATCACATTTAATTGTAATGGTGACAGTTTTCTGATTGCAGGTTTAATTGAAGGGAGAGCACGCAGGAGATTAGTATCCTCACCCAGGGCCTTGCTGCAGAGGACCACATCGTTGTGGCCAGCTCACAGCTGCCTCCTCCGGGGGAGAAGCTGGACGAAGCGCCGTCCCCCTCAGGACTCCAGCATGAGTTTGCCCTCCCGCCAAACAGAGCAGGTAAGGCTCCTAAGCTGCGGCCAGGCAGACGACCTGCTAGTGCCACCGTCCTGCAGCCCGTCACCCCAGCAGTTCCTCTTACTATCCCAGCTCAGCTTCTTTCATTGAACCCTGGGTCGACAGTGATGGCAGCAGGTCATCACAGGGCTGCTCCTCCCCTGGCTCCTTATTTAACACCTGCCACACAGGTGGCTCCTGCACCCACTGCTCCTGCGTCTGTGTGCCGCTTCACTGAGAGGAACAGGCGACGCAGGGCAGAAGAGGAGGCCACCGGGAGCCAGAAACGAAAGTATGTGCGAGAAGTGGCTTTTAACAAGTGCAGCAAATGTGGGCAGCCAAAAACAAAAGAGTTTGGCCACAGCCGATTTGGCAGCGCCACTTTCTGCCCCAGTGCTTCAGGGGCAAATCCTTGGAGCAGTGGCTGGTAGAACAGCGGCAGCTGAAGAAACCGGGAAACCCACCCTAATAATAATAATAATAATGATTATAATAGTAACAAAACCAATAACATGTAAATATATATATATATATATATATTAGGGCTGGGCAAGTTAACGCGTTAATTTCGCGTTAACTCATTAGACTATTAACGGCGATATTTTCTTTAACGCGCGTTAACGCATGTTGCTCACATGCTTTTATTTTGTGAAGGTCTGTCCAACTTCCCTTTGTGTGTGCCGCACTTCCGTTTCAGCGCTTCCCTCGGCCAAATAACATTAGTTTGACTGAAATGATCAACTGTCGCAGCAACAGTGTCAAAACTTGCAGAGCAATGGAAGTGGCAGGTCAGGGCCACAGCTTCAAACTATTCATGAGTGAGTGGATGATACAAAGAAGTGGCCTCATATAACGTACGAGGACATTTTAACCTGTTTTGTGTCGTTACTTGGTGCGGACGGCTCTGCTGTGCGACTTTACCGAAGCGAACCTCCGCAGTGAAAGAGTTGGATCGGTGTTAATAAATATCAACATGGATGACCTGGTATTCATGGAGGCTGATGTGCGTTCAAGCTAAAACTAGTCCGACGTTCACGCTGCTGGATCCTGACTGCATCAATCGGCTCTACGAGACCTCAGAGCGCTCTGATGCTGCGGCTCCAGGGAAAGCCTTCAGTCATGCAGCGGCGACTTATGGAAGGTAGGCTGATGAATTATCTGATTCAGAAACATACTGGCCGTTGGCTCGTTGTGATTAGATTGCTGCTCAGTTAATTTTGTAATGTTTGGGATTTAACTGATGTTATGAGAGGATATCAAAACATTAGCTTACCTGTCTCCTCTCCTCTTGACGTCTCCTGGTTTTGTTTTTTTTGTAGACTTCGCAGCCCAGACACTTTTCTGGCGTCATGTGGTCTTATGTTGGTCTTTTGTCCACAAAATGAAAAAAACATACGGTCGTTTCGTTGGTTTCTTCAGATTTTAAGCTTTTAACCACAGGCGAAGGGATTCCTCATTCTTCGGCTGAGGGTGAAGGAAGTAGGGCGCCTCGTATCCACAGCTTTTGTACACGGTCGATGATTAAAACACTCCTGCTCCACGTAAACCTTTCTTTTACACCCGTTACTATGACAACCTCTAACCACACAAATGATCCCGGTCTTCCTCGAAGTCATAATGACGTGTAATTTGAGACGAAGTAGCCGCATGAGCCGCTTCTCAGATAGCTAAACACTGACAGGAAGTGAGCGGGCGGAAGTCTCGCCCAAACAAACGTCAACTCGCTGCCTCCATGTTTCCGTCAAAAATAAGGTGGATATGCACGCGAGAAAGCAACAACAAAAAAACGCGTGTCAACGTCAAATAAACGCAAGCAACGCAAGCATATCGAGTTAGCAAGCATTTCAGTTTAAAGTTCTTTCAGCATCGAATATGACAGAAACAAGTTAGTTGTAACCACTGCCAAGTTAAACTTTGGTATTGAACATTAAATGGTAATGCTGCTCCCTGCTGTTACCTCAGAAATTGCCTGTTTTTGGTAGATTTTTTCCCCATAAAGAGAATTCCCTGTCAGTGGCAATAAGCTTTAATTTATTATTATTGCTATTTTTTGTTTTACATGTTTAAGTTGAGCTTTACACTAAATATGTGTTACTGATAAGTGCTACAAATGTTACAACACTTTTGTTCATATGGCAGCAGAACATTAAAATAAAAGTGCTCTTTACACTACTTTTGAATTCATTCTTGGAGTTTGTAAATACAATGCAATTAATCGCGATTAATCAGGGCGATTAATCGTGATTAAGTATTTTAATCGTTGGCCAGCCCTAAAAATAAATAAAGGTTACTACTTCATATCACGGGTTCTTTTAGGAACGTAACCCCTGTGAGAAACGAGGGTTCACTGTAACCGTATAAGTCTAATAAAAGCTTCCTGAAGGGTCCCGGCCCAGACGGGCATGAAGACATCAGCAGCTTACATCTTAAAGCTGCAATGTGAGAGTCAAATTTCAACTTTTAAAACAAATCTGAATAAACGGTACACCCAGGTTAAAACCTTGTTGCCAGTCCTTGCCTGTCCTGTATCTTGTCTGACTTCATGCAACCACTTCCCTCCCTTCAGCCAGGCTGAGGAAAAGACTTCACCGTCAAAGCTTCAGTGCAGTTCAGCTGTCCTCGTTTCAGCTGGTTGTGCCTCAATGGACAAATAGCTGTCAGTTCTTATGCCGATTAAACTGAATGTTACAACCTTGGAGCTGATTGTTCCATTTGATTCAGGCGTGATGGACCAGAGAACCTCTAAAAGTTTCAGGACACCGGCCCTCCAGGACTGGAGCTGGACACCGTTGGAACAGGAACCTGAAGCTGAAAATGTGGGACTGTCCCTTTAAGAGGAGCAGCAGGACGCCGTGCACGCTGCGGCTCTGTGTGCGCGTTCACACGTTTCCTGTGTAAAACTAAAAGTCCAGAATAGGATGAAGTTGTGATGTGGAAATGTTCCATGTGGTTCTGTTGTTGGTGTTGGTTCAGCTTCTGGTTTGGTGCCGCAGGAGTTTAGCTAGAAAATTAAAAACTGGTCTTCAGTCTGTCCAAGTCAGCAGTTTGGAAGTAAAGAAGCTGATTTTAGTCCCAGACTGTCAGCGTCGGCTCTTCTTTCATTCTCAACGTGTTTTCAAGGTTTGGAAAGATGGAGCAGAAATATCATTTCATCATTGCTTTGAGTTTTTGCTGCTGATTTATTCAACTAAAGAACAAAATCTGTCATTTAAAAACATGTCAGAAAGAAGATGGAAATGTTTTACTGTAAATTAGGACTTTTTTAAAGTCAGTGTTGATAGAAAAAAATCTGTTTTATTGAAACAAGCGTCAGAGTTTTATTGAAAATTGATCAGAGGAACAGAAGAGAATGAGCAGCAAATGAATCAAACACAGAAGAAGAAAATCTGTTTATTGCTCATTAAAACACATGAAGTAGAACTGCAGCAAATATACAAAAGGAAGATTTAACATGTGAATGTAAAAAGTGTTTAGAAAAATAGGAGCCGACAGAAACAGATAATGTCCAGAGATTGAGAAAAACTGGCCAACATTTCAATGAAATCTGACTGATGAATGAAAGTAAAAAACCAAGAGAGAAAGTCAACATGCTGATATTCAGAGTGAAGCTTTGACTGGAAACAGGCAGAAAAACAACATGTGGATCCTAGAATAATCCCAGCTTCCATCTTTAAAGGACTGGAAGAGGAAGAAGTTTCCAAGGAATCATTTAGAAGAGTTTCACAAAGAAACAGATTGAATCCATGAATGTGAAAACGTGTTTCTGAGTGAAAGAGACATACATGAACAGATTGAACTATGTGTTCAACAGGGAGAGGCTTTCTCTGACAGGAGGAGACTCTAGACTCAATCAGCACAGAAACACTGAGGAACTAGGACTGGACAACCAGAACCCAAAGCCAGGAAGCAGAGGTTCAGTGAATGTGGTGTTGAAGGTGTGGAGGTGGATCAGTGAGTCAGAGGAGACTCTGTAGAAGGACAGAATACCAGCAGGACAGTCCACATACACTGCTGCTCTGTGGGAGACGGAGGAGGAGGAGATAGATGTTACTCTGTTTTTGTGACGGACAGAGTAACCATCATCAGAGCATCTCAGCCTCCAAGACTGATCATTATATCCAAACCAACAGTCTTCACTGATTCCTTTCCTCCTGATTCCTCTGTAACTCACTGATATATTAACTTCTCCTCTCCACTCGACCTCCCAGTAACAGCGACCAGTCAGACCAGTTCTACACAGCAGCTGAGGACGATCAAATCTGTCTGGATGATCAGGATATGACTGAAGCTCCACAAATGTCACCTTCCTGTTGTCTTCAGACAGTTTGAGTTCTCTGCTCACTGTGTTTGTGTCGATTGTGAGTTGACAGGAATCTGATGGAGAGAACAAAGACAATCCAGCTGCAGTTATTGATCATTTATTGACACTTTGATGATGACTCCTGAATGAGTGATGGACAGTTTGAAGATGGTTGAATGTGAGCTGCTTTGCTGTCATGAATCAAATGAAAAACACACTTACATTTCCTCAGACCTGGTGTCAACCATCGGACTCCAGCAGGCTCCACCCTGAAAGGAGGAGGGGGGTCAGACCATCAGTCTCTTTCAGCAGCAAACATGGACATTACATGTCTCTCAGACACACATTGTCCTCCACCGAGAAAGGACCAGTCCCACATTCGGACACGTCCACTTGTTGTAAAAATCCAGGGAAAGAAAAAGAGCTGAGAGCAGACAGACACCTCGGCTCTGATGATGATGATCACACCCGCCGACAGGGGGGACAAACAGGACAGAAGGGGGGCCCAAAACGGACCCTCTGATCATTAAAATGGTCAGTGTCAGTCAGCGCGCGCTAACTGCAGCAGGAGTGTCACGGCTCTCTGCTGCTCCCCCTCCCCTCTCGTACATGGCTCAGTGGGACCAGCCAATCAGCACACAGGCTCAGCCTGGCCCGCCCACTCAGCTTCTCTTCACTCAACACACAAACAACCGCGCGGCTCCTGTTCAGACTGGGAGAGAGACCGCACAGCAGAAAAACATGAAGAGGGGAATAAGCGCCGTTTGGCTTTAATACCGTAAATGAAATCAAGCTGTATGGTTTGTAAAAAGCCGATTAAATGCAGTGGAAACACAACAAATTTATCTAAGCACGTGAAAACCCATGAGCAAGAAAACGTCGAGAAACAGAAAAGGAGACGAAACTTCTCTCACTGCTCCGAAAGACCCACAGACTGACGTCACTGACTGAGGCGTTTCAGTCCTCCAGAGAACATCCAGGTAGATCAGTGTTCATCTTCAGCAGCAGTTCATGTTAACTTTCAAAGTAGATATTATCTATCATATGTTACTGGAGCCCACAGAGAAAATGCAATTAAGATATTTTAAGAACCTTTTAAGAAGTACATATATCCTATTAAAAAGTGTTATTTAGCTAATCCTTAATTTATCTCACGACGGGGAAATTTATAGGATTAAAGAAACAGGCAGGTGCACACAACACAGACAAAATTACATAAGGATTGAAAGATATATGAGGTGGATTAGGAAGAAAAAAACAAACATAAATTATTATTATTATTATTATTATTATTATATAATTGTAATAGTAGAATAAAAATCACAAAACCCGAAAGGTCAACAGTTTCATGATACATCAAGCTAAGATGTCAAAAGTATCTGTGAATGTTGTGCGTTTAATGGCAAAAAGAAAGCCTTTCTCAGAGTTTCAGAGGGCAGAGAATTCCCAAAGTATCTAACATATTCTACTTCTTGCAATGGAAGGGAAAAAATTGTTAGGGACTGGCTAATATACAGCAGGTCAAAAAAGGCCATATTTTGACTGCAGTGCTGCTGTTCTCTGATGAAGAAAAGATCATCTAGTGCACTAAATTCAATAGATGGGTTGAAAATATCCAGTATAAAATACAGAAATTTCCAGGGCATGAAGTACACAGTTAAGTTGACTTTGTGTGTGTGTGTGTGTGTGTGTGTGGTGGCGGCAGCAGGTGTAGGGGGGCCCAAAAAGACTGTGCTGTCCCGGGCCCTAGCAAAGCTGTCAGCTGGCCTGATGATGATGATGATGATGATGATGATGATGATGATGATGAAACATTACTACCTGCAGTGGATGTAGTGAGGACAGTAGGTGGCGCTGTAGCACAACTCATTTCTCCAAACAGAGGAAAAGCTCCAACAGAGAGGAGAAAGGAAATCCCTCAGTAACAACCTGAAGAAACAGCCTGAAGCCTAAAAGGACATCAGGAAACTAAGTTAACATTTCTGGAAGCTCCAGCTGATTTAATAATCAGCATTAAAATACAATCAATCTAAACACTGACACCAACTCTGGATCCCTGTTCCATCCACACTCCCACACACAGATGGAGGAATGAAAGACTAAAGAGCCCTGTGGAAATCTGCTGTGGCCACACTGGAAGATCCAGAAATAGAAACATTAAAAAGGAGAAGCTGCATCACATTCAACAGAGTTCAACAAGAATCAAAGATCTGATCTCTGAGCTCAGACTCACAAACCAGGGAGAGGCTTCCATCATCACAGACCTCTGACAAACACCTCCGACCTTTCAGCTCTTCCTCTACCAATCAGCACCACCAGGTGGCGCTGCACACATTTACAATGAGACCAAGAAGAAGATGCAGCTTCCTGAATCCAGCAGCTGCAGTAATGGCTTGTAAAAGTGTCCAAGGAGCCTCTGGAACAAGGCCCCCAGCAGATAAAACAGTCCAGAGAGTCTTTGTTTGCATCTTTCCACACAGATTTCGAACCTGCTTTGAGAGGGAAATGAAGTCCCGTTCTACTGATGATGACACGCTCTGATATCACAGATCAGGAGCTGCTGGACTTCTCCATTTCCAGCATGGAGGACATATAAGATCTCAGCTCTGATGAGGAGCTCGCCTGCCTTCAAACTGATTCAGGCTCAGAGAAATATTTCCAGATGAAGTCATACTAAAATGTTGGATTGTCACGCTGCTGCAAGCAGACAGGCCAAGAAGAAAGCTTCAAGTTCTTCTCCTGTTCAGCTCTACGTTCCTTTCAGAGACTTCAGCTCCTCATGAGGAGAACTAAAGCCTGGAACAGACTGTCACAAACATCCTGACATCTCCTCCCTGAACAAAGGTCTGCAGCATCAAGGTGACTCTTAGCTTCATCTATGGAAAGATCTTCTCTAAAGGGGGCGGAGCCGCTTCGATTTCCGGTCGCAAGAGATCAGGCAAATCATCCGCTCCCCCCGCCAAGCGCAGCAAAGGACGTCCGAGCTCTAACCCGGCTGCAGCTGATGCTACGCCTGCTCCCGCTCATCGCTCCGTTGCAAACCTAGGACCTTCTTCGGCTTCTCAACCCACAGCGACAACTTCCTTCATTAATCCTTCAACTTTCAGCCTCCATCTGCTCCACATTGGACACTCTAAATGCGATCCGTTTCAACACTGCTCGCCTTCAAAGCTTGGAAAACCCCCTCACTGCCACGTCATCTCTGCCGTCAACCTCACAGTCGGATCTCCTCCCTGCTCATCCCTCATTCACACTTGCAAATGCCCGCCCCGGGCCAACCCTAGGTAAGATGTATCTAAACATGTTTTTCTCATTTTTTTTTTTGTATGAGCTCGCTTATTTATGCTTGTTCCTGCTTCCCATTGTTGTGATATTACCGCCAGGATCATCAAAATAATTGATCTCAGAATGAATTCTGAACAGTGGAAGGGTCACAAAGGAATTCCACTCTGCCCGTAACACGAGACTCTCAAGGCTTGGACGGCCCTTTCTCCCAGCAGGAGGTCAGCTGTGAGCCCTCCTAACAGATAAAGCCGGGCGTACACTGTACGAGTTTTTCAGTCGTGGTACTTATATACATCTCAAACTGTGCGACGGAACCGCGGGGTTTAAAAAGTTCACCGCTCACGATCTGTGCTGCGCGACGCTCGGACGAGACCGGACTGCTCACACTGTACGTCGTGTCCCCTCTGGGACCGCTCGCTGTGGTGGCAGAGGCAGGCGAGCGACGGTAGGTGACAGGGACCCAGGGCAGGGGTTCGAGCCCAGCTCTGGCGAGGCCCGCAGGAGGCACCGGGCGTCGGGGGAACGGAGGGGAGAGAGAGGAGTGACGAGACGCATCGGCGGCCGCGCGGCATGGCAGGTCGCCTGGCCCGCACCCCCCCCCCCCAGCAAGCGGAGGAGTGCCGAAACAGGCGGCCAGCGCGTTGCGCGGACCTGACGGCTCGCCCTCCCCAACACCGGCCGGAGGTTGCTTCAGGGACGCCCGCTTCCCTCCCTCCGCTGGCGGGGACGGAGAGGAGGGGAGGGCGCCCCCTCATAGCTCTGCTTGAACAGCAGGATGCGCTCACGAAAACCTCACGACAGCCGACTGAATTTCAAACATGTTTGATTTTCACCGATCGTCCGATTCCTGATCGGCAGGTAGTCGTGAGAAGCCAGTCCCCCCTCCTCCCCCCCTCTACGATCAAGCTGAAATTCGGCCCGATTCAAAAAATGCTCGCACGACTGAATAATCGGCCCGAAAAGGGGAAAAACTCGTACAGTGTACGCCCGGCTTAAGACACAGCACAGACAAAGAGCCCAGATCACTTCAGCATTCTTCTGCAGACCTGTTCAGCTCCACTACAGCTCTCTGAGAGCAGACAAAGGAGGCCAGACCATGAGGGCCTGGTCGGCCCTCACCGACACACCAGCCAGCAGCTGAGGGAGATTTCCGGAGCAGCCACGCTTGATCCAGGGTCTGCTAGATTCGACTGCCTGGCTTCAGCAGAGGACCTGACTGAATCCGGACAAACAACATGTCCGGGCAAATACAGAGCTAAGTTGCAGTCCTAACTTCACAATCAGATGCAGGGGAAAAAATCCTGCATCTGAAACAGCTCTGTGTATTTTTTTTTCAGCCTGTACAGGGAAGTGAACACCAATGGAGCTGAAGGCTGGATGCTGAGGAAAACCCCTGCTCATGGAACTGCAGCCGGTTCAGAGAACGTGCTCACACCAGGCCTCTGACCCAACCACGCCGTTAGCCACAGGCTGCTGCAAGGCTAACGCTAGCCTTCCAAGAACCGAGCGCTAGCCCGCTAGCGCTAGCCAACAACTTCCCTCCTTCAACGCTTCCCTGTGAATGGCCAAAACTGGACCGAACTGACACGAAACAAATGACAGAGGTTTGGGCAGCGGGCTGAGGGTGAAGTTAAAAAGGTTTATTGGGAAATGTTTGTAAACCGTGGGGTTTAGAACAAAGGGCTAACCGGTAGGTCGCGCTAGCTAACAGGATACTAGCCTTGCTAACATCCGGTTTCGGACCCCTAAAAAGGAGTCTGTTTTAAAGCATAAAGCGTAACTGTTCTGCCCCGCCATCCTCCGATGGTGCTATAAGCCTTATTCCCGCATCAATATGGTATATTAATGCCGGTTTTCAAGGCAATTTCGGCAACTTTATGTTGTAACCTCTTAGCCACCGAGTTGCCACAGCGACCCCATGCGCCTGGAGGGAGAATCGCATTAACAAACTCGGTCGTTTCTGAATTAAATGATTTTACAGGACAAACGGTCCTCAGAATATTGTTTCAACAAATAATGTTTTGCTTGACTTGGGCTTTGCATTGTGAATGGATTGAAATACATGGCAAATGTTTTAACTCCATTCCATGTTTTTGTTAATCAGATCTGCAGTGAACCAGGATTCACTGAAGTATTCTGATTATGATCAACCACTTTTGTTTGTCTTTTGTTTGTTTTTGCATGTAAATAGTTCCTTAGCTTAGCTTCTTTTTATCTTCATTTTGCTTAGTAGTTTAGTTAAGTTTCACTAGCCTAGTAGAGAGGATTTCTTTCTAATATTTCTAATATTGTGTTAATTCAGGTAAACAGCATCACATAGTGATGTTCTCTGGATGTTCATTTTATTTCTGTTATTAAATTCTTGAACTTGAAAAGAAGCTGTCACTCCTTTATTCTATGTGTGTGCAGGTTTTGCTGTTAAAAGATCGCTAGTGCTCGAATTCATCCCTTTTAACCGTTGTCTTGATATCAGCTTAAGAGCTGATCATCACCAGACAATACTTAACAGACAGAGAGTTATTTAGGAAACATTAAATAACTTTTAACAGTGTATAATTGCACAACACCATTCAGGCATGCCTTATATTCCTATGCACTCTAATGTTTCTTCCCGCCTTCGTTCAAAAATCATTCAAGGGAAATACATTAATTTGGTGTCACTTATTCTTCCCTCTCCTGAAGTTGATCAGCAAGTTGCCTCTGCAGGCGAAGTCACAGCCATTTTCAAATCATCCGATCCCCGTTTATCCAAAGACCTCTCTATTGGCCAATTTCTCGCTGCATTCAGTATTTACCGTGACATTTTATGTTCAGTTTATCCAGACCGCAGGGTCGAACTTGATACATATCTCTCATTAATAGCAGACCTTCACATCAAATTCGGCAGTAATCTATTCTACCAATATCATAAATCATTCTCCACAAAAGCAGCTGCAACCCTGGTGCAACACGGCAGATTGGTCTGTTCTGGACACAAATATTTTAATCATGCTGACTCAATCTACTCCTTGTTCCTCCTGTCATTCCATCGGCCACCTCAGTGCTTTTTGCCCATCTATTCCCTTCAAGCCTAGTACTTCTTTTCCCCCTCCTCCACCCCCATCTTCTTCTTTTCAAGACACAGACAGCAGAGGTAGAAATATTAAGGTATTTAATTTCAAGCCTATTTGCAATAATTTCAACGAAAGCTTCTGCTCCTTTCCTAAATGTGGTTTTCTTCATATTTGCAGCTATTGCAAGGAGGCACATCCAAAATCAGTCTGTCCCCGCTGTGCACGCTTCATAAACAATCGTACCTCCAAACCTGAATTGCTCATCATCTTTCCACACCCATCATTATATCTGAATTAGCGATCTGTCTCCTTCATCACCCTGATCGTACTTTTGTTAATTTCATTCTTACCGGTTTATCCCAAGGATTCTTTGTCGGAGTTTTTAACCCCCCCCCCTACCACCCATGTATCACCTAATCTTCAATCTGCCCTGAGAGAACCTGAAATAGTAGATCAATTACTTCACAAAGAAGTTTCCAAAGGGTTCATGATTGGTCCTTTCAAAACTTCTCCCTTCGCTCCTTTCCGTGTCAGCCCTCTCGGGGTAGCTACCCGTAAATATTCCAGGAAAAAGAGGCTCATCTTGGATCAATCCGCCCCCCATTCTGGCCGCCATTCCTCTATTAATAGTCTCATCCCTCTTTTTCCCTTTTCCCTCTATTACGCTTCTGTGGATCATGCAATTTCATTGATCAAACTCTTCGGCCAAAGGGCCTGGCTGGCTAAAGCCGATATTTCTGACACCTTTAAAATCATTCCCATTCACCCTTCTCAGTGGTTCGGTGCTAAATGGAAGTCCTTGTTATACTTTGCCGTCCGCCTAACATTTGGTTGCATGAGTAGTCCCTCATTGTTTGACAAAATCTCAGAAGCACTGTGTTGGATTCTCCTCAGTCACTCATCTTCCACGTGTTCTCCATCTCCTAGACGATTTTCTGCTTATCGATCCTCCCTCCAACGGTCCCAGTTCGTCACTTTTTAAACTGAAAACGCTCTTTTCACGTCTCGGCGTTCCCCTGTCTGAAGAGAAAACCATCGGCTCAGTAACAAAAATTTAGTTTCTAGGCATAGACCTTGACTCAGTGGCCATGATGGCATCGCTGCCAACAGACAAGCTGTCTCGAATCCGTGAGATTTCACAATCCTATAGCTCTGCATCGGTTATTTCTAAACGGCAGTTGCTTTCCTTGCTTGGTCACCTCAATTTTGCCATGCGCATCATTCCCCAGGGTCGCTCTTTCATTTCCCGGCTACTCGACTTGGCTAATTCTGTTCCCTCCCTCCTTGACCAGGTTACTCTGGGTGAAGGCTGCCGGTCCGATCTTTCTTTTTGGGCTAGACTACTTTCTGACTGGAACGGCAAATCTTTTTTCTACGACGATATTATTCAGTCTCCTGACATGCTGCAATTTTTCACGGATGCTGCCCCATCCGTGGGTTTTGGGGGGTTCTTTCAAGATAGCTGGTTCACAGGTTCGTGGCCTCCTTCCTTTATCAACTCACAATCATCTGCTCAATGCGAAGTTTATATGCATATCTGCTTACTGCAATAACATCGCAGTTGTCGAAGCCATAAACAAAGGTTGCTCTTCCTCCCATTCTCTCATGCCATTTACCAGAGGCATAACCTGGCAAGCAGTCACAAATAACTTTATCATCTCAGCTCGTCACATTCCCTGCACATTCTCTGCTGCTGATGCTCTGTCTCGTTTCAAATTCCAGACTTTCCTCCATCTTCGTCCTACCGCCGATCTTCATCCGACCCCTGTTCCTCCTCTAGAGGAACTCATCCTCAATTAGCTCATACTCTGCAATCGTACTTACTTTCCTCTAGTTTTTATATGAAATCAGGTCTAGCTCCCTCTACACTCAAAACCTATAATTTTGCATGGCAATTGTTTGCAAAATTTTGCTCTAGCCTCAATATACCCTTATATCCATTACTCATTACTTCCGTTATGGCCTTCATTTCTTTCTGCTTCGACAAACACCATTTCAAACTTTCTTACATTCGTAGCTTATTAGCTGGCATCAATTTCTTTTCCAAATGCTATAACCCCAATTATTCTAGTCTTTTCTCCAATTACTCCATTAAGGTCCTCCTTAAAGGTTTGGCAAATCATTCCTTCTATGCATCTGATTCACGTAAGCCTATAACCTTTCAGATCCTTAAGAAACTTCTGTCCTCACTTTCAATCAGCTCATACCCATCCTATGTTAAGTCTATCCAGTACCTTCCTATTGGCTTTCTATGGCTTTCTGAGACCAGGAGAATTCACGTCAACTAATAATCACTTTAATCCTTCCAGAGATTTATCTCTTTCAGATATTCGTTTTCATACCGATCATTACACATTATCCTTAAAACACTCTAAAGGAAAGGGCTCCTGTTCTATTTTTATCGTGCGAACAGATGGCCCCTTCTGCCCTTTTCTTTCCATGTTCAAATTCGTTCAAAAACGTCATAAGATGATAACGCATTCCAAAGCTCTCTTCATCATTCCTGACGGTTCTCCCATGTCTGCACGTTGGTTCCAAGAACATCTTAGAATTTTATTAGAATCATGTGGCCTTCCATCAAGTAGTTATTCTGGCCATTCATTCCGGATTGGGGCTGCCACAACAGCAGCTACACGTGGAGTCTCTGAAGCTGCTCTCCAGCAACTGGGTTGTTGGTCATCATCGGCTTATACCTCATATATCCGCCCTGAACATTCGTCAATTCTTGCTGCTCAACGCTCTCTTTGCCTCTAAGGTAATTCAACTACAAATACTGGTGGTGGTTCAAACTCATTCATATTAATTGCAGAACTGTGTTTTTACCTATCATACACCCTGTCGGGTACCCTTTCATGCATTCCTCATATTTGTAATGCATTCTGTCATGCATTTCTTGTGCGTCTGGTCGTGTCTGGTCTTGCGTCATGTCATGCGTCCTTCATGCATTCTGTCATGCATCCTGTTATGCATCCGTTGCATCCCGTCATGTGTCCTGTCACTTGTCTTGCATCTCATCATGATCACTCGGTGTCGCGTCTGGTCCTGCGTCTTGTCATGCGTTCCTTCATGCATTCCGTTATGCATTCTCCTATGCATCCTGTCATGCATCTATCATGTGTCCTGTCACCTGTCTTGCATCTTGTCATGATCACTCGTTTATTTATGTGCATCATCCGCAAGAAACGCATCAGCAAGAAACGCATCAGCAAGAACGCATCCTGATCACGCAAACTTTTACCCTCTCATTCACTTAATCATCATCTCCCATTCATCTCACTGTACTCTGGGTAAGCTTTTACTGCAACAGTCTCCCGTCAGGCCTTCCTAACAACAGCTGACTTGGTAAGCTGTTTGCAAACCTCCTGGTAGTTCAATCACTCATTTTGTCATTCTTTGTTTTTAATTACTCTGGCTTATGCGCATTCAAATGCTCTGACCTCGGCAATTTTTGGGGGGAACATCCCTGTTCTCATACATCTACTTATGCATATTAAAGTATAATTCAGCATTAATGTTCCTGCCGAGGTCTGAGCGCCAAAGTCTTAAATTACTGTGTCAATAAATCCTTCTAATTTTCACATTCAGTTTTTCAGATTGAAATGAAGCTAAAGCAGAAGTTCAATTGAAGAAACTCGTCACCTACCTCCATCTAATCAGAGGCCGGTCCGCCTCTGACATGAGCCAATCAGCTTCGAACCAAACCTCCACGAAGCCCAATCAGGATCCCGCGTTCATCTTAAAAGCAACTTCAAATCCATGTCTCAGCCTGCTAAACAGCAAGCGCAACAGCATCATATGATGTCGGATTTCGATTCAGATGCCGATTCAACCCACCTCCAGCCCCTTCTCCACCATTCTAGCCGAGTTCATCTAGCTCCATGATGTTCCTCCATCCTCAACACATCAGAGTTTCTCCCAATCTTCAGCATTTTCTTCCCCTCATTACTGGTCCGGCAGAAGACCACCATGTTGGGCCCGGTTCTGCCAGAGGTTTCTTCCCAAAGGGGAGTTTTTCCTCTCCACAGTCGCTTCAAGCTTGCTCATCATGGACAGTTCATGCAAAACCGTGTTTATCAAGTTGGACATCTATCTTAAACAGATTATCATATGGACTGAACAAACTCCTTCTATCTCCACTCCACCACCAGTTTTAGACCTGGGGGGAACATCCCTGTTCTCATACATCTACTTATGCATATTAAAGTACAATTCAGCATTAATGTTCCTGCCGAGGTCTGAGCGCCAAAGTCTTAAATTATTGTGTCAATAAATCCTTTTAATTTTCACATTCTTTCTGTGTGAGTTTTTCAAATTGAAATACTCAGGGTTGGATTTGAACCCTGAATCTTCTTGCTGCAAGGCAACAGTGCTACCCACTGTGCCACTGTCCAGCCCCTACATGAAGACCTTTTGCTCCAAATAACCTGGATATTAGTTTAAAAATGGGCAGAATATAAACTTCATTACATTCTTCAACTGTTTGCAAACAGCCAGTTTAAAATATTTAAAGAACTTATAAGTGAAGATAAACTGCCAACACTGATCATTTTAGATGCTCTCAGCTCAGATCCTCCCTGATGTCACATCAGGAGTAAAATCAGAGCTCCAGCTCCCATTGAGAAGCTGTGATTGATGTCCAGGTAGGAAGAGCAGCAAAGAAATATCTTGGATCTTCTACAGTATTTTTGGGTCCATGAAGCAGCAGAACTCTGGAGCAATTCAGCAGAGATGGGAGGAAGAACCGGGCCCAGTTTGTTCTGAAGAGGACTGGGAGACAATCTGCACTGAAGCTCATCTGACAACAAATTCAGACACATGGAGATAGTTTAAGTGGAGAATAATGATGAGGTTCTTCAGAACTCCAGGAAATACAGCAAAGATGGACCCAAATAACCCAGTTTATGCTGGAGAACCTGCAGAACCCACATAGCAGATCACAGCCATGTGTTCTGGTTCTGAGCCAAGCTGGATGTGTTCTGGTTGTAGCCCTTTAATCCTCACAAATGAAGTGAGTGGCTCTGGGTTCTATCAATCTCTTCAATGTTTCCTTCAAAGTATTATCTGGGATCTCTGCACGGTATCAGGTTTTAGCACTAAACACTGAACACTGGACTAATGAGGCACAGACTAAATCACCACTTGACACAAGGTAGAAAGCAGGGCTGTCCAACCTACGGCCTGCGGGCCAACTGTGGCCCTTTGTCCACTTTTTATTGGCCCGCAGCAAATTCTGAAAATATAACTGAATATGGCCGCACAAGAAGCTTGAGCTCAACTCTGCTGCACTTCTCAGTTTGAACTCTAGATGGAGCCACAGAAACGAAATTAAGCAAATAAAAGCTACCGTGAGTCACCAGAGATGGCAGCACTGAAGAAACGCAAAATATCAAGTGAGTGAAGAAGATTTCAAAGACGGTGGCAAAATTTGTATTTTTTCAAAGAAATCAACAGAAAGTGTGTCTGTTTAATGTGTAATGAAGATGTTGCTGTGATGAAAGAGTATAATGTCCGTCGGCACGATGACACCAAACATCAGAGCTACACATCGTACACCGCTGCCAAACCAACACAGAAAGTCAAGCTAATGGCAGCTAGCCTGCAAGCTCAACAGCAGTTTTTTTATTCTAACAAAAAACAGGAAAACGCCACAACAGCAAGTTATGAAGTCACTAAACTTATTGCCCAGCACAGCAAACCGTTTTCAGACGGTGATTTCATAAAGCAGAGCCTCATCAAAGTCACAGAAACAATGTGGCCAGAAAAAGTGGCGGATTTCAACAATGTGAGCGCATCCAGAAATACAGGTGTGTGGAGAATCCAGGACTTATCTGCTAACTCCAAACTTCAGCTGAGAGACGAGGCTTGTGCTTCTGATTTTTACTCCATAGCATTGATGAGAGAACAGATGACACAGACACCGAGCTACTGTTCATTTATTTGAGGGGAGTAGATGATAATTTTAGCTGTAGGGAGGAGCTGCTTGATATGATGAGCCTAAAAGGCAGAGCGACAGGAAAAGCTATTTTTTAAGCTGTGTCAGAGGCAGCTGAAAAGATGGAGCTTAAATGGCACAAGCTCTGTGAAGCAACAACGGGTGGAGCTCCGGCCATGACGGGCGAGCCCAAAGGAACGGCATGGTTGGTGTGTACCAAGGTAAAAGAGAGCGGAGGTGAAGCTGTTAGGATGTATAATCCACCAAGAAGCACTGTGTGCCAAGACTGTCCAGCTGAAGTATGTAATGAACACTGATGGAAAAACTGTCACCATAACTGGAGCTAGAGGACTGTAGGATGGAGGATTTCAGGCTTTCCTGTCTGATGTGGATGCTGAATACGGGGATGTACTCTACCACTCTGATGTGGATGCTGAATACGGGGATGTACTCTCCCTCTCTGATGTGGATGCTGAATACGGGGATGTACTCTACCACTCTGATGTGCGCTGGCTCAGCCGCGGCTCTGTGCTGCAGCGCTTTGATTGGCTGAGATCAGAAATGGAGCAGGTTTAAAAAGAGAAGGGCCGACCTCTTCATGAACTAAGTGACCCTCTGTGGCTGGCAGACCTGGCATCTTTAGTTGATCTTACGCATCATCTGAAAACACTGAACAAGAAGCTACAAGGCAAAGAACAGCTGGTGCCACACCTCTATGCACACCCGAAAGCCTTCTGGGTAAAGCTCCGCCTCTTTGAGACACAACTACGAGGCTTTAATGCTGCACACTTCCCTGCTCTGTCTGAAATCACATCTGCTTTTTCAAAGGCCGACCTTTCTGCTAAAAAGGAGAAATATGTGTCTGTGATTGCATGCTCTGGTGACAGAATTCAACCAGCGTCTTCAAGACTTTTCTGTCACTGAAAAACAAATCCAGCTGTTCTCCACCTCCTTCCTGGTGGATGCAGAGGAAGTGGAAGAGAGTCTGCAGTTAGAACTGATTGAAATGCAATGTGATGATTCTCTGCAGAGTCAACATCAGCTTCTCTCCCTCCCTGAATTATTTCAGAGTTTGGATAATGCCATGTTTCCTTTGATGAGACGCCACGCAGAAACAATGATGAGCCTGTTGGGCTCAACATCCAGATGTGAACAAAGATTTTCTCTGTTAAATCAGAACAAAAGCAGACTGAGAAGCAGAATGACTGACAGCATCTCTGTGAAGTCCTTTGTGTCTTAACCACCAAACTTTCTGCTGACATGTCAGCCATCCTTCAATCAAATGACAGCAACACTGCTCCCACTGACTGCAATGTTCTTCACATTATAGCTGACTTAGAAATACACACAGTATTAGGGTGACCAAACGTCCGTATTTCCCGGGACATGTCCGTATTTCACGTCCTGTCCCGGGCGTCCCGGGTTTTTTTTAGAAAGTGAGGAAATGTCCTGCTTTTTAAATTACCTTCATTGGACCATTAAATTGACAGGCACTAGGGCACTGCGCACAGCGCTGCGTGTGACGTAATCCCTGAGCCGCGTCAGTGCGGGCAGCCCTGTTCTTAATCAGAAGATAGATAGCGTGGATAACAATATCTATCGATCGATAGACGTGGGGCGTGATAGGAAAAAATAGGGTCGATAAAAAGTTCGATAGACAGTTTTACTTCCTTGCTACAGTCGGCACGCCGTCACTAAGCGCCGCCCTCTCAAACCACAACACAGAGCATGTGAATATGTTGCAGCAAGTAGCGGCGGAGGAAACGGTCCCAAAACGAGGTTTTACTAGTTCGCCAGCCTGATAGAAATAAACAACAGTGATTTGTAAAACTTGCAAGGAACCGGTAAAAGCAGAGTCTGGTAACGCAACCCACCAGTATTCATCACGTAAGCCGCTCAGCCGCTCACACCCGCAGCAGCGCGAGCTGCGCGGCCCCGCGAGATGCGCCTCGTCGTCGTCGCGTTCTGTAACTTCTTCCAAAACAAAGCAGGTATAGCAGCTAAACTGGGCTCCCTTCTTTGTAATAAAATGACAAAGCGTCCAAGCGGCATAAGGACATAACGCATGCAGTAACGTGCTTCATAGTGATGGATATGCTGCTGTTCTCTGCAGCTGAAAAACCTGGCTTCAAACAATAACCTGCCACTCTTGATCCGCGATATAAAGTTAAGTTATTTTTCTTAAAAAAAAAAAAATCTGTTATGGTTAAAAAAGGTGGTTGAATAAAGATGTAATTGGAATTCTGTGTTTGTGTTCTTTAAATCAAATCATTTAGCAATATCATAAAATGGCAGGCAGAGCTGCACATAAAATATGGTTTTAAATATTTTCAATAATTATCGATATCGATCAATATTCCTTTTGTTTTTTGATCGATAAGCTTTTTTTCTATATCGCCCAGCCCTATGCCACATACATCTCTATGCATGGGAACAGAGATTCCCCCCCCCCCCCCGCTCAAAGGTGTCCTGCTTTTCCCAAATGAAAATATGGTCACCCTACACAGTATCCATGTGGCAATATGGCACCTCTAGTGTGGCCCTTTGTTTATGGATTTAGCCCTCACTAAAAAAAAGTTAGAGCAAGTCACTTGAGCCAGATGAATAATAATTGTAGCGGCCAAGCCAATACTTTAAGCCACTGAGGTGCTGCGCTTATTGTTACCTTTTTGGGATGAATTAGAGTCCAAGTCGTCAGGAACGCTTCCTCTTTGCATGTCAAATAACAAGTTTGGTTTTATTAATTCTGCATTATATTAACTAAATGCGCTATGTTTCTGTGCCTCAACGCTCTTACTGCTCCTCTCTCCTCCCTTCCCTCAGACCCAGGTGCTTTTATCAGCGGCCAGCCTTCAAAACGTGAATCACTACGTTTAATGTCCTTCCACTCGTACCAAAATGTCCCAATTAAAGTAAATAGGAGAGTCAGTAGCTGTGTTTCATGCTATTTTGTTTTTAACGACACAGAACCAGCGGTGCTTCAATGGAATGCTGCCTTGCTCTTTAATTCAGGTGAGCATAATTACGTTAAATTTAATTTAGGTGTGGACTTTTAAGGGTAATTTTAAGGAACTTGTAACATCAGGGGCTTCAGCTCAGACTCATTATTCCTCCTCTTCCCTCTAAAGGACCCTTTACACTATTTATTTATGCATTTTTCCCACTGTTTATTCCTCACATGCAGCGCACCAATGGGGGTAAAATCTGCCCACCTCACCGCCTCAAACTGATATCATTAGTATAAATTATGCTGACTTTTTTTCTACAGCCACTGAGGAACTGTTGTTTAGCACAGTGGTTAAGGGTCCTGTCTTTCATGCTAAGGGTATGGGTTCAGAGCTCATTCATTCTAAGTAATTTCCCTCTGGCATTGTTAAACTATCTCTGATTTTGAGCTTGAAAAGCTGCGCCTTTACTCATCAACTCTGGGGTTGCCATCCATAAAAATTGCTATATTTCCTGTAGGATTCCCCAATAAAGACTATTAGTAAGCTAAAAGTGAAGCAGAAAGTCATTATTCTAACCATCCCGACAACAAACGAAACACTCAGAGAAACACTTTAAACTGATCCTTCAGCTTGGTAATTACGCACCAGAGTGCCCAGACGAGAGCAATAAACAAATTTGTCTGGTCAGCACTGAGATGAGAAACCTGTTGCTGTGAAAGGTGAGCACTCAACCAGAATTCCATAATCAGCATTTCCACCAGTCTCTGTTTTAAGTCCACATTTGAGCTGAGCTCAACAAGAGCCTCCTCCTCTTGGATGTTCAGTTCATCACGGAATGTGGGTGGGAAAGAGAAGGGGTTTCTGACCCACTGGTTTCACAGTGGCTCCTCTCCAAAATACTCTCAGAACTGATCGTGCAGCCCGTTCAGATGCTGATGACCAGTTTCACAGAGTTGAGCGGCATCACTTTCTTATATTTCTTCGTGCCTCCCCTGCAACTCTCTGGGGCCCCCCAGGGGAGGCACGCCTCACCTATTGAAAACCTAAAATCTAGGCTACATGGTCCTCATCCAAGCTGGATGTGTTCTGAATGGATGGATCTGAGGCTTTAAAGCAGCTTTCAAAGCCAGCATATCACCAGAACCCAGTTCTGCATTGTTGGGTCTCACCTTAGACGGTCAGAGGGACCAACAAAGTTCTACCTCTCAATCTGCTGCTCACTGCAGCCTTGAAATGCAGAACAACTGATTGGTTGAAGGCAGAACCTCCATCCTACAACTGGTGGTGCTGAAAGTTTGGGCCAGGTACCAAATGGAGAGAAGAACCAACTGGACCAGACTTTAAATGAATGTGTTCAATAGGCGTTGGGAACCTGCAGTGATGTTACTGATGCAATAAAACTAAAGGTAGTAATTAGTAATTGGATCATTGTTAGATGGATGGATATTCCATGTGCATTAAAGTCACCACATATTTCTGATTATCTCCACCTTTAATCTGCATTGACTGGTTCAGATCTAACTTTTTACAAGGATTATAATAGTTAACTATAATTAATTAACCTCATTTATTATTCTCTCTATTACTACATATTCTAGATCAGTTTCTCTACTTATTTCTCTGCATGTTAGATAATCTTTTCTAAATGTTGAACATCCTCCTCCTGTTTCTTCCTTCCTGTCACTGAAACATTTCCACTTATTCAGAAAAGCAGTTACAGTTTTATTTTGTCTTTTACATATTTTAACCATTTGTGTTTTTTTGAACACATTTAACACGTTTTCACCTCTCATCACAAAAACCTCCTGCCATCTTGGAGGAAAAGTAACCATGAATGATGTGACATTTTCTCCATAATCACACATGAACTCTGAGCTGCTGCTTTCAGCTCCGTACCTGGATCATCTAGTCTGGAGTCAAAGGGAAAGAAGGGAACCAAATCTCAGCAGCTCCAGATTTTGCTCCACAAATGTGATAAAATAAAAACTGAATAAA
This sequence comes from Fundulus heteroclitus, assembly GCF_011125445.2. NCBI lineage: Eukaryota > Metazoa > Chordata > Actinopteri > Cyprinodontiformes > Fundulidae > Fundulus > Fundulus heteroclitus. Next base: position 2,530,717 of record NW_023396846.1, on the reverse strand, counting down.
GTTACGACCAAAATGATTCTTAACTCTGGCTGATCTAGATTTAAAATGATTTTCATTCAATCAACAAGTAGGGAGATAATGAGGCAGGTAGCTTTCAAAGTATAATGATTGTTAGAAGAAATGTGAATGTAATCATTTTCTTTTTATCTTTTTATTAAGGACTGTTCTACTGTTTTAACTTCACGCAGGAGAAACAGATGGTTCTCCTAGACCAAGAGTCTCTTGCTATATATGTTAATCTTACACCTCTGTGTGTGCCAACCCCATGTTGTAAAACCCCCCTTGCCTTTTGTTTTGTTTCTTACCCCCATGTTGTGAACCCCTGACTCCGCCTGCCACTTCTTTGATGTCTGATAATAAAGGAAAAGGGACAGAGGTAACCAGCGCAGATAGAGCCGAGACTGTGATGAAAACGACCTCACGTTTCTGGCTCTTCTGCCCTCTGTCTCTTTGAGAAGAGTCTAAAAAACTTGTTTGTGTTGGCTTTCTTTCCAGAATCAAAGAGTTATTAAACTTAACTCTATCAACGATGTATAAGGAGAATCTAGTTAATTTATATTTTATTAGAATGGCATGTTGGCAAATATTTTTAGACTTTTTAATAATGAATGTTAAACGTTTTACTGATTTTAAAGCACTGGGATCCAAAAAGGTCTTAAGCAGGGGCCTGCTCACTCCAAAGGACCTCAGCCTCCTCAGGAGGTGGAGGCGGCTCTGGCCCTTCTTATACAGAGCGTCTGTGTTATGAGTCCAGTCTAGCTTATTGTTGACGTGAACACCCAGGTATTTGAAACTCTCCACAGTTTCTATGTCCTGCCCCTGGATGTTCACAGGTGAGTGGGGTGGGGGTCTTCTCCTGAAGTCCATCACCATCTCCTTGGTTTTACTGGTGTTTAAGCACAGATGGTTTTTCTCACACCAGTCCACAAAGTCCATGATGACCGACCGGTACTCCAGCTCGTTCCCCTCAGACACACAGCCCACAATGGCCGAGTCATCAGAGAACTTTTGAAGGTGGCAGCTGTCCGTGTTGTAAGTAAAGTATGAGATGTAGAGGGTGAAAAGAAACGGAGACAGAACGGTGTCCTGGGGGCCCCGGTGCTGCAGAGTGCCACCTCTGACTGACAGCCATTCAAGCAATTTCTGGAAAAAAATTACACTTCCTAAACTATCAGATAACCAAAGAACGACACTGGACTCACCGCTGACAACAGCTGAAGTTAAGGAAGCTTTAACAAGCATACCCAATAAAAAGGCTCCAGGTCCAGATGGATTCCCAACTGAGTTTTATAAGGAGTTCTGGAATATTCTGGCACCAACGTTTCACAGAATGTTGCAAGAAATTCAGGAAAATGGCAGATTTCCAGCTAATATGAACTCTGCCACCATCAGTCTTCTGCTTAAGCCAGGCAAAGATCCTATGTTTCCCACCAGCTATCGTCCCATATCCTTAATCAACGTAGATATTAAAATACTCTGTAAAGCTTTTGCAAAAAGATTAGACAAAGCCACTCCTTTCATAATCCACCCAGACCAAACTGGTTTTATCAGAGGAAGACAACAGTCATCCACAAACACATGCAGATTACTTAATTTAATAAATTATTCCTACATTACAAATAATAAAACTATGATAATGTCTTTAGATGCAGAAAAAGCATTCGATAGAGTAAATTGGAATTTTTTATTCGCTACTCTGCATAAATTTGGTTTTGGCAATTTTTTTAATAAATTGGTTAAAAGTTTTATACAGCTCTCCTACAGCCTGTGTCAGGACAAATAATCAAACATCTTCCAGCTTTTGTCTCCAGAGGGGCACTAGGCAAGGATGCCCGCTTTCCCCCTCACTTTTTGCCATTTTTATTGAACCTCTAGCAGCAACAATTAGACAAACAAAGGTTATTAAAGGTATAAAATGCATGAATATAGAGCATAAGATTAGCCTTTATGCTGATGATCTATTACTCTATCTTCAGCACTCAAACTCTTCCCTTTCTCAAGTAATTAGATTACTAGAATCCTTCTCAAAGGTTTCAGATTACTCAATAAACTGGTCTAAATCTACGGTACTGCCAATTAATTGCTCTTTCCAAAACCCCCTAGATTTACATTTGCGATCAGGAAATATTACATATTTGGGTATCACTGTGTCGTGTAAACTTGCAGATTTAGTAAAATCTAATCACATCCCACTTTTAAAAAAGATAGAAGATGACCTGGATAGATGGAAATCGCTTCCAATTTCACTCATGGGTAGGGTAGCATCGATTAAAATGATGGTATTACCTAGAATAAATTACTTATTTTCAATGATCCCCAATAAACCATCATCTGACTGGTTTAAATCTATAGACTCTTCAATCACTAAATTTCTTTGGAAAGATAAACCACCCCGTATCAGCTTAAAGACGCTACAGAAAACTAAAGACAGAGGTGGACTAGATCTGCCTAACTTAAATGGATAAAACATAATCCTTTAGAAGAGCCCTGGATAGATATAGAACAGAAAATATGCAATAATATCACGATTTCAGATTTGCCGTTTATTAGCTCAAATATAAAACGGCATACATGCTTTAAAAATATCAATATCAGCTCTACTCTGACAGCATGGTGGGAGTTTCTTAAAATGACAAAGTCATCCCTTATCCCATGCAGTTGTACACCTATCTGGAATAACCCTGACATCCTACAAAATAATAAATGATAAACTTTACATACTGGAAGAATAAAGGTATTGAATATCTGGAACATTTACTTGATGGAACCAAGTTCATCAATTTTTCCAAACTAAATATGCAATATGGCATCAGTAAAAATAAATTTTTGGAATATGAACAACTTAAATCTATAATTAGAAATAAATTTAAGCATATTAAAGGTGGTTTACAAATTCCAACTAATATATTAGAGTTCCTAGATTTAAACCCCCCCAAACTACTGTCCAAATCATACAGGACATTGACTAAAATAGATGATTCAATATCTCTTCCTATTTTGAAATGGGAAGAGGATTTATCAGTTAGCTTTGAACAAAACTTCTGGGCTCAGATATGTCTAAGAACTTTCAAATTGACTAGAAACACCAATTTACAACTAATACAATACAAAATCCTTCACAGAGTACACTACACAGGACAAAGATTATTCAAGATGGGTTTGGCACAATCTAATATCTGTCCACACTGCATAGGCAATCATCCTGATAATTATATTCATGCGTTATGATTATGCACACCAGTCCAGAGGTTCTGGACACAGATATGTAAGGACTTATCAAAGTGCTTGAGTTGTAAAATTTCACCTTCCCCATCAGTTTGCTTGCTCAGTAATTTTGAGGAAAGCCCTCTGGGGAATAAAATAGTTTACATGGTTTTCATTGCATTATGTATCGCAAAGAAAACTATCCTCATGAATTGGAAAAGTAAGAAAAATCTCAGTATCAATCAGTATAGACATCTTTTGTTGGATCATATTAATCTTGAGACAGCATCTGCATCCACATCTGATCGATCTCTTTGGGCTCCTTTGATTAGCACCATCACTTAGTGGAATGGGGGACGGCGGGTTGCTTCCTGCAGGGCGCAGTGGCTGGGTGGAGGGGTTCCTGGGGCTCTGGGGGCACTTGGAGTGGGGCGCTTGGTTGGTCTGACTCCAGGGTCTGTTGCCCCCATCTGGGAGGGGCTTGGGAGGCCTACGGTGGCCTACAGCACTGCTTGCGGCTCTCTTGGGGAGCTACGAGGTGACGGACGTGGGTTACTGACCTGGTAGCTGTGCTGTCACTGGGTGAGTCCTGGGTGGGTCTGGGGGCCTGGGGTCCCTGGGGCACGCCGCCCTCGGGCGGGGGCCCCGGCGGGGCCTCGGGGGTTCCGGTTACGGCGGGTGTGCCGCTTGGGGTCTGGGCCGGCGCGCGCCCGGTTGTCTGCCCCTGCACGGGGCCTCTGGTGCGCTGGGGGGCCTCGGGGCCTGTTGAGCTGGTAGGGGGGCATGGTCATTAACATCTCAGGGCAGATGCTCTTCCCCTTCTCTGGATCGGCATTCTGCTAGTGGGGGGAGGGGAAGGAGGGGAAGTAAGGACTAACCCAGCGTAGATGTCTACTGTCGAATGTACGGTGAGATGTTTGAATATTAGTGTTGGGGAGGGGTTAAGTCTACGGGTTGGGGGGAGGGACTTTGGGGTGGACATTCTGGTGGGCTTGTGTCCGGCCCCCTGTCCCGGTCCTGGTCCGTGTAGTCTCCCGATGCGGGCTTCGCCTGGGGGGGGGGGTTGGGATGGCTCGTGCGGGCTGGCTGGCCAGGGTCCCCCAACGTATTAATTTATTTGTTTATTTATATACATATATATATATATATATATATATATATATATATATATATATATATATATATATATATATATATATATATATATATATATGTATATATATATATATATATATATATATATTTTTTTTTTTTTTTTTTTTTTTTTTTTAAAAAGCCAGTAGGCTTGGTGGGTAGGCTGGGGGGGGTGGAGGTGTTGGTACTGGTGGGTGGTTGGCTGGCGGGCCCTGCGGCCTCTCCCCGGCCCCCGGGCTATGGTGGTGCCGCTGGAGGGGACCCTTTCTCCGGGTGGGGCTTTTGGGGAGCGGGGGTGCCTTTTGGAGTCAGTAGTGGAGCTGGCTCCCTGGGTTGGCTCCCCAGTCCTTTGCTCCCCATCCCCGGACCCCTCCCTCTGCCTGCTCCATCACGCCACCACACATGTAGGTCCTTGGGGAGGGGGCGTTACTGGAGGTTGCCACTTTCTGGTGACGTCCCTCTCCCCAATTTTATCATGCATTTTAGACACTTTCACTCCAAACATTTTCACAACGCACATTCATATTGAGCTGGTAGGGGGGCATGGTCTGGTGCGTTGACAGTCCTCGGGTTTGGGGCGGGTTCCCGGGTGGGTGCCGGCCCATTCCCGGTGGCGGCTTTGCGGGGGCGGCCGGGGCCCCCGCCGTAGGGGGCGGGGCGCCCCGGTGGCCTCTGGCTTTCAGGGCCCATGGCCGGGACCACTTCAGCGCGGCTGGCTGCTGGCGGAGCCCACGGGCTCGTCCCCACGGCTCTTGGGGGCTTCGGCATTGCGGTGGCTGGGGGATTTCCTCGGGGTCGTCTCTCCTCTTTCCTCGGGGGGGGGGGGGTTGCAGATTTCCTGTGATGGCCCCTCTTGGGCGCACTGCTTTGGGGGACCATTTGGGAGTCCGGGGTTATGGGTCCCCTGACCCCTGCCTCTGTGCTCGGGGAAGGCGGGTCTTTGGTTCTCCACAACCACTATCAAGCTATTTCCTTTTGGATAATTTTCACCTAAACTAGTGCACTCTCACAAACTCCCACAGGTGCAGGGTTCCAGTTATTAAGTGTTCACTTATATACAGAAAGCCTGTAATTTATTTATTTATTTACTTTCACTTTCTTTTTTCAGGTATCACATTACACATTGGGCGACTGTGGCTTGGTGGGTTGAGTAGTCGTCTGGCAATCTGAGGGTTGTGGGTTCGATTCCAGCTTCCCCCTGCCACATGTCGATGTGCCCCTGGGCAAGGCACTTAACCCCAAGTTGCCTACCGAGCTGCGTCTCGGTGTATAAATGTGTGTGCGTTAGTGAGAGCGACTGGGTGAATGTGGCTATAGTGTACAGCGCTTTGAGTGGTCAACATGACTGGAAAAGCGCTATATAAGTTCAGTCCATTTACCATTTACCATTTACATGTCAGCTTAAATAATAATACATATGATTTAGCAATGGCGTCAAGGTGTTACTCGATTGCATCTGTTGCTTTATGTCTTTTAGTTGTGCTGTTCTTTTTGCGTCTCTTTTCAGGTGACGGAGCAGACAGAGGATGTTTTATCATTCTCTCCCTTTTATCTTATCTTATTCTTTCTTTCACCTCTTCTCTTTCTTTTTTCTCTCTTCTTGTTCTTCCTTTACTCTCCTACTTTCCCATTGTAGTGTCCATATAATTTGAAATTCTCCCTGCAGGAATCACAATAAAGCTATTTACATGCACAAATCAAGCGGAGCACAATGGCGTAAGCTGTTTGCTCCACTTGTGAAAGCAAAATCTGTCGAGCTCTATTTGGCATTGAGACATCAATTCTTATTGCCACATTGCTAGACAGGACACTGGGAAAAAAAAAAAAAGAAAAAAAAGAACGGTGCCCCTGGGGGGGCCCCGGTGCTGCAGAGTGGCACCTCTGACTGACAGCCATTCAGCCGCACGTGCTGAGGGCGGTCAGTGAGGTAGTTGATGGTCCAGTCAGCTAGATGTTTGTCCACCCCAGCGTCCACCAGCTTCGCTCTCAGCAGCACCGGTCTGATGGTGTTGAAAGCGCTGGAGAAGTCAAAGAACATGACTCTCACAGCGCTCCCGGTGGTCTCCAGGTGGGTGAGCGCCCTCTACTCCGATGTTGGGCCGATAGGCAAACTGCAGCGGGTCCAGGGTGGGGCTCACCACGGTGCGCAGGTGAGCTAGGATGAGGCGCTCCATGGTCTTCATCAGGTAAGAGGTCAGGGTAACTGGTCTGAAGTGGGCCGGTTCCCTGGCGTGCAGTGTTTTGGGAACCGGTACCACACAGGAGGTCTTCCACAGGGTGGGCACCACCCCCAGCCTGAGGCTCAGGTTGTAGGTGTAGCTGAGGACCTCACAGATCTCATCTGCACAGTTCCTCAGCAGCCCGGGGGGATGCCGTCTGGTCCTCCAGCTTTTATCTGTTTAAGCCTCATCAGCTGCCCTCTCACCTGCATTGGTGTGACTGTGAGGGGGGGAGGAAGGCAGAGCTGAAGGTGTGGATGGTTTGGGGGTTGATGAGAGTGGCGATGGGGGGGATGGTAGGTCTCTGGGGGGCTGGTGGTTGGAGACATTGACGGCAGGGATTGACGGCAGGGAGGGGGCCAGTGTGGGGGGAGTCAAAACGGGTGAAGAATGTGGTTAATTCATCTGTAAAGTTGGTGTCACCATCTGCAGCCCTGCTGTCCTTCTGCCCGAAGCCGGACATGTTCTTCAGACCTCTCCATACATCTCTGACATTGTTCTGCGCCAGCTGCTCCTCCATCTTCTTCCCATAGTTCTTTGCCGCCCTGATCTTCCACTGGAGTTCCTTTTGAACTCTACGCTGCTCCCCTTTGTCTCCTGAGAGGAAAGCCCTCTTCTTCTGGTTTAGGAGGACTTCCAGCTCAGGGGTCACCCAGGGGTGGTTGTTTGCAAAGCACCGTAGCTGTCATGTTGGCACAGTGCTCTCCACACAGAAGTTCATGTGGTCAGTGATGCATTGGGTCAGGCTGTTGATGTCATTACCATTACAGCTTTGGAACATGCTCCAGTCTGTGGATCTGAAACAATCCCTCAGTCTCTCAGTGGCCTCATCTGACCAAACTTTCACTGACTTCTTATGTGCTATTGTTCTCCTCACTAGTGGAATGTAATGGGGGAGCAGATAGACGAGGTTGTGGTCAGAGCGTCTGAGTGGGGGGAGGGGGGCGGAGGTGTAGGCGTCCTTAACGTTGGCATAAAAAAGGTCCAGTGTTTTATTTCCCCTTGTAGCACACGTGACATACTGGGTGAACGTGGGGAGGGTGGAACGAAGGGGGGGTGGTTGAAGTCCCCTGTGATCAGCAGGAGAGCGCGGGGGTGCTGTGTTTGCAGTTTGTTAACCGCACCGTGAATCCTCTCACACGCAGCCGCGGCATCCGCTGATGGAGGTATATAGGCACAGAGCAAGATCACGTGGCCAAACTCACGCGGCAAGTAATAAGGTCTCAAACTCACTGCCAGGATTTCAACATCCGGGCAGTGAATCCGCTCCTTCATGTGTACATGCGCTGCGTTGCACCACCGCTCGTTCACAAACACCGCCAGTCCCCCTCCTCTCTTTTTTCCACTCTCCACCAAGGTTCTGTCTGCGCAGATGAGTTTAAAGCCGTCTTGTGAGATCGTCGAGTCCGTTACAGTTTCATTTAGTCACGTTTCCGTGAAACACACAATACTAACGTCTCTGTACCTTCTTTGGAAACGGGTTAGCGCTGCTAGCTCCTTGGTCTTGGGGGGGAGAGATCTCACGTTACCCGTGATAACCGATGGTAGATAACTCTTCCTCCACTTTGTCCTGCCGCCTCTGCAGCCTCTCAGTTTCCTCAGCCAGTATCACAGTTTTCTCCCCATGTTGGTGAGCAGGGCCGCAGCGTATAGAGTCTCGTACTCTGAGTAGCTGGGCCTGAGTGTAGACAATGGGTTCAGAGTCTTGGCCAAAGGGGTCTCCCTTTACCGCTTCAAAGAGTGTCAAAAGTAGCAAAACACACAGCACTGGGGTACCAAAAGTATGCCTCTTCGGTGCACATAATCCCGGGGTGCCTGATACGGCATTCACTAATATTAAAATACTCCAAAAAACATTATAAAGAAGAGAAAATATAGAAATAAAAGACGCAGCCGATGTGACTGGCAGCTGTCTTTGCAGCGCCATCTTGAAAAAAAAAACAAAGAAAAAAACCCAACATGCTTACAGATTTACTTTTGTGTTTCCACAGAGAGGAGTTTAAGTAGATAGGAACTGGATCGTACCAGTGGCTGCACTCCTCTGAAGATTACTTCCACTTTCTTTGTTAATCCAGAATATATAAAAGTACAGTGTTTTCTTTTTCTCTTGGCTCTGTTTCCTGACTGTGTTAATTCAATTCAATCAAATTTTATTTATATAGCGCCAACTCATGAAACATCTCATCTCACGGCACTTTCCAAAGTCAAATTCCATCAGATTATTCAGAAAAAAAATCTCCTCTCTAAGGAAACCCAGCAGGTTGCATCAAGTCTTGACAAGCAGCATTCACTCCTCCTTAAAGAGCGTAGAGCCACAGTGGACAGTCGTCTGCATTCTTGATGGCTGTGTAGCAATCCCTCATACTGATCAAACATAAAGTGACAACGGAAAGAAAAACTCCCCTTTAACGGGAAGGAAAACCTCCAGTAGAACCAGGTTCAGTATGAACGGTCATCTGCCTCAACCCACTGGGGTTAGAAAAGACAGAGCAGAGACACAGAAAGCACAGAAGCACACATTGATCCAGGAGTACTTTCTGTCTTATATGGTAATAGTGGATGATCTGCCTTCCCTGGATGATGTCACCGCTAAAAGAACACCAGACCAGGTGTACCTTCTATGAAGAGAAAAAGACAGAGAACAAAAAGTTTAAAGCTGAAAGGACAACAAGCAATGCAAATTGGAGAACAGAAGGAAAACTGAGCAGAGTGAAAGAAATAGACCCTGGTATCCTCCAGTAGCCAAAGCATATAGCAGCATAACTATAGAGGAGCTCAGAGTAACATAAGCCACTCTAACTATAAGCTTTGTCAAAAAGGAAAATTTTAAGCTTAGTCTTGAAAGTAGACAGGGTGTCTGCCTCACGGACCAAAACTGGGAGTTGGTTCCACAGGAGAGGAGCCTGATAGCTAAAGGATCTGCCTCCCATTCTACTTTTAGAGACTCTAGGAACCACCAGCAGACCTTCAGTCTGACAGCGAAGTGCTCTGTTAGGAACATACGGGGTAATCAGAGCTCTGATATATGATGGAGCTTGATTATTAAGAGCTTTATACGTTAGAAGAAGAATTTTAAATTCTATTCTTGATTTAACAGGAAGCCAATGAAGGGAAGCTAAAATTGGAGAAATATGATCCCTCTTGTTGATTTTCATCAGAACTCTTGCTGCAGCATTTTGGATCAGCTGAAGACTTTGAACTGTATTTTGTGGACTTCCTGATAGTAAAGAATTACAATAGTCCAGCCTTGAAGTAACAAATGCATGGACTAGTTTTTCAGCATCACTCCTGGACAGAATGTTTCTAATTTTGGTGATATTCCGAAGGGTGAAAAAAGAAAACTCTAGAAACCTGTTTAATATGGGATTTAAATGACATGTCTTGGTCAAAAATAACACCAAGATTTTTTACTTTATTACCAGAGGCCAAGTTAATGCCAACCAGATTAAGTGATTGATTAAGAAGTTTATTTTTCAAGACTCTGGTCCAAAGATCACAACTTCTGTCTTGTCAGAATTTAAAATGCAAATGGAAAAATGGAAATTTAAAGTCATCCAGCGCTTGATGTCATCATTACATGACTGTAGTCAAAGTAATGATTGGATTCATCAGGATTTATGAATAAATATAGCTGTCTTCAGAATTACAGTGGAAATTAATTATATGCTGTCTGATCATTTTGCCAATCAAAAGTGTATATATATATATATATATATATATATATAGTAAAGAGAATTAGTCCAAGGACTGAACCCTGTGGTATTCCACAAGTGACCCTAGAGTTTGAAGAAGATTTATTATTAACATGAACAAACTGGAATCTGTCCGACAGATAGAATTTAAACCAGACATTCACCAGAGCTGTTTCAGTGCTATGATGAGCTCTGAAGCCTGACTGAAACTCCTCAAATAGGTCATTACTTTGTAAATGTTCACAAAGTTGATCAGCAACTACCTTCTCAAGAATTTTAGATAAGAAAAGAAGATTAGATATAGGTCTGTAATTCATAGACCAGTTCACGTGTGACATCACAAGCTACACCTGTGCTCCATCCGGTCATGCTGGTAGGCAAAAACAGTACTGTTTATCGCCTACCACCGTGACAAAACGGGTGAATTAGAGCATGTTTTTAGTTAGTTTATTTTTGGATTCTAAACAATGCCCACGACTTTTTGTGCTCGCGGTTGCACACTGAGGCATTCCAAATCGTCGGATGCACTTTTCTTTTGTTAATCGAAGGATGAAGAAAGACGAAAGAAATGGATAATTTCAATGAAAAGGATGCCGGCAGACAATCTCAATCGACTGTGGGAGCCATCATACCACGACAGAATTTGCAGTCTGCACTTCATCTCCGGTAAATACAAGGTAAGTTTAGCAACTGTACTGAAGAGAAATCTAGGATTCTTTTTTTTACCTCAATTAATAATAAAAAATATACTCCTCTAACTCTGCAAGGGTCTTTTTATACAACAGTAGAATCTTTTTCAGGAATATGGTAGGATTCCTCATGGTGTGTAGAGCGCCATTTTATCTCCAATTTCCTAACATTATGCTTCAAGGAATGCTGCTCTGAATTTCCTCTATACATTTATTCTTCCGTACCTGAGAGCTTCCAGTCTCCAGTGTGGATCCTTCAGTCCAGCCGAAAGCAGCTTCACTCCTGAGTCTCCTGGATGATTGTAGCTCAGGTCCAACTCTTTCAGATGGGAGGGGTTGGAGCTCAGCGCTGATACCAGAGAAGCACAGCCTTCCTCTGAGACCAGACAGCCTGACAAGCTGCAGACACACAATTCAACACATGATGTTAACATGAGAAAGTAGTGCTTAAGAAGCTGCTGCTCAGCTGGTTTTAATAAAAATAAACTAGAAATCAAACTGTATTTTGTTCTGTAGATCATACAAAGAAACATCTGACACATTTAACCAGATGAATCCCAACTAGAGCTTCACTGGGTTGGAAACTCTGCAAACAGATAAACTCTGCAGAAGGTTCTGGCTTTAAGCAAACTTAAAACTGGACCTAAAATACCAAAGACAAACTGGTGGTCCCAGTAGAAGCATTGTTCTGGTGTTTAGATCTCTTTAATCTCATTGATGGAGTCAAGAACTGAAGCTGAGATAAAGAATAAAGCAGTGGTTTAGATCAGTGGCATTAGCAGCTTATGTGAGCACATAGGTCACACTTGGAGAATCAGCAGAATGTCTTTGAGAAATTTCCCATCTGTGTCAGGATCTGGGTTTTTGTTTTGACTGTTTGTTTATTTTGATCTATTAGTTAAACTCTCCAGCTTTAAAGCTCAGTTTTGGTTTCGGGTTCTTTCTTGTTTGGTTTCTGTTATAGCTTGTGTTCTGTTTAGTGTTAGGTTTTGGTTCTGTTGTGGTCTAGTTTGGATTTTATTGTGGTTTGATTTTGTTTATTATCACTTCACTTGGCCTGCTCTGTTTACTTCTCTGTATCCAGCCTTTAATCAGTCACTCAGTTCACCTGCCAGCTATCTGCCAGCTCACCTCATAGACAACACCCTGTCACTCCTCTTCTCCAGTCACCATCCAATCAGTGTCAGTTTTCTTCCAGTCACTTCCCTGTTCCTGATAAGCTCCACCCATGTCAGTAATTAGTCTTCACTCCTGTTCACCTGCTCACTCCCCTATATAGTCCTGTCACAAACCTCTGCAATCTGCCAGATCAATTCGAGCCACTTGGTGAGTCTTATCCAGCGTTGTATTTCTGATAGCCCTGTTTGATACCGACTTGATTGCCTTTTTGATTCTGAGCCAGCCTGATCCCTGAACCTGATTTTCTTGCCCTGTATGATTGCTTACCTGTTTTTCTGACCTGGACCTGCCTTGGGATATTTTGAGTTTTGCCTTAGCCTTGTCTGTACTTCTGCCTTTTTGGATTGCCATTTTGTGTACTGGATTTTGGACTGCCTTTTTGACCACTGTGCATTGCCTGTCCCAGTTTATTATTAAATCCTGTTTTTGCTTAAAACCCATCTTGTCTGGTTGAATACTGGGTCCATCTGTCTCTGGTTCATGACAATCTGAGGTCAGATCCAGTCCTTCAGTGCACTCTTGTTTTTCATTCTTTATTAAACTTTTTCCCATATTTTTCCCACTTACTGCATCTCATTCTCTTGTTGTCTCATCACTAGTTCCCTGTCACTCTGGGCTCTGGCCTGCGTGTGTTTGGGATGTGCTGAATCAACTCTGGTGGACGGGATGACCAGGCAACTAGGGCATGGAAAGGACAAACTACCTACCACTCATCCTGCTTTATTGTGAGAAACTGGGAGATAACTAAATTATTTCTCTCAAAAAGAAAGTCAAACCCAAACAGGCAACTTCACCTTCAAAAACACTGGGTCCTGATTGTGGAAGTAGTTGAGCAGTCATGGTGTTGCCTGTGCACAAATAATATTTTCTGTCTTTTTTTTTTTCTTTTGACTCTGCCAGGTTATGGTGGAGCAGGTAGTGACTATAGGCAAGGCAAGGAAAATTTATTTTCTGGAAGTTTGTTCCAGATAAGTGGTGCATAGGAACTAAATGCTGCTTCTTCGTGTTTAGTTCTGGTTCTGGGTATGCGGAGAAGGCTGGAGCTAGAAGACCTTAGTGGTCTGGAGGGTTGATACACTGATAACAAGTCTGTGATGTATTTAGGTGCTAAGCCATTCAGGGCTTTATAAACTAACACAAGTATTTTAAAGTCTACTCTCTGAGATACAGGGAGACAGTGTAAGGACTTTAGAACTGGGGTGATGGGCTCTACTTTCTCAGTCTTAGTGAGGACACGGGCAGCAGCGTTCTGGATTAGCTGCAGCTGTCTGATCCACTTTTTAGGCAGATCTGTGAAAACACCGTTGCAGTAATCAATTTGACTAAAAATAAATGAATGGATTAGTTTTTCCAGATCATGCTGAGACATTAGTCCTTTAATCCTAGAAATGTTCCTCGGGTGATAGAAAGCCAACCTTGTAATTGTCTTTAGATGCTTTTGGAGGTTAAGGTCTGAGTCCATCACTACTCCCAGATTTCGTGCCTGATCAGTGGTTCCTAGCTGAAGCAGCTGAAGCTGTGTGCTAACTTTTTATCTCTCCTCTATTGGTCCAAATATTATTACTTCAGTTTTATTTTTATTCAATTTAAGAACATTTTGGAACATCCATGCATTGATTTCTTCTAGGCATTTACTCAGTGCCTGAACTGGTTCATAGTCACCTGGTGACATGGTGATGTAAAGCTGTGTGTCGTCTGCATAGTTACGGTAGCTGATGTTGTTTTTTATTATCTGAGCAAGAGGGAACATATACATATTGAAGAGGAGGGGACCCAGAATGGACCCTTGGGGAACTCCACATGTAATTTTTGTCGTCTGGGATGTAAAGTTACCTACTGATACAAAAGAATTCCCTGTCCTTTAAGTAGGATTTAAACCAGTTGAGAGCTGTACCACAGAGGCCGACCCAGTTCTCCAGGCGCTTTAACAGAATTAAGTGATCAACAGTAACAAATGCTGCACTGAGGTCCAACAGAACCCGCAGGGTGGTTCTTCCACAGTCTGTATTTATATGGATGTCATTAAACACCTTGATAAGGGCAGTCTCTGTACTGTGGTGAGCACGGAAGCCAGACTGGAAAATGTCAAAGCGACTGGTCGTTGTTAAGAAGGTGTTTAATTGTTGAAATACAGCTTTTTCAATAATCTTACTGATAAAGGGGAGGTTTAAGATGGGCCTGTAGTTCTGGAGTAGAAGTTTGTCTAAATTGTTCTTTTACAGCAGTGGTTTGATAATTGCTGTTTTTAGGGACTGGGGGAAAACACCTGACAGAAGGGAGGTGTGTATTATCTGAGTCAAATCAGACTCTATGACAGGCAAAACTTTCTTAAACAAAGCTGTGGGGAGAACATCAAGGCAGCAGGAGGAGGAACTTAGCTGTTGAATGATCTCCTCTATGCTTTTGTAGTTTATTTGGCTGAATTGGGACATTTTGTCAGGATAAGTTCCAGTTGGATACAGCTTTGGTTCTGGTGTTGATATGGAAGTACAAACTGATCCTCTAATTTTTAGGATTTTTTTTCAGTAAAAAAGCGTTGGGAGTCAGAACCGAGCGTTGGCAGTCAGAACGGACCGTTGGGAGTCAGAACCGAGCGTTGGGAGTCAGAACGGACCGTTGGGAGTCAGAACGGACCGTTGGCAGTCAGAACGGACCGTTGGGAGTCAGAACCGAGCGTTGGCAGTCAGAACCGAGCGTTGGCAGTCAGAACCGAGCGTTGGGAGTAAGAACGGACCGTTGGGAGTCAGAACCGAGCGTTCATTGCAGGCCCTGGTGGAGTGGAGCTCAGAAGCCACGGACACAGGAGAATTTGTTAACCTGTCGACTGTGGCTAATAAGACACGAACATTATTAATGTTTTTCTTGATGATCTCAGAGAAGAAAGATTCTCTTGCATTTTTCAATTGTAAGGTATATCTATAAAGTCTCTCTTTATAGATGTCATAGTGAACCTGAAGTCTGGTATTTCTCCACCTGCGTTCAGCTTTCCCACATTCCCTTTTTTCACCTCTAACTCCTGGAGCATTTCTCCACGGAGATTTTTTCTTCCCGGAAAAAACCTTCACTTTAACTGGAGCAATGCAGTTAATGATGTCTGAGACTTTAGACTGAAAGTTGTTTACTAGCTCATCTACTGAGTTGCAGCCCAAGGTTGAAGTAGCAGAGTAAGCTTGAATAAAAGTTTCTGTGGCATTGTCCTTAAAGGTGCATTTTCTTACGATGTCCCTTTGGCTAAATGAGTCACTGGAAATTATGCTTTCAAAGGTAAAAGAAAAGTGATCGGATAAGGCAACATCAGTTACATTGACCTGTGAAATGTTTAGACCTTTAGTGATAATTAAGTCTAAAATATGTCCCTGTTTGTGTGTTGACTGTTTAACACGTTGAGTTAAATCAAAGTTTCTAAGTGTGTCTCACAGTTCTTTTGCACTTCTGTTTTCAGGGTTGTCAACGTGAAAGTTGAAGTATCCCACAATAATCAAACAATCATAGTCAACACATATCACAGACAGCAGGTCACTAAAATCAACACAAAAGTTTGATGTGACTTAGGAGGCCTGTAAACATTCAGAAACATAGTTCGCACCGGCTCTTTACCTTGAGAGCCAAATGTTCAAAAGAGTCAAATTTTCCCAAAAACACCTTTTTACACTTTAGTGAATCATTAAACAATGTTGCCACTCCTCCACCTTTCCTTTGCTGTCTGCTCTCACAAAGAAAATTGTAGTTTGGAGGAGTTGACTCCAACAAAATAGCTGCTTCATTAGATTCATGTAACCATGTAACATCAAGATTATTGTCAATAATGAAGTCATCAATTAAAAGGGATTTTCCTGACAGAGATTGAATGTTTAATAAACCCAGTTCATATGACTTAGTGGTTGATGTTGCCTCTATGGCAGGTTGCATCTGACAGTTTATGACTTTTAAGTATTTGTTCCTGTTTATCCTTTTGTTTTTCCCTATTTCTGCCACGTATCATCACAGATATTCCATAATCTATAAGTAATACAAAAAAAAAACGAATATGATTGTGTTTATACTAAATACTTAAATCAAATGTCATTCTGGGGCTTAATGCATCTTTTTAACAAACATCTAAATGTCTTCCTTAACTTAGAATGTATATACTTCGCCCTAGCGGCTGCAGCTGCTACAGCTCCCGACAACCTGCAAGTATTTCTACAAAAATATGCCGGAGGGAACGCTACAAATTATACAACTACTCTCAATTGTTTATGTGGCTCCGAAGTGCTTCGGGCACAAATCCTAGAGGCCCGCAATGCAGTGGACTCACCGAGCAGAACCTGCCGGAGGAGTAGTGAGCTGGTGGAAGCGCGGCTGTCAACATGGGCTAACAGCTAAGCTAAAAGCTAACCCCTACAAACCGCCGCTTCTATCCATCTTGCTCTCCAACGTCCGCTCACTGGACAACAAAATAGATAATCTAAAACTTCAACTCTCTTCAAAGAGGGAGTTGAGTAACTGTTGCGCTCTCATTCTGACGAAGACATGGTTTACCTCATTGATACCAAACAACGGCATTAGCCTGGAGGGGCTCGCTACATTCTGAGCCAACAGAAACAGCGAACTAAGCGGTAAGACCCGAGAGGGTGGGCTGTGTGTTTACATCAACAACTTTTGGTGTAAAAATGCCAGATATGTCACTAGCTTTTGCTCTCTGGACATAGAGCTTTTGACTGTTAACTGCAGACCTTTCTACCTCTACAGGGAGTTTACTGTTAGCATCACTGCTTTTTATGTGCCTCCCAGCGCTAATATTAAAGAGGCTGTGAATGCTGTCTCAGACTATCACCGACCTGCAATCTGCACACACAGAGGGTGTTTTCATCATTGCTGGGGTATTTAACCAGGCAAATATGAAGACTGTTCTCCCTCATTTCTACCAACATGTGGATTTTGCAACTCGGGGAGAGAACACTCTGGACTTGGTTTACACTAATATAAAAGATGCATTCAGAGCAGCCCCCTGCCTAATTCCTGCATACAGGCCCCTGCTGATCAGAGCTAAACCTACAGTGAGGCAGGCTAGGGTGTGGACTGAAGGGGCCATGGACGCACTCCAGGACTGTTATGAGTGCTCTGACTGGGACATGTTCAAAGCTGCAGCAACATATGAAAACAAGTTCATTGTTTATGAGTATGCCATGACTGTCAGCCTACATGAACAAATGCATTGAAGATGTCAGCACCACTAAGAACATCATCACCAAAGCCAACCAATGACCCTAGATGACTGAGGATGTTCGTCAAATGCTAAAAGCATTGGACACAGCCTTCAAGTCTGGTGACAAGGAGGCACTGAGTACAAAGAGAGCCAACCTGAACCGTGTCATCAGGTTAGCGAAACAGAGCTGCAGTCATAAAATCCAGGATCTTTCCCACAACACCAGCAACACCAGGAGGATGTGGCAAGGCATACGGGCAATTACAGAATTCAACACCCACGTGCAGATGCTGTTCCTGCACTTCAGTTCAGCGTTCAACACCATCATCCCTCAACATCTGGTGGAAAAACTGGAACAGCTGGGCTTCAGCACACCCCTTCACAACTAGCTGCTAGACTTCCTCACCAACAGACCTCAGTCAATCCGGGTCGGACAGAACACCTCTGATGTCATCACCCTCAGCACAGGTACCCCTCAGGGCTGTGTCTTGAGCCACCTGCTGTTCTCTCTGATGACACACGACTGCATCGCCAGGTTCACCACCAATCACATCTGTTATGATATCAACTGGGCCAAGTGGAACAAACTGCCCAACCCAGAACTGCCTGCCACACTTGGATAGCACCAGACACAAGGAAATGACTCATATCTGTCAGATAGCGTCCGGGTGTGACACAGTTTCTCTACTGATGACGCAGTTTGGATGTGTACGGCCCTCCATGGGTGTTAACCTAAACTCCTTTATAATGTTTCTATGATGTGCGAGCCCATCAACCTGACAATCGAGGGTCCAGACCAGGAAGCGGAGCCGTAGTTTAAGACACCTCTCTGCAGCTCCTGTACTGTTACCCACCCATTACCCTATTGAGACGGTGTCTTTCTCACGGCCAAAACTTAACAGATCAAAAACTGATCTAAAAGGAACAAATCATAAAAATCAATACGGCTCACCTTGAATCAAAAAATAAAACAATTAATGTGGTCTATGAAATATAAGGTCTCTCCCTCCAAAGACTTTGTTAGTTAACGAATTGATTTCTGATAAACAGATTGATTTATTTTGTCTCACAGAAACCTGGCTACAAGAGGACTACGTTAGTATAAATGAGTCAACTCCCTCCAATTATTCAAATTTCCACATTCCCAGATCTGTGGGAAGAGGAGGAGGAGTGGCAACTATCTTTATCCATCCAATGATATTCTCATGGCCTGAGATAATGGACTTGTGTCTATACTTGTCCTGTTAGATCTCAGTGCTGCATTTGACACAGTTAATCACAATATTCTCCTACAAAGACTTAAGCATACTGTAGGGATTAAGGGGAAAGCATTAGTCTGGTTTAAATCTTCTCTGTCGGACAGAGTCCAGTTTGTTCATCTATCCATCCGTCCATTTTCTGACCCGCTTAATCCCTCATGGGGTCGCGGGGGTTGCTGGTGCCTATCTCCAACGTTCACTGGGAGAGAGGTGGGGTACACCCTGGACAGGTCGCCAGTCTGTCGCAGGGCAACACAGAGACAGACTGGACAAACAACCATTCACGCACACCAGTTTGTTCATGTTAATAATAAATCTTCCTCAAACTCTAGGGTCACCTGTGGAGTACCACAGGGTTGTGGTACATGTCCCAGTCAGAATTGGTTCCTTGGACCAATTCTCTTTACTATATATATGCTTCCGATTGGCAAAATTATTAGACAGCATGGGATTAATTTCCACTGTTATGCTGATGACACTCAGCTATATTTATCCATAAATCCTGATGAATCCAATCAATTACTTCAACTGCAGTCGTGTCTTGATGACATCAAAAGCTGGATGACTTTACATTCCTCAAAAAATAAACTCTTTAATCAATCACTAAATCTGGATGGCATTAACTTGGCCTCTGGTAATAAAGTAAAAAATCTTGGTGTTGTTTTCGACCAAGACATGTCATTTAAATCCCATATTAAACAGGTTTCCAGAGTTTCCTTTTTTCACCTCAGGAATATCGCCAAAATTAGAAACATTCTGTCCAGGGGTGATGCTGAAAAACTAGTCCATGCATTTCTTACTTCAAGGCTGGACTATTGTAATTCTTTACAATAGTCCACAAAATGCAGTTCAAAGTCTTCAGCTGATCCAAAATGCTGCAGCAAGAGTTCTGATGAAAATCAACAAGAGGGATCATATTTCGCCTATTTTAGCTTCTCTTCATTGGCTTCCTGTTAAATCAAGAATAGAATTTAAAATTCTTCTTCTAACGTATGAAGCCCTTAATTATCAAGCTCCATCATATATCAGAGCTCTGATTACCCCGTATGTTCCTAACAGAGCACTTCGCTCTCAGACTGCAGGTCTGCTGGTGGTTCCTAGAGTCTCTAAAAGTAGAATGGGAGGCAGATCCTTTAGCTATCAGGCTCCTCTCCTGTGGAACCAACTCCCAGTTTTGGTCCGTGAGGCAGACACCCTATCTATTTTTAAGACTAATGTTAAAACCTTCCTTTTTGACAAAGCTTATAGTTAGAGTGGCTCATGTTACCCTGAGCTACCTCTATAGTTATGCTGCTATAGGCTTAGGCTACTGGAGGACATCAGGGCCTATTTTTCTCACGCTACTGATTTCTACTGTTCTCCAATCTACTGTTCTCCAGTTTTGCATTGCATTGCATTGAAATAACTGTTGTCATTTCAGCTTTTAAATTTTTGCTCTCTCTCTTTTTAGGTAGGTACACCTGGTCTGACGTTCTGTTAGCTGTGACTTCATCCAGGGAAGACAGATCACCCGCTATTACCATCAAATGTAGAACAGATTACTGGATCAATGTTTGCTTCTGTGCTTTTTTGTCTGTCTTGTTGTGTCTCTGCTCTGTCTTCTGTAAACCCCAGTCGGTCGAGGCAGATGACCGTTCATACTGAGCCCGGTTCTGCTGGAGGTTTTACCTTCCCGTTAATGGGGAGTGTTTCTTCCCGCTGTCGCTTCATGCTTGCTCAGTATGAGGGATTGCTGCAAAGCCATGGACAATGCAGACGACTCTCCCTGTGGCTCTACGCTTCTCCAGGAGTGAATGCTGCTTTTCGGGACGTTGAAGCAATCAACTGGTTCCCTTATATAAGTGCCTCAAGATGACATGTTTCATGAATTGGCGCTATATAAATAAAATTGAATTGAAATGAATCAGCTGATGTGTCTGTAACAATTTCTCTGTCTTTAGTAGATAAAATATAACTTTAAGTATACTTGTCTGTTTTATGCGTCTTGCATCCAAAGTAATTAGTAAGTGGGGGTTGCCTGATGGGTAAAAAGAGCTGTTTCACTGCCGACTGGGTGCAGTAGATCTATAACACATCGTGAAGTTTGCAGCCAACACATTGGTGGTGGGCCTGATTAGAGACGACAACGACCGGGACTAAAGAGAGGAGGTGGAGCAGCTGGTGGGCTTGTGCAGAAACAACAGTCTGATCCTGAACGAGAAGAAGACGAAGGAGATCATCGTGGACTTTAGGAAAAAACGGCCTTGCCACGCTCCACTTCCACTGCTCATCAACAGCTCAGCTGTGGAAGTGGTCAGCAGCACCAAATTCCTGGGCGTGCACATCACAGACAACCTCAACTAGTTTGTGAACAACACGTCACTGGTGAAAAGGGCAAAAAAGTGCTTGTACTTCCTGCGGAGGATGAGGAGAGCCCACCTCCCCCCGCCCATCCTCAGGACCTTCTATAGAAGTACCATAGAGAGCATTCTGACCAGCTGTCTCTACGTGTGGTGTGGAGACTGCAATGACTCCGACTGGAGGAACGTGAGGAGAGTGGTGAGGATAGCAGAAGAGATCATCGGGGCTCCTCTTCCCTCCATTAAGGTCATTTCATCCTAGTGCTGCGTGTCCCGAGCCCGTAACATCATCAGAGACCCCCCCCCCCTATAAGTTTGTTGACATGAATAATGTCAATAAACTTATATTTCCATTTTATATTTCCATAAACCTTTTAACAGGTTATTGATGGAAATCTGGTTTCAACAGGATGGATAATTTTGTACCTGAGAGTTTCCAGTCTGCAGTTTGGACTCTCCAGTCCAGCAGAGAGAAGCTTCACTCCTGAATCCTGCAGGTTGTTGTTACTCAGGTCCAGTTCTCTGAGACTGGAGGACTGAGAGCTGAGAACTGAGGACAGAGCTTCACAGCTTCTCTCTGAGAGGTTACAGCCACTCAGTCTGAGGAGACAGGGAGACAAATCTGCTATTAAACAATTCATCAGAAATATTGTTGATTTCTTTACAGTCACCAATGTTCTCCTTGGAAAGATTGATGGATCTGTCTGAATTTACACGTCTTTATGTTGCCTTTTGTTGTGAACTGGTTCAGTATAAATAAACGGAAGCAACATGAATCATTATTTACCTCATTATCAGATTTCTCACTATCAGAAATAAAAGCAGCAACAATCTGTGTCCTTACAGAGCTTTGTTGGAGGCTTTAACCACTGGCAGCAGCCTCAGGAGAACCTCCTCTGAAGGAGAGTATTTCTTCAGGTCAAACACATCCAGATCTTCTGCTGATGACACTAAGATGAAGATCAGAGCTGACCACTGAGCAGGAGACAGTTTATCTGTGGAGAGACGTCCTGATCTCAGAGACTGTTGGATCTCCTCCACTAGAGAACGGTCCTTCAGTTCATTCAGACAGTGGAACAGATTGATGCTTTTCTCTGCAGATACATTCTCACTGATCTGCTCCTTGATGTGCTGAACTGTTTCCTGATTGGTCTGTAAGCTACATCCTGTCTGTGTCAGCAGACCTTGTAGGAGTCTCTGATTGGTCTGCAGTGAAAGTCCCAGGAGGAACCGGATGAACAAGTCCAGGTGTCCATTTGGACTCTGTAAGGCCTGATCAACAGCTGTCTGGTGAAAAGACTTTGGTTTAGGGTCTGAGGACTCCTTAGACGTTTGAGTTTCTTTCATCAGATTGACACCAGAGTTGATGAAGGTCTGATGAACATGAAGAGCAGCCAGAAACTCCTGAACACTCAGATGGATGAAGCAGAACACCTTGTCCTGGTACAGCCCTCTCTCCTCTCTAAAGATCTGTGTGAACACTCCTGAGTACACTAAGGCTGCTCTGATATCGATGCCACACTCTGTCAGGTCTGATTCATAGAAGATCAGGTTTCCTTTCTGCAGCTGATCAAAAGCCAGTTTTCCCAAAGAATCAATCATCTTCCTGCTCTCTGGACTCCAGTGTGGATCTGTTTCAGCTCCTCCATCATACTTGACCTTCTTCACTTTGGTCTGAACCACCAGGAAGTGGATGTACATCTCAGTCAGGGTGCTGGGCAGCTCTCCTCCCTCTCTGGTCTCCAACACGTCCTCCAGAACCGTAGCAGTGATCCAGCAGAAGACTGGGATGTGGCACATGATGTGGAGGCTTCTTGATGTCTTCATCTGGGAGATGATCCTCCTGGCCTGCTCCTTATCTCTGAATCTCTTCCTGAAGTACTCCTCCTTCTGTGGGTCAGTGAACCCTCTGACCTCTGTCACCATGCCAACACACTCAGGAGGGATCTGATTGGCTGCTGCAGGTCGTGTGGTTATCCAGAGGCGAGCAGAGGGAAACAGTTTCCCCCTGATGAGGTTTGTCAGCAGAACATCCACTGTGGTGGACTCTGTAGCATCAGTCAGGATCTCCTGGTTCTGGAAGTCCAGAGGAAGTCGACTCTCATCCAGACCATCAAAGATGAACAGAACCTGGAAGTGTTCAAAGCTGCAGATTCCTTTGGTTTCAGTAAAGAAGTGATGAACAAGGTCCACCAAGCTGAACTTTTTCTCTTTCAGCACATTCAGCTCTCTGAAGGTGAATGGAAACATGAAGTGGATGTTCTGGTGGGCTTTGTCTTCAGCCCAGTCCAGAGTGAACTTCTGGGTTAAGACTGTTTTCCCAATGCCAGCCACTCCCTTTGTCATCACTGTTCTGATTGGTTGATCTCTTCCAGGTGGGACTTTAAAGATGTCTTCTTGTCTAATGGTTGTTTCTGGTCTGTGTGGTTTCCTGGATGCTGTTTCAATCTGTCTGACTTCATGTTCATCATTGACCTCTCCAGTCCCTCCCTCTGTGATGTAGAGCTCTGTGTAGATCTGGTTCAGAAGGGTTGGACTTCCTGCTTTAGCGATCCCCTCAAACACACACTGGAACTTCTCCTTCAGACCAGATTTTAGTTGATGTTGAACTGCAGAAGGATTTTCTAAATTGACAAAAAAGTGAAATCAGGAAGGAAACCAAATGATCTTCTGAAGATGATGTGAATAAATGTGATTCCATCTCTTCAGACATCAGTAAATGTGTGATTTATCCATCAGGTTAAATCTTTGTAGAAATCCTCTTACTGCTCTGCAGACGGTCAGCCAGCTCCTCCTGCTTCATCCTCCTCAGGAAGTTCAGAGTGATCTTCCTCAGTGCCTCTCTGCTGCTCCTCCTCTGCTCTTCATCCTCACCTTCCAACACCTCCTCATCATCTCTCTGACTCTCTGAGCAGTCTGGGTCACCTGGACTCAGAACCTTCTGGATCTTCTTCAGTTCCTTCTTCACAAAAGTGACAATGTTGTCCTCCAGCAGCTGGAACAGAATAATATATGAAGGCCAATAAGAGTGTGGTAGTTGTCATGTTTCTGAATAATAATATATAATGTTTGCACTGGTTCTAATCCGATCATGAATCATTTACACTGTCTCTCAGATGCTAATGTTCTCTTTCACACACCTTAGCTACTCCTAGATGCTGCTGTTCTATCATGCTTATTGCATTTTTCTCACATCATTCTATTGAGTTTTTCTACTGTTTAACTTGAATATTTCATCTGTTTTACTTGAATGAGCTTTATTATTAATAATTGTGCAATACTTACTCTAGTATTTATTTTACCTTTTATTTTTAACCTTCTGATAAAGCTAATTTTCTCTGCTTTGCCACTGTCAGACTTGAATTTCCCCACTATGGACAATAAATATTTTTTCTCTTATGATAAAGAAATGAGCTGTAAAAGGCAGTGAGTCCCACAGAAACCAATGTTCCAATGTAAATATAAGAAGAGAGCACTTTGAAGCTACATATGTTTAAATGTATGAAAATTGTTAAAAATAAATTCAACAAGAGGTATGATTTATGAGACGAAACATTCAAGGTTAAAATGAGGGAAAGATGCCTTTGAAGTGCAGCTAACACAAACAGTAACAATTAAACAGCTGAACGATCAAAGTAAGCGTACATCAAAGACACTGGCTGGATGGAGGAATTTAATGATGAAGCAGAAAAGCAGCTTCAGAGGAATTTAGCATCCTTTACTTTGAATATGATGTAAAAAAAATCTGGAGCAAATGCAAGGAAGGAAAAATCTGCCTATTTCAGAGCAGAGTGCATTACAATCCATTTTTATTTAATAATAATCCCATAATACATAGGAATGCTGTTAAAAAATAGAAAAAATAAGAAAACATACAGCACTTTGGTCAACAATCTGTTGTTTTTAAATGTACTTTAGAAATAAATTGGATTGGATTGGAAAAAGGGGAATTTCACAGAGGATCAGGGATGTTTCCATGGACTGGATGTCAGGAGCCAGGAGAGGAAGCGTTGCTTCACCTGAAGACTTCCAGCCTGAACAGCCAGACTGACTTATACCATTAACACAGTGTATCAGTCTGGTAAGTAGCTGGTAGAGCCTTATTTCAAGCGGCGAAGTGACAGGGTCAGTGTCATCAGGTTAGAATAAATCAGATAACTACGGATGTGATACAAAAACCTCTAAGTGACGCACTCTATTTCTTTCAGTATGTAGTCCATGAAGCAGATCCATCAAGCAAACTCTCCTGTGAACAACTTTTTGCTTTTTTTGTCAAAAAGAAATCTGAGGATACTTGGTGTACTCACATGCACTTTCTTAATCTTCCAAGGCAACAAGCAACAAAAATTTCTGTATGTGTCTTGATTGTTATGGTAGCAGAAAAGTGCCACTTTTCTGCTACCATAATTCAATTCAATTCAATTCAATTTTATTTATATAGCACCAAATCATGAAACATGTCATCTCAAGGCACTTTACAAAGTCAAGTTCAATCATATTATACAGATTGGGTCAGATTATACAGATTGGTCAAAAATGTCCTATATAAGGAAACCAGTTGATTGCATCAAAGTCCCGACAAGCAGCATTCACTCCTGGGGAACCGTAGAGCCACCGGAAGAGTCATCTGCATTGTACATGGCTTTGCTGCAATCCCTCATACTGAGCAAGCATGAAGCGACAGTGGGAAGAAAAACCACCCATTAACGGGAAAAAAAACCTCCAGCAGAACCGGGCTCAGTATGAACGGTCATCTGCCTCGACCGACTGGGGTTACAGAAGACAGAGCAGAGACACAACAAGAGAAACAAAAAAGCACAGAAGCACACATTGATCTAGTAATCTGTTCTACATTAGATGGTAGTAGCGGGTGAGCCGTCTTCTCTGGATGATGTCACAGTTAACAGAACGCCAGACCAGGTGTACCTACTATGAAGAGAAAAGAGAGAGAACAGAAAGTTAAAGCAGAAATGACAACACATAATGCATAATTGAAGAACAGTAGAACTCAATATAGTGAGAAAATTAGATCCTGATATACTCCAGTAACCTGAGCCTATAGCAGTAAAACTATAAAGGTAGCTGAGAGTAACATGAGTCACTAGTTATAATTTTTGTCAAAAAGAAAAGTTTTAAGCCTAGTCTTAAAAGTAGACAGGGTGTCTGCCTCACGGACCAAAACTGGGAGTTGGTTCCACAGGAGAGGAGCCTGATAGCTAAAGGATCTGCCTCCCATTCTACTTTTAGAGACTCTAGGAACCACCAGCAGACCTGCGGTCTGAGAGCGAAGTGCTCTGTTAGGAACATACGGGGTAATCAGAGCTCTGATATATGATGGAGTTTGATTATGAAGGGCTTTATACGTTAGAAGAAGAATTTTAAATTCTATTCTTGATTTAACAGGAAGCCAATGAAGGGAAGCTAAAATTGGAGAAATATGATCCCTCTTGTTGATTTTCATCAGAACTCTTGCTGCAGCATTTTGGATCAGCTGAAGGCTTTGAACTGCATTTTGTGGAATTCCTGATAGTAAAGAATTACAATAGTCCAGCCTTGAAGTAACAAATGCATGGACCAGTTTTTCAGCATCACTCCTGGACAGAATGTTTCTAATTTTGGTGATATTCCGGAGGTGAAAAAAGGAAACTCTGGAAACCTGTTTAATATGGGATTTAAATGACATGTCTTGGTCAAAAATAACACCAAGATTTTTTACTTTATTACCAGAGGCCAGGTTAATGCCACCCAGATTAAGTGATTGGTTAAGAAGTTTATTTTTTGAGGACTCTGGCCCAAAGATTAAAACTTCGGTCTTGTCAGAATTTAGATGCAGGAAATTTAAAGTCATCCAGCTTTTGATGTCATCAAGACATGACTGCAGTCGAAGTAATTGATTGGATTCATCAGGATTTATGGATAAATATAGCTGAGTATCATCAGCATAACAGTGGAAATTAATCCCATGCTGTCTGATAATTTTGCCTATCGGAAGCATATATATAGTAAAGAGAATTGGTCCAAGGACTGAACCCTGTGGTACTCCACAGGTGACCCTAGAGTTTGAGGAAGATTTATTATTAACATGAACAAATTGGAATCTGTCTGACAGATAAGATTTAAACCAGCCTAATGCTTTCCCCTTAATCCCTACAGTATGTTCAAGTCTTTGTAGGAGAATATTGTGATCAACTGTATCAAACGCAGCACTGAGATCTAACAGGACAAGTATAGACACAAGTCCATTATCTGAGGCCATGAGAATATCATTAGTGACCTTCACCAGAGCTGTTTCAGTGCTATGATGAGCTCTGAAGCCTGACTGAAACTCCTCAAGTAGGTCATTACTTTGTAAATGTTCACAAAGTTGATTAGCAACTACTTTCTCAAGAATTTTAGATAAGAAAAGAAGATTAGATATAGGTCTGTAATTTACTAACTCATCTTGATCAAGAGAAGGTTTCTTGAGTAAAGGTTTAATAACAGCTACTTTCAAAACTTGTGGTACATATCCATTTACTAAGGATAGATTAATCATGTCTACAATAGTGCCACTGATCAAAGGGAATATGTCCTTAAACAACTTGGTTGGGATTGGGTCTAACATACAGCTAGAAGGTTTAGATGAAGCTAAAATTTTAGATAGCTCAGAAAGTTCTACTGCTTCTAAACAGTTCAAACACTGCGCAGATTCTAAAGATTCCTCCAATGCTGCCTCACTTACTGAGGACGAGGTAATCATGTTTGGGAGGATGCCA
Source organism: Fundulus heteroclitus (assembly GCF_011125445.2). Lineage (NCBI taxonomy): Eukaryota > Metazoa > Chordata > Actinopteri > Cyprinodontiformes > Fundulidae > Fundulus > Fundulus heteroclitus. Next base: position 2,503,059 of record NW_023396846.1, on the reverse strand, counting down.
ATTATTTTATTTTTAATGGCATCAATTTTATTTATGAAGAATCCCATAAAATCATTACTACTGAGAGCTAAGGGAATGGATGGATCAACAGAGCTGTGGCTCTGGGTAAGTTTGGCAACTGTACTAAAGAGAAATCTAGGATTATTTTTATTCTCTTCAATTAATTATGAAAAATATGCTGCTCTAACTCTGCGGAGGGTCTTGTTATACAACAATAGTCTGTCCCTCCAGATTAAGTAGGATTCCTCTTGGTGTGTAGAGCGCCATTTTCTCTCCAATTTCCTAACATTGTGCTTCAAGGAACGCAGCTCTGAATTAAACCAAGGAGCCAGCTTCCTGTGAATAATCACCTTCTTTTTCAAGGGAGCTACATTGTCTAATGCAGAACGCAATGACGAAGTCACATTGTTAGCAAAGGTATCGATTTGTGAATGGGAAGAAACAGCAATGCTGCCATCTACAGGGCATTTCTGCAATACTGAGGATATTAAGAAGGGGACAGACTCTTTAAGTTTTGATACAGCATTATCCGATAAAAATCTACTATAATGGAACCCTCTTTTGGGGGTGGAGAATTCAGTTAGATTAAACTCAAATGTTATTAAAAAATGATCAGACAGGACAGGGTTGTGAGAGAATACTGTTAATTCTTCACAATCAATGCCATATGTCAGAACAAGGTCTAAAGTATGGAGCCGAGAGTGCGTCGGTTCATGCACATTTTGAGCAAAACCAATTGAATCTAGGATAGTTTTAAAGGCTACACTAAGGTTATCACATTCAGTGTCAACATGGATGTTAAAATCACCCACAACATAACAGAAAAGTGCTATGTTATGGGTAGTTCTGCTGCAGAGAGCGATGCATCGTAAAGTCCCGCCTCCACGTTTTTATAGATCCAGGATTTTTTAGCCACAGCAGAGGTGCGTTTTTCCTGGGATACTTTGTGACGCTGTGGATTTAAGTTGGATTTACCGTTTTCTCTGGATATTGTGGGATGCTGTGGTTAAAAATTTGAGTAACTCTTCATTGGATATTTTGCTTCTAAGTCAGATTACCCTTTATTTGAATTCTGGGAATATTAGTTTTTCATCTTCTTTGGGTTTTTTATGGAGCTCTGGTTTCAGATTGGATTTATTTCCCAAAGCAACAACTCAAGCAAACCTGGACAGCAGAAAAAGCCTGACTGCTCCAGAAATATCTGTTCCACAAGCATTCAGCATCCTGGATGAGCTGTTTGCCAGTTTATGAACTTCCTGGACACAAGAGACCCAGCAGATTCCACATCATCTACACCGAGGACATCAGGACATGGGTGTACTAAATAATTCATCACTCAGGCTGTCAACAAAAGCCTGGATCAGGACCAGAATCAACTCATCTCGCAGTAAGGTCAGTGAGGAAGTGAGCAGAGGAACAACAGGTGCTCTGAAGTCTGATCTCAGCTGCAGCAGAGAACCACCTTCAGCTGGGAGACGGCAGGAGAAGACAGGACTGAGGGACCTGTGAGCGATAAGAAGGTTTGTGTTCTGGCCAGAGTTAATCAGCTCTTCTCAAAAAAGGCTGCAGGTTTATTTCAAGAGTGATTAACGTCCTGCTCTGGTCCTGCTAATCAAGACAAGTTTTAGTCAGCCAAGAATTATGTCTTAGAGGAGAAGATTCCAGCATGTGTCAAAAAGAGAGTTCACACCTGCCTGTTCAAGATCCTGTGAGCCCAGAAAGTTTCCACACCTGTTCTAGGAGCCGACCCCATGGGGGGAAAGAGAACCGGGACGAACGACGGAGACTGCTGCTGATCAAAGTTAGATTCAGAGTTCATTAGTATCAGCAAGACCTGCGATAGACCGGAGACCTGTCCAGGTGAACCCCGCCTCTCACCCACTGACAGCTGGAGACAGACACCAGAACCCCTCAGGACCCCAGCAGGGATAGGAATGTTAGAAAAAGGATAGAAGGGCGCGCATGTGGCGCAGCGGGTAGCGCCACATGCGACGACTGAACAGAACCGATGGAAAAGTAGTTGTTGTACATGTACAGACCATAAATATGGAGTCCAGCTGGGTTTGATGCTGCCGGGCAGACGGACCTCTGGGAACCTCTGAGTTCTGCTGGTCGACTCTGTGGAGGAACCAGAACAATTAGGAGGGAAGTAAATATTCATCCAGCAGTTTTCACAGATGAAATCACCAAGAGCTTCACAGTAAAAGTCCTTAAAACAGAAAAACTGAGCATCAAATTAACACGATACAAATAAGTTAAAAAGGAAGAGGAAGATGAAATAAAAGGATGAAGATCAGAACCACCAGAACCACCCAGTAGACATTTTAAAAAGTGGGTCTTGAACTTGGACTTCAAACTGTCCACACTGTCAGCAGATCTGATGCTGGTGGGGACAGTGACCCAGAGCTTGGAGACAGTGGAGGTGAAGGTTCTGTCCACTCAGGTCTTCAGGACAGTGTGTGGGACATCCAGCAGGTTCTGATGACTAGATCTGAGGTGGTGTGGACCTGGAGGAGGTCTGAGATATGTGGCTGTGTGTCCATGTAAGGTTCTGTCTTGGATGTGATGGTGAGTATTTTAAAATGGATCCTGTAGGTCCCTGGAAGCCAGTGAGCTCAAATTATATCTGTCCACACAGAGACAATCAGAAGGTAAAGGTCCATGAAGGACATCTGGATGTGAGCAGAGAACCAGAGGATCCAGGTAGTTGGAGATGTTTAATGTTCCTGCTGATCCACTAAGAACTAGCAGAACCTCTGATGGTCCACTTCAGCTCAGCTTGGTTCCACCAACCACATGATGAAGCTTTCCTTCCCTGCTGAACTGCTCTCACAACGCACACAGGAACCAAGTCTTGATGGGTCAGACTGGCTCTACCAGGTATTTCCCAGCGGGTCGTGGAAATGTGATCCACTGTTAGTCTGACATGGAGCCAGGAAGCAGCAGAACCTCCTGATCAGCATCAACACTCCAGACATGAAGACATGAAGGTGTTTTCATCAGAACAGGGCAGCTGATTTCTGGAGATAACGGATCAAACCTCTGTCTGCAAATAGAACTGGAACATCTGAGAGCTCACTGGGAGGAACTGGGTTTCTGTTCTTGGCTCTTAAAGAAATGTAACGGGTCATTTCCAGAACCTCAGACCCGACTGAGGAGACCGGTGCATACTAGGGTGGTGATTGGCTAAAATATCACAACATAATTCCTTGCAGTGAAATCATGATTTTATTAGTTTCCCAAAGTAACAATAAAGCTGTTGAAGAAAAATCTAGAGAAGCATTTAGACCAGAGCATTTCTGACACATTTTAATGAGTTGCTGCAGTTCTGCTAACTTGACTGAAGCTCAACTGAAATGTAATAAATCCATTGCGATATTTAAGAGCTGAAGAACGGCTGCAGCTCTAAACTGTGAGGGAACAACACCAAGTCTCTGGTTCTGATCCCAGTGATTGTTCCAGCTCCAGCTGAGAAGAACTGAAACTCTTCAGTCATTAAAACTGAGGAAGACTTTCAGATACGATGACAAAACGGTTCAGGAACAAAGAAAGAAAGTCCAGTTGGTTCCATGTTGGATTTGATTCAATCAATATGAATATGGGAGACGGACTAAACAGTCCAGTTAGCTCATTAACATGGAACAGAACCAATCAGAGTGAGCTCCAGTCCAAACTAAATCTTTGACTTTAAGCAGAGAAAAGTGTTTAATGATGGCGACTAATCAATGAGGCCCAAAAGCAAACAGATCAGAGCTGTTAAACATGATGTAGCAGCATCCAGGACGCCTCCAACAACATCCATTCTTTCCACTTTCACTGCTGTGGTTCTGGAGAACATCCAACACACACCGCTTCACATATGAACATAGAAATGTGGGAAAAAGAGCTGAGCTCACCTTAAACACATGCTGGAATAAAAACATTTCACACTGACTCAGTTTCCACAGTTACAGCAGTTAGATACAGCTCACCTCTCTGATGATGGAGGTCCAGAAGATTCGAAGTCAAGAGGAGGAGTCCTTGACCTGTCGCTCTTTAAGGACACACAGCTGGGTTCTGGTTCTGGTTGATGTTTACATGTCAGTCTCTCAAGAATGCTGTGAGAGGAAAACTTATTATTTAACATACACAGAGGGACCAGCTGGATCTGTTGACTGGGTCTTACTTTGAGAGAAAATAAATGTAAAGATTCTTCCATAAATGTTAGAAATGCTGATCTCACCTCTGAGCGTGGCTCTGGCTCTCAGCTTCCCCACACAGAGTGGTTTTAGAGGGAGGGACTCCCTCCTCTCTGTCCTCACACTGATCCATGCTGCTGAATTCACATCCACATCAGCTCACACACACTTTCTACCTTCACCTGCAGAGGAAACACAAATCATTCATCTGCACATCAACTCTGATCATCCTTTACATCATTAGTGCTGGAAAAAGATCAGCTGCTCCTCCTCTGATTGGCTCTTCTTCTCTGCTTCATATCAGTGTCAGCTGAATGCAGTCAGACAGCAGTGAGAGGCAGAGGAAGCTGCCATCAGCTGCTGTACTTCTACTATCAGTCCACTAGATGGAGCCATGGAGCAACATTTCATCCACTCACACTGATTCACTCTGACTGGAAGCTTCAGTCCGTCACATTGATTCAGTTCAACACATGAAACCATTTTAGCTGATGGTTTATACAGCAGAGGACCATCAGAGCTCAAAGCATCAGATTCATTAATATTGGGTAGTTTTCAGAGGAGTTTGGAGAAGGAACTATAAACAGTTGTGTTAAATTTTAGCTGCTGGGAGGAGTTTGATAAAAAAGAATAAACTATTTGTTCTTATTTTATTACTATGAAAATCAGACTTAACCTAAATCAAGCATATAGTCTGGAAACATGTTTTAGTTTCCAGACTTTGAGAACAAACAGAAACTAAAGGATGATGAAGGAATGCAGTGATTCCAGTTTGACTGGAAAGACTAAAAGGAGTTACAGAACCACAGACGACGGTTTAGAACCAGGAAATTTTAAAAACAAACACACAGTGACTATTAATTTTTAAGGCATTTAAATATTTCAGATTAAAATAAATAAACATTTTTGCCGTAGATTAGTCTTCAGACAGCAGAGATGAAACTTTGTGGTGAAATCAGAAGTGAACATGTTCTCCAGACATCAGAGAGCAGAAACAAAGAGGAAAGTTCCTCAAGACAAAGTTCTGGTAGGAAACAAAGCAAACTTACAGTTTGTTCAGACGCTCCAAAGTGCTGAAGAACAAGATGTGAACCACTGAGACACAGGTGAGCTGCTACCTGTAAGGAGGCGGAGCTTCAGCTGTGATGGAGGCAGGACAGGTAGGTTAGTGGGAGGAGTTCAGATCTGACTGCCTTCTGGTTCTCAGACTCATCTCTGCTGTTCTGCTGAAGAACCTGGTGCTACCTAGAAAGCAGGTGATGTAAAAACTCAAGTTTTTACAGGGAAGAGAGAAGATAAAAGCCAAGGGAAGGGGAAAGGACCTTTGAATTGACAAAAGAAAAAAAATCATCAGAACCTATCACCTATAAGGTGATTTAGAACCACAAACCAGAGTAACCTTTGGATTAATCCAACAAACGGTAGCAGACTAAGACATAATGTCCTCAAGATAATTGTCTCCGATTCTGAACGCAATGTCACCTAAAAACAACTGTCACATTAGACAGCCAGGACACACAAAACAACTTTTTTTATCAAAAACCTCTGCTTCTTTATTATCTTTTATTAAGCACAATATTACAGGTTATAGTTAAAAATTTGAAAATGTGATTGGTTTGCAAGCAGAAGTTCTGCAGTAAATGGTTCAACAAAATAATGACAACAACCTTATCTTTGTTTCTCTGACTTTAATAAAAAAAGATTACAGTTGAGTATAAAGAAGCAATCTGAATAATAAGACTTGCACTCAGGCAATAAAAAAACCCTCGCTGTCATTAATATAAAGGTTTGTTTATCATTATTTATAACATCATTTGTCACTATGGCTGAGTCTCCCAGTTCTCACAATGAAGCCTTCTCATGACTCCCAGTGTGAACACAAACACTCTGCTGCTGTTTAAATGGCTTCATTGTTGTTCTGCTGATCCAGCTTCTGTTCAGCTCTGATGGAACCACAACCTGCTTTAACTGGGAACCAACTGGACTCTTCATTGCTGGAGATTTGTCTCCCTCTGGTGGTGAAAAGATAAACTGCATGATGTCTGATTATTAAACCCATTTGCTGCGTTTTAAATGATCCAAACATGTCAGTGATGGTAAAAAGTGAGCAGAACCACAGTCAGTTCTAAGCTTTCATTTATCAGGACATGAATAAAAGATCAGAGTTCAGCTCTGAAATTTAGCAAAGAGTTTATTTTTTATCAAGCATTTGATCAACAAAGAAGCCAAATAAAACATGTTGAACCTTGAATTTAACAATTATATACAGTTTATGGTTCTATAAAAGATAAATATCATTCCAAGATGGTGGGCAAAACTTAGAATCCCTCTAAAGGAGAATTAATGTCTGATTGTGTCTGCAACAGAAATAACAAAGGGGTTTATGTTTGGACTGGATTTAGCAGCCACTGAATCAGCAGGATAGCATCTGTGTAATATCTTTAGCCAAACCTCTCTAACCTGATTAGAAACTAAAGACTTTCTACGTAATAACCAGATTTTTTCTTGATCTATATCAGAGGACAAGTTGCTCCAGAAAAAAGTGGAAGCAGGCCAGCTAATGAAGCCCTCTGAATGGATTCCCTTATATAATTACTGTGAATGCAGTAGGCATTCACAGTTCTTGAGATCCTGTTTCTCTTTATTACTGTGAATGCAGTAGGCATTCACAGTTATTGAGATCCTCTTTCGCCTTTTTACTGTTTAAAGTTTGATTCGCTTCTCCTCCTACAGTTTTTCTCCGATTTCAACCATTCAACTTTTAAACTATTCAGCTTCTTCTGGAATCGATGGCTATATCTTTTTGTACTTTTAACTTTTATACTTTTTAAAATATTCAGCTTTTTCTGCAAATTTTCAGCTTTTTTTTCTCCCATAGGAAATGAATGTATTTCACTAAAATTCCGCTCATTTCAGCTGCTTTTTGACAGCTTACTGCTTCAGCCTACTTTCAGCGAGAAACGCAATTCAACTTTTAAAATGTAGTGATATCTTTCAGCTATTATGGTCTATTTCAGCTTTTTCATATCTTTTACCATTTTCATATAGTACCTCCTTAAAATAATTTAGGCTTTTCAAGAAATTCAGCAAAAAACATGCGTTGCTATGGTCGTCAAGGAGGCAGTTATAGAGTGCGCACTCTAGAAATTCAACAAATTCTTCTTCTCCGAACAACTTCTTCTCACTCACTCAATTTTCAACCTATCCACATAAATTATACATCAAAACGTAGGAATTTTTGTCTGGAATCAGGAAATGTAACCCTCATTGGTGTAGCATTTATAGATTTTTCGCAAATCACCTCAGAGCGACACAAACCCGAAACCTCCCCCATTCATTTCCTATGGAGCGGTTTTGAAAAATGACGTCTGAAAATCCAAAACATCACACGTTTTCACATTGTCGCTACTCCTAAACCGTTTGATGTACAGGCATGAGACTTTCACATATGAATGTCCCAACCCTTCTGGCACTCACAAAAAAGGAATTTTGTGGATAACTGTTACGGTTTTTCCGCAGGAACAATTTGTTTGGGAGTAGCGAATGTGCAAAATCCTGAAAATGCTTTAGAGCTGCATTTTTCCACACGATCCACTTTTTTACATCGTCGCTGTGCCTACACCGATTTTTGTAAAAACATAAAAATGAGCAACATAGTCCTCAAAAGCCTGCTGATACTCACAGTGAAAGAATTAATTTGATATCTCTTATACTTTTTCAGCTAGAGCGATTTGTTCGGGACCGTTTTTAGAGGATTTTGGAAATTTCTTAAAAATTTCCTTTAGATCATAATTTTTTACTCCTTTATTAAAATATTTCCAGCAAAAACCGATACCAAGTCTTCTTCCCCTATCCGTTAAGAAAGAAACGCAGAAAAGATTACGTCTCTACCATTTACAGATCAGGAGATATGGAGCGTTGTGCGAGGCAAAGTTCTCCATTATAACCCAATGGGACATATTGTGAGCAAAGTCTCTGCACTTCGGTAGACTGGCCGCTGCAGGTGTGTCAGTGAGTTTCCATGACGACGGAACTCTGAGGGCCAGAGGGAGAAGCTCCATTAGGATACAATGGCAACTTTTGACGCCGGCTGCAGCGGCTGTGATTAATGTAGGAATCTGAAATTCGCACAGTCACTTCCTCTTAACATTTTAAAATTTTCAAGTGACTTTCAACCATGTGTCAGTTTTCTGTCCCATTTTGGATTTCACATGCTTTCCTATTGGGCCTTTGCTTCCAACAGGACCTGGCATGATGCCCAGACACGACCCAATTGGCCAATACAGCACCACCCACCTGTGGGAAATGGTGCTACTGACCATTTTGGTAAAATATTGAGTTCTGGGCCCAGATGTGGTGAGGCTGAGTTGCTAAAGGAGGCCAATCTGTCCCATGAACTTTGGTCACGTTTGGTGACAATAAGTATTGGCACCCCTATTTGAGGCACTTCCCAGTACAGGATTTGGACCAAACTGACAGAGTACAATCACCCGGTCATACTGAACACAACCATGTTAGCGGCTAACAGTTAGCATGTTGCTAACCGGAAGTACCTCTAGGAAGGTCTCACCAACTTGTGCTTCACAGAGTCTATTCTTACTTTAGAGAGAAAGCTCCACAAGAAATTTGGGCTACGTCGCATAAAGCATCTCCAAGCTATGAGGTGTCAAACATCCAATGCTTTTCAATGGGGGACCAAACCCCTTATGGTCCCAATAATGCATGCCCATATATGGCGCTCCAGTACAGCTCAGATGGAAAGTGCAGGCTCTGCATGCAAGTGGTCGTGGGATCGATTCCCGGTGTGGGAGACTAAGAGTTTTGTATTATAATCCCCACAGTGTGTATATTAAAACATGTGTGCTGATCCCATGAAGTATTTTTTTGTACCACCCGCCATTTTGAGAAACAACGTTTTTTCTCCCTATTTGAGGCTCATCCCAGTACAGGATTTGGACCAAACTGACAGAGTACACTCACCCAGTGATACCAAACACAACCATGTTAGCGGCTAACGGTTAGCATGTTGCTAACCGGAAGTAGCTCTAGGAAGCCTGTACAAACTTCTGCTTGACAGATTTGGTGAATTTTAGGATTTTCTCCCTTTTTAGGCACTTCTCAGTACAGGATTTCAACCAAACTAACAGAGTAACATCACCCGGTGATACTGAACACAGCAATGCTAGCGGCTAACCATTAGCATGTTACTAACCAGAAGTAGCTTTAGGAAGGTCCTATCAACTTCTGCTTAGCCAGGGTTCTTCTGCCTTTACAGACAAAGGGAGGGCTGCAGCTTTCAGTGAGTCTCCATGACAACGCTGCTAGCAAGAGGCTCCTAGGAGGTCCATTGACTTAACATGGCACCTTTCGACGGCCGCTGCGGGGGCTGTGAAGGCCGTAGGAAGCTGAAATTTGCAGTGTTGCTTCCTGTTGCTATTTCTGACGGTACGGTATGCACCAAGTGGCAGGCGCCTTGCTAAATTTCTTCAGAAATTTTCTAGTTACTGTGAATGCCTACTGCATTCACAGTTATTGAGATCCTCTTCCGCCTTTTTACTGTTTAAACTTTGCTTCGCTTCTCCTCCTACAATTTTTCTCCGATTTCAACCATTCAACTTTTAAACTATTCAGCTTCTTCTGGAATGGATGGCTATGTCTTTTTGTACTTTTAACTCTTCAACTTTTTAAAATATTCAGCTTTTTCTGCAAATTTTCAGCTTTTTTTTTCTCCCATAGGAAATGAATGTAATTCACTAAAATTCCGCTCATTTCAGCTGCTTTTTGACAGCTTACTGCTTCAGCCTACTTTCAGCTAGAAACGCCATTCAACTTTTAAAATGTAGTGATATCTTTCAGCTATTATGGTCTATTTCAGCTTTTTCATATCTTTTACCATTTTCATATAGTACCTCCTTAAAATAATTTAGGCTTTTCAAGAAATTCAGCAAATAACATGCGTTGCTATGGTCGTCAAGGAGGCAGTTATAGAGTGCGCACTCTAGAAATTCAACAAATTCTTCTTCTCCGAACAACTTCTTCTCACTCGCTCAATTTTCAACCTATCCACATAAATTATACATCAAAACGTAGGAATTTTTGTCTGGATTCAGGAAATGTAACCCTCATTGGTGTAGCATTTATAGATTTTTCTCAAATCACCTCAGAGCGACACAAACCCGAAACAGCCCCCATTCATTTCCTATGGAGCGGTTTTGAAAAATGACGTCTGAAAATCCAAAACATCACACGTTTTCACATCGTCGCTACTCCTAAACCGTTTGATGTACAGGCATGAGACTTTCACATATGAATGTCCCAACCCTTCTGGCACTCACAAACAAGGAATTTTGTGGATAACTGTCACGGTTTTTCCGCAGGAACAATTTGTTCGGGAGTAGCGAATTTGCAAAATCCTGAAGACGCTTTGGACCTCTATCACCCCAAATGATCCACTTTTTTACATCGTCGCTGTGCCTACACCGATTTTTGTACAAACATAAAAATGAGCAACATAGTCTTCAAAAGCCTGCTGATACTCACAGTGAAATAATTGTTTTGATATCTCTTATACTTTTTCAGCTAGAGCGATTTGTTCGGGACTGTTTTTAGAGGATTTTGCAAATTCCTTAAAAAACCCCTTTAGATCATAATTTTTTACGCCTTTATTAAATTTTTTCCAGCAAAAAACGATAGCTTTTCTTCTTCCCCTATCCGTTACGAACTAAACGCAGAAAAAATTACGTCTCTACCATTTAGGGATCAGGAGATATGAAGCGTTGTTCGGGGCAAAGTTCTCCATTATAATCCAATGGGACTTATTGTGAGCAAAGTCTCTGCACTTCGGTAGACTGGCCGCTGCAGGTGTGTGAGTGAGTTTCCATGACGACGGAACTCTGAGGGCCAGAGGGAGAGGATCAATTGAGATAGAATGGCAACTTTCGACGCTCACCGCAGTTCCTGTGATTAATGTAGGAATCTGAAATTCGCACAGTCACTTCCTCTTGACATTTTAAAATTTTCACGTGACTTTCAGCTATGTGTCATTTTTCTGTCCCATTTTGGATTTCACATGCTTTCCTATTGGGCCTTTGCTTCCAACAGGACCTGGCATGATGCCCAGACACGACCCAATTGGCCAATACAGCACCACCCACCTGTGGGAAATGGCGCTACTGACCATTTTGGTAAAATATTGAGTTCTGGGCCCAGATGTGGTGAGGCTGAGTTGCTAAAGGAGGCCAATCTGACCCATAAACTTTGGTGACGTTTGGCGACATTAAGTATTGGCACCCCTATTTGAGGCACTTCCCAGTACAGGATTTGGACCAAACTGACAGAGTACAATCACCCGGTGATCCTGAGCACAACCATGTTAGCGGCTAATGGTTAGCATGTTGCTAATTGGAAGTAGCTCTAGGAAGCTCGGACAAACTTCTGCTTTACAGAGTCTGTACCTCCTTTATACAGAATGCTCCACAATAAGTTTGGGCCTCGTCACGTAAAGCATCTCCAAGTTAGGAGGTGTTAAACATCCAATGCTTTTCAATGGGGGCTAAACCCCTTATACTCCCTAGAAATGCAGGCCCACATATGGCAACAGTATATTCAAGTTTGAAATTCTACTTATGCTTTGTTAAACGATTCAGTGTTTAGAATGAGTTAGGAAATGTTTGGTGCCTTTCCCTCGGTTTTTTCTTCTTCTAATCATTCAGCTATTGTTCTTTCATGTTCAAATTCTTCAACTCTTTCAAATTCTTCTACTTTTTCAACTTCTTCAACTTTTTCAACTTCTTCAATGCTTTTCAGCTATTTTTTCTCTTCTTCAAAGATCTTCTGCATCTTTTGCTTAATCATTCAGCTATCTGCATTCACAGTGCATTTTCGCAGGAAATGCAAATTTTTCTAGTTCTTTATTCTTCTTCTTAGTGTTTATTCTTCCTAATGCGTTTTTACTGTTTAAAGTTTGATTCGCTTCTCCTCCTACAATTTTTCTCCGATTTCAACCATTCAACTTTTAAACTATTCAGCTTCTTCTGGAATGGATGGCTATGTCTTTTTGTACTTTTAACTCTTCAACTTTTTAAAATATTCAGCTTTTTCTGCAAATTTTCAGCTTTTTTTCTCCCATAGGAAATGAATGTAATTCACTAAAATTCCGCTCATTTCAGCTGCTTTTTGACAGCTTACTGCTTCAGCCTACTTTCAGCTAGAAACGCCATTCAACTTTTAAAATGTAGAGATATCTTTCAGCTATTATGGTCTATTTCAGCTTTTTCATATCTTTTACCATTTTCATATAGTACCTCCTTAAAATAATTTTGGCTTTTCAAGAAATTCAGCAAATAACATGCGTTGCTATGGTCGTCAAGGAGGCATTTATAGAGTGTGCACTCTAGAAATTCAACAAATTCTTCATCTCCGAACAACTTCTTCTCACTCGCTCAATTTTCAACCTATCCACATAAATTATACATCAAAACGTAGGAATTGTTGTCTGGAATCAGGAAATGTAACCCTCATTGCTGTAGCATTTATAGATTTTTCGCAAATCACCTCAGAGCGACACAAACCCGAAACCTCCCCCATTCATTTCCTATGGAGCGGTTTTGAAAAATGACGTCTGAAAATCCAAAACATCACACGTTTTCACATCGTCGCTACTCCTAAACCGTTTGATGTACAGGCATGAGACTTTCACACATGAATGTCTCAACCCTTCTGGCACTCACAAAAAAGGAATTTCTTGGATAACTGTTACGGTTTTTCCGCAGGAACAATTTGTTTGGGAGTAGCGAATGTGCAAAATCCTGAAAATGCTTTAGAGCTGCATTGTTCCACATGATCCACTTTTTTACATCGTCGCTGTGCCTACACCGATTTTTGTACAAACATAAAAATGAGCAACATAGTCCTCAAAAGCCTGCTGATACTCACAGTGAAAGAATTAATTTGATATCTCTTATACTTTTTCAGCTAGAGCGATTTGTTCGGGACTGTTTTTAGAGGATTTTGCAAATTCCTTAAAAACCACCTTTAGATCATAATTTTTTACGCCTTTATTAAACTTTTTCCAGCAAAAAACGATAGCTTTTCTTCTTCCCCTATCCGTTACAAACTAAACGCAGAAAAAATTACGTCTCTACCATTTAGGGATCAGGAGATATGAAGCGTTGTTCGGGGCAAAGTTCTCCATTATAATCCAATGGGACTTATTGTGAGCAAAGTCTCTGCACTTCGGTAGACTCGCCCGCTGCAGGTGTGTCAGTGAGTTTCCATGATGACGGAACTCTGAGGGCCAGAGGGAGAGGATCAATTGAGATAGAATGGCAACTTTCGACGCTCACCGCAGTTGCTGTGATTAATGTAGGAATCTGAAATTCGCACAGTCACTTCCTCTTGACATTTTAAAATTTTCACGTGACTTTCAGCTATGTGTCATTTTTCTGTCCCATTTTGGATTTTACATGCTTTCCTATTGGGTCTTTGCTTCCAACAGGACCTGGCATGATGCCCAGACACGACCCAATTGGCCAATACAGCACCACCCACCTGTGGGAAATGGCGCTACTGACCATTTTGGTCAAATGTTGAGTTCTGGGCCCAGATGTGGTGAGGCTGAGTTGCTAAAGGAGGCCAATCTGACCCATAAACTTTGGTCACGTTTGGCGACATTAAGTATTGGCACCCCTATTTGAGGCACTTCCCAGTACAGGATTTGGACCAAACTGACAGACTACAATCACCCGGTGATCCTGAGCACAACCATGTTAGCGGCTAATGGTTAGCATGTTGCTAATTGGAAGTAGCTCTAGGAAGCTCGGACAAACTTCTGCTTTACAGAGTCTGTACCTCCTTTATACAGAATGCTCCACAATAAGTTTGGGCCTCGTCACGTAAAGCATCTCCAAGTTAGGAGGTGTCAAACATCCAATGCTTTTTCAATGGGGGGCGAAACCCCTTATACTCCCTAGAAATGCAGGCCCACATATGGCAACAGTATATTCAAGTTTGAAATTCTACTTATGCTTTGTTAAACGATTCAGTGTTTAGAATGAGTTAGGAAAAGTTTGGTGCCTTTCCCTCAGTTTTTTCTTCTTCTAATAATTCAGCTATTGTTCTTTCATGTTCAAATTCTTCAACTCTTTCAAATTCTTCAACTTTTTCAACTTCTTCAATTTTTTCAACTTCTTCAATGCTTTTCAGCTATTTTTTCTCTTCTTCAAAGATCTTCTGCATCTTTTGCTTAATCATTCAGCTATCTGCATTCACAGTGCATTTTCGCAGGAAATGCAAATTTTTCTACTTATTTCTTATTTTTCAGCTAAGACCTATATGAGCTTTTTAATAGACATAAAAAGCAGATGGATTTTAATTGTATTTTTCAAGCAACTCCAATTTTTACTTCTGTCTGAAATGGGCAAAGGACAGGGACTTTCTAAGATATGTTAGATGTCAGCTGCTGGGAGGAGTTTAATAAAGAAGACCAAACTATTTTTTCTCCTTTTATCACAGTAGAAATCAGACTGAAACTAAATCAAATGTAAGATCTGGATACAGAAAATGTTAGAGAACAAACAGAAACTAAAGGATGATGTTGAAGGAATGCAGTGATTCCAGTTTGACTGGAAAAACTAAAAGGAGTTACAGAACCACAGACGACGGTTTAGAACAAGGAAATAAAATATTTCTGTTCTTTTTGAAAAAAAAAAGAACATTATTATTGATTTTAGTACTTAGATAATTCAGATTAAGACAAATTAAACTCCATCTCTCATATATTAGTCTACAAACAGCAGAGATGAAACTTTGTGCTGAAATCAGAAGTGAACATGTTCTCCAGACATCAGAGAGCAGAAACAAAGAGGAAAGTTCCTCAAGACAAAGTTCTGGTAGGAAACAAAGCAAACTTACAGTTTGTTCAGACGCTCCAAAGTGCTGAAGAACAAGATGTGAACCACTGAGACACAGGTGAGCTGCTACCTGGAAGGAGGCGGAGCTTCAGCTGTGATGGAGGTGGGACAGGTAGGTTAGTGGGAGGAGTTCAGATCTGACTGCCTTCTGGTTCTCAGACTCATCTCTGCTGTTCTGCTGAAGAACCTGGTGCTACCTAGAAAGCAGGTGATGTAAAAACTCAGTTTAACTGTCTGCTAACAGTGAATTCAGAGAAACTCTGGTTCTTTTCTCCAGAAAGAGGGACCAGTCTGACTCTGAGGAACAGACTGAGAAGACAAGCTGCTCCCTGCAGGATCTCCATGAGAAACTCTGACGTTCTTCTGCTCAGCCTAGAACATCAGTCTGAATGTGTTCCTCATTATTAAACCACATTCTTTGCTTCACTGTTGGACATTTTTCTCACCCACATGTGATGAGCTATTATCCCCACATGTAGTCACTGTGCTGGAATAATGTTAACCTGAATTATTTTAATCTGTGTTATGATTCATAAACACATAATCATGAATAAGTTCCATGTTTCTGCTTTGTTCTTGTTCTAAGATGTCCTGAAGGTTCCTCATCAGTGATGCAGAAAACTTCATGTCTACAGAGTGTTGATCAGTCAGAGAAATGATTGAAGTGAAACAGATCTTACCATCATGATGTGAGTTTGTGGAGTTAAAACCAGCGAGGCAGTTCTATTTCTCTGATCTCAGCAATAAAAACACTAATAATAGCAGAACTTTGTTTGCTATTGTTGACAGGCTGACCAACAGCTCACCAATCATCCCTCCTGATGGAGACCAGCACCATCTATCTCCACCTCTGAGAACCTGCTGATGTCTCCTGAGCCTCCACAATCATTACAGCATCTAAATGACTTTAACAAACTGAATTATGTCTTCTTGACAGAAACACAGCAGAAGAGAAAATCCACAACTTGCTGCCTGGATTTGTTCCCTCTGAGTTTCTAAAAGCAGTTTTTAGCTGTGATGCCCCTGAAATATTACAGATAGTAAATACTTCCCTCCAGTTAGTTTGTTTTATAAAGGCTGAAAACTGCAGAGATCAAACCTCTGTTAGAGAAACCAACTCTAGATCCATGGATAATAAGTCCCTACAGGATCAGAACTAATCCACTGGTTCTGGAAAAGATCATTGAAAATGGTTCTGATGAACAAATGTATGACTTTCTGATTAAATGAATCTCTTCAGTGATTTCTAGTCAGGCTTCAGACCACAGCACAGAGACTGCACTGCTAAACGTTTACAATGATGCTCATCTTGACTGGAATGGCTCCAGAACTTCTCTGTTGGTTCTACTGGATCTCAGTTCTGCTGAACACAGTTCATCACAACATGTTGATGATCCAACTAGAACACTGGCTGGATTATCTGGTTCTGGGCTAAACTGGTTCACACCATATTTGGCAGACATGGATAACTTTGTGTCATCTGATAAATAAATATAAATCTGGACCAACAAAAATTAAACGTGGGGTTCCTCAGGGATCCATTTTCAGCCCACTATTATTTCTCCTCCATCTGATGCCAACAGGTCAGATTCTAGAGTTCTCCAGCATCTCCTAACATCCATGCTGACTACATGTGACTTGTAATCTCCATGTTGCTGCTGAGCCTGGCTCACTGCACTCACTGAGTCGGTGTGTCCATAATATCAATGAGCGCATCAGTCACAATATGCTACAGCTTCATGCAGACAGAAAACATCATTTTTAGTCCAGAACTGTGAGGATCTAGATCAGTGGTCAGATAGACTCTATGAAACATGAAGCTTTGACCACATTTCTGTTATTTTAGTCTCTCTGTACTGGCTGCCTGAACATTTTAGCATTCATTTTAAAATGCTTTTATCTGCTTCTAAAGCTCTAAATGGCCTTGCCACACATTAGCTGTCTGAACTGTACATCCTGCACATCCTCTGTTCCCTCAGGTCACTGATCAGCTGATCCTGAGTCAGCCAAAGATGAAGCTTAAGCTCAGGGTGACCGAGCTTTAGCTGCAGCAGATCTAGAATTATGAAACAACCTTCCATTGGACATCAGACAGTTCTCCTCCCTGTGTTTCACATTCATTTATAAAACCATCTATTCTAATTGATCTCTGGCACCATCAGAGACTTTAACTGACTGAACATCAGCAACTATTTTATTTCACAACCATCAAACTCTACAAGTGGATTATCTGCTGCATCAAAGATGAGCTATTTAATAATCTGACTGAATCAAACACATTTTAACATTGACGTCATTTTATTTTGAAAGGACTCACGGGAAGCAGCAGGAAGCTGTTGTGTCTGACTTTAACGGGAGACCAAAGTTTGATTCCAGGAAATAAAAACATGAAGCAGTTTGTTGAGTGAAGAAAACAAAGAAACATCAGCTGTTCTATTTCATCCCTACTGACCGCCAGAGGCGGTGCTTAAAGCACTGAATGATCACTCTTGCGCATGCACAGGTCGAGAATTTTATACCAACATGGTCACGTGTGACCCCCGGTGACACCGGTAAGCCCATATAATCACGTGACAACGACAGCTCAGTCCCTTATCATCTTCTCGCATGCAGGTTGTACAGGTGGTAAGTCACTGATTGCTTGTCGCTGGTAGCCTCGAGACTACGGTCGGGGCTGCGAGAATTATCTCGCCCTCCAGAGGCTGCGCAAGCTCCCCTTGTTACAACTTTGCTGTTCCTTTGGTAAGTTGTTTCCCTTTGATCGGCGGGAGCGGGGACGCGTTCGCTCCCCGCGCCGATTTCCCCGTTGCAGGTGGTAAGACGTTAGCCGATTTCGACCAGCTTGTAATGGTAGGTTGCAGCCGCGTTCGGCTGCCTATAATGTTAAATAGCAGCCGCGTTCGACTGCTTATAATTAATTGCCGGCGCATCAGCTGCCTATATTGGATTATTGCAGCCTATATTTTATTACGTAGCAGCCGTGTTCGGGCTTGCTTTTCATTTACTGTGCAGCCGTGTTAGGCTACCGATATTATTATTACTAAGCAGCCGTTTTCGGGCTTGCTTTATCGTTTACTGTGCAGCCGTGTTCGGTTTGCCTATATTATTATTACTAAGCAGCCGTTTTCGGGCTTGCTTTATCATTCATGGTGCAGCCGTGTTCGGCTACCTATATTATTATTACTAAGCAGCCGTGTTCGGGCTTGCTTTATCATTTACTGTGCAGCCGTGTCCGGCTTGCCTATATTTTATTACGTAGCAGCCGTTTTCGGGCTTGCTTTTCATTTACTGTGCAGCCGTGTTCGGTTTGCCTATATTATTATTACTAAGCAGCCGTTTTCGGGCTTGCTTTATCATTAATTGTGCAGCCGTGTCCGGCTTGCCTATGTTTTATTACAAAGCAGCCGTGTTCGAGCTTGCTTTATCATTTACTGGGCAGCGTGTTCGGCTTGCCTATGTTTTATTACAAAGCAGCCGTGTTCGAGCTTGCTTTATCATTCACTGGGCAGCGTGTTCGGCTTGCCTATGTTTTATTACAAAGCAGCCGTTTTCGAGCTTGCTTTATCATTCATTGGGCAGCGTGTTCGGCTTGCCTCAATAAATGTTGCAACCTTGGTGGTTGGTACTTCTGTAGCTACGGTGATCGTAGTGCTCCTTGCAGCCTTTTACGCTGCTGAGGAACCCAAGGTGGCGTTTTCTGCTCAACCGGGTTTCCTGGCCTGTTCGTTCGTCGGCTTAAGTGTCAGGGGTGGCGATTTCAGCTCGACCTGACCTAGTCCTATGAGCATAAGATGCTGGACGAGCCCTACTGCAGAACGTGTTTGGCCCCTCTCCAGTCGAAGGGTGGGTATGATCTGTGTCCCTCTTGTCTGGGACCAGATCGCCATAGAGAAGCCTAGACTGGAGATGCAATGCTATATTCCTGGCATCTGGTACTGTTTTTCAACATCAGTTGACTCTGGCTCGCATCTGTCTGCAGCCAGTTTACGTATCTCTTCCGGCTCTGTCGGAAGAGGGCGGTTTGATAGTGGGCGCTTTGAGAACTGCTCTTGCCCGGTTGTAGCTGGATGCTCAACAGAACCAATCTGCGGCTTCTGGTGCTTCTTTCGACGTCCTACTACTAGGTCGTCCTTTGTTTCCCCATTGCTGAATATGTGAAGGTGGTTCATGCCTGTTGGGCAGACACCCAGGCCTTTTTTTGTTGCTGACCTCTGATGGCAGGGCCCTGGCGGCCATGCAAGACATGCTCAAGTTTGGCTTGGGCCATATGCCTTCCTTCGAACATGCCAGAGCATCCCTCAGTGTGGTGCCGGAGCAGGCTTTGAGAGCTAATGCCTGTAGTCCTCAGTGCCGTGTGACTGCCGATCTACTCTGTAGAGTCTATGACTCGGGGTCTCTTGGGGCAACTTGGTAACTCATTGTCGCATTTATTACTGGTCTCTCAGCCTCTCTGGAGGCTCCGCGATTGACACACCTTTACATGCTTTTTCTCTCTTGTCAAGGTAAGTTGGCCGTGTCCTGTCTACCGTTGTTGTAGCATGCCGCCAAGTTGATTGGGTCAGTCTCCTCTAACCGAAGCCTGTAGAGAGACCCTGATGAGTCTTCCAGTGATTCTGGGGAGTTATGTGGCTCTGCTGCGCTTGCAGCGGTCAACCCAGGCTTTGCGTACAAGGCAGCAGCTGGCTGGCCTACATCGTAGGCGATTGGCGTCCTGCTGGGGGTGCCTCTGGTTCACTTTAACACATTTATCCTGCCCCAACTACACCTTCTGTGGGGCAACCACGGCCTGCTTATGGCCAGTGCATCACCGAGCTGGCGGTGGGACACTTTACCCAGGACTAGCTTGGCTGCTGGACCGCTCTCGTTTCTGATCCATGGGTGGTGTCTACACTTGCCCAGGGTTACGTGCTACAGTTCCGCCACCGCCCTCCTTTTCCTGGTCGAGTCAGGATGACGGGAATTCGCGACCAGGTGAAGGCTCAGACTCTGAGCCACGAGATGGATGCCTTGCTGGCCAAGGGTGGTATGTTGCCTGTTGACCCCCTGCGGGACCCAGGGAGCTTTATACTTAAGTATTTTTATTGGTCCCAAAAAACGGCTGCGGACTCGACCCAAATTTGGACCTGAGAGGTCTGAATGTTCTTTCGAGACCATCCCCTTCCACATGTTGGGAGGGGATGTGCTTCAGACAATCTTCTCCAGGCAACTGGTTCACCCTGGTTGACATGAGGCACGCATACTTCATGTCCCAATCGCACCATGTCATTGGCTGTTTTCGCTGCTTTGCATTTCAGGGCAAGCCTTTCATCCAGGGTTCTCCCATTCGGTCTCTCTGTCCCTACGTATGTTGCTTGGTGCATTGCTACAACACTGTGTCCTCTGCAGGCCAAGGGGTTAAAGATCCTGCCCTACTTGGACAATTGGCTCATCTGTTCGCCCACAGAGGCCCAAGCCACTGCAGACACGAGCACATTACTCGTCCATGTAGACCTATTGGGTCTACGTGTGATCTGGCAGGAGAGTAACTTAGTTCCATCTCAAGATGTCACGTTCTTGGAATCACTATGGACTCCCTCACTGTGACCGTTCGCCCATCGCCTCAGCGTGTCGAGGGCATTCTGCATATGCTGCCCGACTTTCTGTCCGGCCGTGCACCCCCTTTATTGCTTATCTTCATCTGTTGGGCAAGCTGGCTCCTGCCACTACAGTTATACCCCTGGGACGGTTGTCTCTGCGACCACTGCGGATGCGGTTCACAGCCTGAGGCTGGACCCTTCTCGTACGCGGTGCCATCGCACGACACTGTGGGTGTCCTCTCACTGCCTCGCATCACTGGCTCAGTGGCAAAATGCAGTATTAATGACAAAGGGTTCCACTTGGTTCGCTGCCGTCTCGACAAGAGGTTGTCTCTACTGGCGCGTTCGCCACGGTATGGGGCGTGGCAGCGACAGATCGCCCGGGGTCACGGTCTCAGCGGAGGAAAACTGCAGCACATCCACGCCTTGGAGTCAGAGTCTGTGCAGCGGGCGTTGCAGCACCTCCTCCCAGACCTGTGTGGACAGCATGTCTTGGTGCAGTCAGACAATACTTAAGTGGTTTTTCATATCAACCATCAATTGGGGACACGCTTGTTAACATTGCTGTGGCTGACCCAGAGGCGCTTGACCTGGGAAGCCCCTGTTCTCGCCAGCCTGAGAGCTGCCTACATTCCAGGGGTGCAGATGTTTCGGCCGATATTCTGTCTCTGGGACGCCCGCCACCGGGGGAGTGGAGACTCCACCTGGAGGTAGTGGGGGTCATTTCGGAGTAGTACGGAAAAGCAGCTGTAGATCTACTTCGTTCGAAGAGACAACACATTGCCCACTTTAGTTCTCCCTGGCAGACAAGGCCAGTCCCCTGGGTCAAGACGCACTGGCACATGACTGGCCGAGAGTGCTGTTCTGCACTTTTCCGCCGCTTCCCATGATGAGCCCAACACCCCCGAGGGTCCTTCAGGAGGGGCATTGGGTCCTTCTAGTGGCCACCTGGTGGCCAGGGAGAATCGGGTTTCCTTTGCTGCACAGGCTCTGTTGCAGCTCTCCAATGCCTCTTCCCCACAGGACGGACCTTCTGTCACAGCTGGGGGGTCAGATCCTGCATCCCAATCCCAGTCACCTCCAACTCTGGGCCTGGCCGCTACCGGGCCGGCGTTTACTTCAGAGTATGACGGAAACATCGGACATATGATGACTAATGCCTGGGCCCCTTCCACACGACTGGTTTATACCCATATGTGGAAAGTTTAGCAGCTGGTGTCATGCAAGACATGAGGACCCTGTACACTGTCCTGTTTCTCTTATTTTAACCTTCCTTCAAGCGCTGCTTTCTCAAGGTTGGTCTCCATCCACTCTGGAAGTTTATGTTGCTGGCATTCGGTGGCGAGTGGAGAAACGATAGGCCGTAACAAGGATGCCTTGTGTGTCTGAGAGGTGCCCGATGTTTGCACCCTCCCACATGCCCTGTTGTGCCTGTGTGAGACCTCTCTCTCTCTCTCGTCCTCGCTGCCCTGCAATCTCCTCCGTTTGAACAGTTGGCAGATGCAAGCCTTGAGTGTCTGTCAAAAGACTTTCTCCTTGCCTTGGCTTCGGCGAAGCGGGTCAGGAAGCTACATGTGTTGTCTGTTCACAAGCCCTGTTGCCATGGGAATCCAGCTGATGTTATTCTCTGGCCTGATGTTGGGTTTCTTCCTACTGTGGCCTCATTGGCGGGCCACACTGTGTCCCTCCAGCTTGCTTGCCATTATACAGATGGGCCTAGCCTTTCTGCCCTGTTCGGGCACTGAAGGCATATGTCAGACTCACAGCTTCTCCGCGGCAGTCTGATAATCTGTTGTTTGCTACGCAGGGCCCTGCGAAGGGCAGGCTCCTTCTAAACATTGTCTTGCACGTCGGATTGTGCACGTGGTGGAACAAGCGTACGTTTTACAGGTCCGCCAACCCCCTGCTGGTGTACGGTGCCATTCCACCAGAAGCATTAGTGTGGCATGGCCACTATGGCGGGGGTCACTCTGGAGGCTATATGTCCAGCAGCCTCTTGGTAATCCCCGAATACCTTTGCAAGGTTTTACAGGGTTAACTTGGCCGACTTTCACCCTTTGGTGGGGATCCTATCCCAGCACGCATCTTCATCCCAGTGTGGTGGGCGTGCTTTCAGGGTTGTTTATTTCTGTGTGATTCCTCAGGACTCTGTTGGTAATCGTCATCCAGTGCTTTAAGCACCGCCTCTGGCGGTCAGTAGGGATGAAATAGAACGAAAGTTACGACTGTAACTACGGTTCTATGAATCCCGGATGACCGCCAGAGCGCTCGGTCCCTCGGAATCATCGTGGTGTTCGCGAGAAGATTAAGGGACTGAGCTGTCGTTGTCACGTGATTATATGGGCTTACCGGTGTCACCGGGGGTCACACGTGACCATGTTGGTATAAAATTCTCGACCTGTGCATGCGCAAGAGTGATCATTCAGTGCTTTAAGCACCGCCTCTGGCGGTCATCCGGGATTCATAGAACCGTAGTTACAGTCGTAACTTTCGTTCTTCATGTTTGGTTCCAGTTCATCAATAATCTAATAATCCTGTAGATTAGTCTTCAGACAGCAGAGATGAAACTTTGTGCTGAAATCAGAAGTGAACATGTTCTCCAGACATCAGAGAGCAGAAACAAAGAGGAAAGTTCCTCAAGACAAAGTTCTGGTAGGAAACAAAACAAACTTACAGTTTGTTCAGACGGTCCAAAGTGCTGAAGAACAAGATCTGAACAACAGACTGAGACCAAACAGAACCACCGTAGAACCAGACTGGGTGCCTCACCTGGACAGGTGAGATCAAACTGAAAGTAACTGAGAGGAACGTTGCATAACTGATGACGTCACAGCTCACCTGGTTTGTAGTTTTCCTTTCAGACTAAAACAGTCAGCAGAGCGTCTGCAGTGATATCAGAGGCAGGTTGATAAAGTCTTGATGAGAAAGGAGAGAAGTTGTGCTGAAAATGTTTCCTGATGGCGTCCTGAGGAGAAATGAGCCCAGAGAACAGAGCTGCTGGTTGCTTCCTGCTGCAGGAACTGCTCAGACTGGTCTGGCTGAGTGGGAGTCAGAGGGAAGTTCACCTGCTGACGTCTGAAGACATGAAGCCTTCTCATGACTCCCAGTGTGAACACAAACACTCTGCTGCTGTTTAAATGGCTTCATTGTTGTTCTGCTGATCCAGGTTCTGTTCAGCTCTGATGGAACCACAACCTGCTTTAACTGGGAACCAACTGGACTCTTCATTGCTGGAGATTTGTCTCCCTCTGGTGGTGAAAAGATAAACTGCATGATGTCTGATTATTAATCAGACATCATGCAGTTCAATGGTGGGCTCAATGGAGCACACCCAGCAGGACTTGATCTGAATCAACTCCATTTGATTTCTAAGCACAAAGAAAAAGCCTCTAACAGTTCTGTGTGTATTGATGGAAAATGGCTTTTAGTAAAAAGCTCCAAGTGTGGATCAGATTTCTGAGCTTCAGCAGCAACCAGAACTGTTGCTTAAAGCTGAAGTTAGAAGTCAGAGAAAAGCTGCAAAAGAAAATCAAAGCAGCGACTCAGACGTTCTTTCCTTCCATGAAGCTCATTGATTGTTGGCAACACATCACACACAGCACAGTAGAAACATGAAGCTTCTGCTTTTAAAAGCAACTCATGGCTTTCATCTTTTCAGCTTTTAGTGCAACACAAACATCTGGACTAAAACTGATGTGAGAGCAGCTTCTGGTTCCTGAACAACGGCTCTGGAACGTTGATTTCTGCACTTTTCCAGCATCTGGAACATTCCAGCTCCACAGTTCACATGTTAGCTTGCTGTCAATGTTGCTAGTAAACCTTTAGTACGTGTTCAGTGGACAATTTGGATTCAGCTTGACAGGAGAACACCTCCAGATGTTACTCAACACATTTCATTAAGATATGATGTGGAATTTCACATTTAAAGCTCATCAACATGTGACTTTACAATTCTATTGATCAAAACTGCTGAGGTTTACATTGCCACACTATGTACATACTAATTACACAGAAAATAAAACAAGGTCCAGAAAAAGCTGAACTAGAAACAGGTAAGTATAAAATGTTGAAATGATGAAGAACATTTCCATAGTTTGCTGCCACAGAACTTTGGTTCCAACAACACAATAGACGGTTCCAGCTGGATTCCCTCAGAGCTTTCAGGACATCTTCTTGTCAGCCTAGGCACGGCTCATGGAACCATCTGCCACACGTGTCCCTGGATCTGCACAACAACTTACACAATATACACATTAGGGGACAAGGAGGTGGCTTTTGCTGGCTTCATGCTATCTTTTTATCGTCACATTTGGTTATTGAACAACTACAGAACGGGTCAAGCTATGTTCCAGAAAATGAGTTTTTATCAAATCAATAAATGATTCAAATGTGGGAGTCAGCCCCAGGTAAGATGGCCGCCACATCAGCTCAGCTACTGGGAAGCTTAATGAAATGAACTCAAAGAATTTCACATGTATTGTTTTCTAGAATTATGTGGAGGTAAATGTTCTTCATCCAAACACTGACTTCTACAGCCAATCACTTTACTACCTTTGGAACACAGAGAAATGACTTTTAAAAGTCACAGCTGCTTCTTTGATGAAGTTATCTCAGTAATATGTTCATAGGAAACTCTCCTGAAGTAATCCCTGGGGATTTTCCCTCACCACATCATCATTATCATCATTATCTTTTTACAGTGTATTCTAAATACTGATATATCTATAACAATGGCACATAAAACATGTGAACACAAATCGCTTCATTTCACATATTCCACTAAAACAGTACATCCAATAACATCCAATTAAAGGTAATATTATTATTTTTTCATTTTAAAAGCCTTGATGATCTGCTTTCCCTCAATGACTGTTAGACCTGTATTTTTACTTTATGCTCTAAAACTAAGTCAGTTCACAGATTCACAACGTTCTGAATAAGCATTGTTACTGAGGTACAGGTATACAAATGACTAAATAATTACAAATGCTAATGCGAGTGAGCAATCAGGCCTTCATCTGACTTAGTAGCTGACTAAGCTGGCATTTAGTTACCTGCAGACAATCTGAAAGCCGTCTACTGTTTTCATGTTGCAGATCCTGCTGAGGATTAGCTGAATATAGCATGATCACACGTCCATTATGACACCATGAAATGCTCCACATGCTGAGGATTCAGTTACTAAACGGCAGAAAATCAGCACCAAACAATACATTTACTCAGCCAGTTTGTAACTGGAGGCTCTGGCTGCTTTTACCATAGAACACAAGGAGCAGTTGTTCCATGAATCAAAGTCTACAATGGCAGAAAATAGGTAACATCACCTTTATGGTTCCATGTGTTCCATCCACTAAGATCAGCTCCATGTTCAGAGGTCACACTACCACATCTTCATAGAAAACAAGCTTCCATCCTTTTCTGTTGCTGCTATGTGTTAAACTACAGGATCATTGTTATCTGTCAACATCCAGATCATATTTATAATGAAGCAATGCAGTTTGCAGACAATCCCAATGAAGTGTGACAGAGTTTGTGAAAACCAAATGATCTGCTGAAGCTAGATGTGGCCAGCAAGGCAACAGGGATGCAGCTACGCTGTTTTTCTCTGCCCACATCATCCAACCTATTGCTGGGACATTTACAGTAAAGCTTAACACTTCAGGGCCAACCTAAAAACCTGCCTTTGTTACACATGCAGAGAATCTTTATTACTACATATAGACCAACATTTTAAGCTCTGCTCATTTTGAAGAAGATTCTTGACATTCTTTGGAAGAGTTAAATGTGACAGTGATGTGTGTTTGAAATGTGGAATAAATGCAGTTTATGTAAAATAGTAAATGGTTTCATATTTATGAAGGTGTGCTGTGAATCCTTGAATAAATAGCTTTTTACCTCCTGGTGCACCTTTTAAATTCTTTTTTGTCTGGGCCATCTTTTCAACTACTTTAGTGATTTCAACCAGATGTTGACAGTGAACACCTCATGCGTATACGGAGCTCTAGAATGATTCCAGTTGCTTTATGTCGTTGCCGTCGCTCTCTCTAGCTGCCCTTTTGTCTTCTAATGCTCCAGTTTAGTTCAACTCTGGCTAGATTTCACCGTGTTAACTCCAAACTTGTTGCAGTCCGCCCTCATCATTCTTCCTTCAGCCAAGATGCGGCTGACACTCATGTTTGTGTGGAAGCAGAATAATAATCAAATAATAATCAGAAGCTGCTGCATATGTCTCTATGCTTGCATCCAAAGCCTTGAGTGAAGGCGTATCATGAAGGGGAGAAGTTGCCAGGTTCCATATTTCATAAACTGTTTCTGTTGGGACTCAACTGGATGGCGTAATGCCCAAAGCTTCTGACCACAGATGTGCTTAATGCCACAATTTCTGCCATGCAGTGAGAGGCGTTTTAGTACCAAATGTTTCCCTCCTACATGCACTCTGGACTGGAAACACTGAGAGCTACTTTTTAGGATCTGATTGAATGTGACTTTGTAAAGAGCCTTGAGATGACGTGTTGTGAACTGGCGCTATAGAAATAAAATCTAATTGAAGTGAAAACATTTTAGTGTGGTTATTGTGGAGCATTACCTGATCACTGCTTGTTCCACAGGCTAAAAAACATTCTTTGGGGATTTAACAGGACATGAAGTTTCTTTTTCTTTGTCTCTATGTAACTATAAATGTCATCAAATAGTCGGCTTTTATCACTTCCATGCGTTTCATATTCCACATGACATAAATGTCTTAATGTGGGCGTGGCCAGCAGATTTTGTAGCATCTCCCTAAACGGAGCTTAGACACTGAAACAAGGTTTACCACTTTGCAATATACTCTAGTTGCATATTCTACATATTTGCTCTACATGGCAATATTTAGCCCTAAAATCCCTGCCTGGTCCTACCTGATGCCGTCAGTATTTGTTCACCCAGAGCAACTCTTTTCTTTTCCATGTTCTTTTTGATGTAGAAAAGCTGATGGCTGGAATATTTGGAAAAGCTTTCCTCACTTCCCTTGTGATCTAAAAAAGGCAGAATATTAATTTTGTATTATTTGTAAAATTCAATAGTTTGTTTCTGTTGTAGTTCCATATTTCTGCCAGCAGGGAGCGTATTCACAACTACAAGCTCTCCGCGCTTCTTCTTTTGTCTTTTTTCTCTTTGCGCTGATGCCGTTACTGCAGTTTAGAGAGAGTTAGAACAGGAGGCGTCAATATAACTAGTTACTAAGTAAATACTGATTAAAACTGTGTTATATCTTGAGTTATTGATCCTAGGAGATTATCTGCACCTGCCAGGAGGGTTTCTGGTTGCGGGACATCACCGTGTTGTTGTGTTTTGTCGAGTGAAAACTGCGGTGAGTAATGATGATTAGCGCTTAGCATAGCATGCTAACTACTGCTGATTCTGGCTGATTGCTCACTGATTTCATGGAGAAAGTATCTTTGTTATATTGTTATGCTTGGAGACGATGTTTAAAACCAGCTGGAGACAGATTAAGGTATATGAGTGAATTTAGGATGTAAAAAATTGTGTTTTGTGTAAATTATCTGTGTTAATTGAGTTATTGCTGCATGTGATTTGTACTATTACTATATGCCAACTAATGCTATATAGTTAAGCGAGCTGGTTTTATGAGCTAAAACAAGCAGCAGTGTGCTTTTGAGTTATTGAGAGACAGTAATTTAATGAATGACTAACAAACATGATTGAAATGTGATTTAAAATAATTCATATACACCATTTTGTGTGTGTGGGCTGTTTAAAAATTAATTTTATAGCTCTATGTGATACTTTGTCAATTTGAATGGTTCACGTTCATTGATTTAAGATTAAAAAGAGGATAAATACTGTACAGTTGATTTGGGTAAATGTATAAAAAGAGAAAGAGATTAATGTAAAAGCTGCTGCTCTATGCAGGTTGTTTTTTTGTATGAGTCGGTTTTGATCACTGATCTCTATTATACACTGGAGTGCTAATAGCCGCTGTTAGAACGAGTCGCTGTGAAGCCACCAGCCGCCATATTGGTACTCCCTATTTTCCTCCAGTAACTAGGGAATATGTGCGCTACAGCATCGAATAATGAGGATTTTCTCATGTTCAGGGGGGCTTAAAACTTTTAAAATGTCAAATGCCACATTCTTTTATGTTATGTTCTAAATCTATCAAGTACTGAGAAAGTCATCAATAAATGTCACTACATTAAAAAATTAAATGTTACTGTGTGTAGTTTAGTGCTAAAAATCACATTTCTTAATGGAACAAATGTAGTTTTAATAAAAGCTACATTATTAAATGTGTTTATGGGGATTATCTGTATTTATGGGGCTGCAGGTTCTGGTCCTGCTGGGCTCCAAGTCTGAGCTTCTGCTGCAGCCACAGCATCTTCTCCATCCGCATCCTGAGAGTGGAGGACGGCGAGCCGCCACCAGTCCACGCCGTCAGCGCGTGAGTAGCCGGCGCCACCTCAGCGTCTCTGAGCGTCTGCTGTGCTAACGGTGTTAACGTCCCGCAGGTTGTGTCTGTGCGACCTGGCAGGCTCTGAGCGCAGCTCCAGGACCCAGAACAAAGGAGAGGACCTGAAGGAGGCTGGAAACATCAACGCCTCGCTGCTCATTCTGGGCAAATGCATCAAGGCTCTGCAGCACAACCAGCACACCAGGTAGGACCTTCATGGTTCTGGGAACCAGTTCTGGTCCTGGAGCGTCCTGAGTGACCCGCTGTCTGCTGCCTCCAGGCTCCTGCAGCACGTCCCATTAAGGGAGAGCAAGCTGACCCACTACCTGCAGGGCTTCTTCTGCAGCAGCAGCAAGGCCTGCATGGTGGTCAACGTCAGCCAGTGTGCCTCCATGTACGACGAGACCCTCAACGTCCTCAAGTTGTTGAGCCTTAAGTTCTGATATCCAATTAGAACATCAGTTCTCTCCCAAACATTTAGCACTGCTGTCTTTGTAAAATGAACTGAGCAGCAATCTAATCACAACGGGGAAACAGCCGTTATGTTTTTGACTCAGACGATTCATCAGCCTACCTTCCCTAAGATCACCGCTGCATGACTGAAGAACTTCCCCTGGAGCCGCAGCACCAGAGCGCTCTGAGGTCTCGGTAGAGCCGCTTGATGTAGTCAGGATCCAGCAGAGTGAACGCTGGACTTGCTTTGGCTTGAACGGACATCAGCCTCCATGAATACCAGGTCATCCATGTTGCTGTTCATTAACACCGTGCTAACTTTTCCACTGTGGAGGCTCGCCTTGGTACATTCACATAGCAGAGCCGTCCGCACCAAGTGACGACCCAAGATGGTTTAAAATGTCCTGGTAAGTTCTAAGAGGCCACTTCTTCATGTCATCCTCTCAGTCATGAATAGTTTAAGGCTGCGGCGCTGACCTGCCACTTCCATCGCTCTGCAGTTATTGGAAATATTGCTGCAACAGTTTATCTTTTCAGTCAAGCTGATGTTATTTGGCCGAGGGAAGCGCTGAAACGGAAGTAGAGCACAAATAAAACAGAAGTTGGACCCAGAGTTACTTCCTTGTTCAAAAATAAGGTGGATAGAACAGAGAGAAATGTGAAAGGTAGTTTGTTGGCTTTGTTTCAGGTGGAGGTTGTGATCTCCAGGCTCCTCCCCGTCGTTCCTCCTGCTTCCTGCAGCAGGAAGACGCTGCAGAGCAGCAGCAGCTCCCTGACCGGCTGGGAAGCCAGTCTGGAAGACCTTCAGGTGGGAAGGAGTCGCCTTTAGCCGTGTAGCTGCTGACGTCTCAGTCATCCCTGATATCTAAAACATCCGTCCAGCAGGGTGAAGACCAAGACTCCAGTCTGATGGAGGACAGCATGGAGGAGACGGCTGACAAGGTGAAGAAGTCGTCATTAATAAGAGGCTTCACCAGGTCAGTGGTTTTAGCTGCTCCACATTTCTCCTGACATGAATCCACCTGCTGGGTTTCCTGCTGGAGGCGGCGCCACGTTTACCTTCATTCTGACGTCAGAACCGCAGCTTCGTCCCTCCTCCTCTTCATCAGCTGCTGCTGCAGATTTCTGCAGGAAACCAAGCAGCTGGTGGTTGGGTCTGCATGTCCAGGTCCCAGCCTCTGATATCGCATTTACTTAGTTATAATAATAATAATAATAACAATAATAATGAGATCAAATCATATTTAAACTCCATCCCATTTTCTCTGGCGATGGATTAAAGCTCCAAATGCAGCTTTGATGTTTGATTCTGTTGCTGCTCGGTTGGAGAAAACGGGAAGAACGATCGTTTTAGTTTAAAATCAAGTTTGACTGTCAAAATAATTTATTGTCTAAAGGAAGCGGTCCGATAAAAGCCCGTCTCTAGTTCCTAGGCTGGGCTTTTCCTGCTGGACCCGATGGATGGAAAGAGATTTTGGACCTGACCTTGAACCTTGACCTTTGGCCTCAGACTTCCCTGACCTGATGAGACCGTCAGAGAGCAGTTGTGATTGGCTGTCAGTGAAGCTCTGTAAACATATTGACTTAATCTACTTTAGTCCTCTTTCTATTAAATACTTACGTAAATCTATCTGCAGCCAGTTGAGTTTCATCTTTTTCTGCCGGATTTGATCCACCAGACAAACTGTTTCTGTCTCCTGATTTATGGACTGATAGAAAGAAGCTATTTAGTGCCTGACATCACAGCATTGTGAAATGACACAATGTGTTTCTTAGGTAGAACTTTTGCTCACTAACCAGAAGCTTCTAGTAACTCTGGTTGACATTGACAAATGTCACAATGCTCCTGTATTTGTCAGAATTCACCTGTAAAAAATACCAGTTAGAATGACACAATTGTCATTTTTGACTTAAAAGACAAAAATACCCATGGACAACATATATATATATAGTGAAATTAAACATATCTTAAATATTGTCATCAACAGATATTTAAAAAATTCAAATCCATCCTTAAGTCTTTCTCTAATGTCTTGCTAATAGATGCGTATTTCTTTCAATGTCAACCATGCAGACGAATCACCATGGAATAGTTTCAACAGTGAACTTTACCCATCACCACCTGTGGGTGGAGCTAATGAGGTTCTTAAATTTATCTTTAGAACGCTGTCCACACCTAGTTTCTTTCACCAACCAGTACCTCAATAACTTCTTTGGATCAATGGTCAGTGAATTACAGAGCCGGTCCAGCTTTGTCCACCGGTCCAGAAAACCACCTTCAGAGTCCCTCAGCAGCTTTTCTCCCACAGTCTGACCTGATGGGTCCCAAACGGTCCTCCAGATCCAGAACCATGTTAGCGATCCTGATGACTAACAGGACGAGGCGCTGCTGGACGTCCACCTGCTGGAGGATCTCTGCAGCAGAGCGCAGGCCGTCGTCCTGAGGCGTCGTGATCAGGAACAGAGGATGAATGCAGGAGAGACGAGCGGAACCACAGGATGAGGAAGAACAAATGTGAGGAAGATGAGGGAGAGGAAGGGTGGCGGTGAAAGTGGGCCTCATCCATGTGGGAGCTCAGGAAGTCTTTGAGAACGGCGGTGAAGCAGGAAGCGCTGATGTGTGGTGTGAATGATGGAGAGGCGGCCATGATGCAGTTTTAGCATCACTTCCCTCACATCTGGGCCCTTTGTGCCGTCTGAGCTGCTCTGCCTTCCTCTTCACCATCTGCATCCATTACTAACCTCCTCCAGACTAAACGCTGAGGTCCATGAACCACCCAGACGGGTCAGCAGGGTCTCACTCGTCCAGCCGGGTCCGCTTTCAGACGTTTAAAGTTTTTAGTTCAGGTTTCATGTCGTCTCTCTGGGTTTTAAAGGCCGTTACAGGATGCTGAGTTACAGAAGCGTCTAATTCCCACAAATGGAATAAACTAATTGATCTTAATCCCAGTTTAACTTTGCTGCAGCAACACGGTTCACAGGTTGTCTGAAATCGTCAGTAAAGAGAAGATGAAGCTCAGCTTTGGTTCCTAAATCTGCGTCTGAAGGAAGAGTTGGGGACCAAAGTTCTTTGGACCGTTTACAGCACCGAGACGGTAGAAAGCTAAAAACAGAGCCGGTGTCAGCTGCTGAGCACGGTGGAGGACGGGTCATGGTTGGGCCTGTTTAGCTGCCTCAGGACCCGGGTCACTGAGCAGAACCAGATCTGAGTCCGTCTGTCTGAAGCTCGGTCCAGAATCACGTTGGTGGAGCCAGTTTATTTCAGGGGTGGGTCGGTTTTATTAGAAGGTCCGTTTAGTAATGAAGGAAAATATTCTTTTCCTGTAACCTGGTACCTAAACACTGCAGAAAGGAACAAAAAGTAAAATGAGTTTATTTCTCCTTGATCTGAGCAGCTAA
Source organism: Fundulus heteroclitus (assembly GCF_011125445.2). Classification (NCBI taxonomy): domain Eukaryota; kingdom Metazoa; phylum Chordata; class Actinopteri; order Cyprinodontiformes; family Fundulidae; genus Fundulus; species Fundulus heteroclitus. Next base: position 2,470,091 of record NW_023396846.1, on the reverse strand, counting down.
ATAATCTGATCTGCAGATGGAATCAGAATTTTAACCCCTAAACTAAGATATTCAGATTTACTGCAGTAGAAATAAGACGATGGAGATGAGTTGGATTCTAAGTTCTGCTGAACTTGGACGGGACCAGTGGTTGTCTGGGCTTCTGTTGCCTTTCTGGTACCAGTCTGCTGGTTCTCCTCTGATATCGAGACAGTTTCAGTCACAAACTCTAATCAGAAGTTTGTCTCTCGGTGCCTGAATATTCTGGGTCGGTGCTGTTCTGTTGGTTCCACTGCGGCGCTGACCCACTGTTCCTATTACAGCTTTGTTGTTCTGGCTAAAAGCAGCATTAGAGAAACTCTCTGCTTTTCCAGATTTGAACCTGCTGCTGTTTAAGTTGGTTCTGATGGTTCACCTGGACCCAAACCTGGAACCCTGCAGCTTTAGGGACCGGTTCTGGTTCCATGAGGTCCAGTCACACTAGAAAACAGGAAACGGGTCACACACAAACACCAGCATAGATGGTAAAGCTCCATCTCCACATCTGGACCGACCCGTGTCCCGTGAACCCGTTCATCTGGAGCGACCCTGAGATGGAAGCGGGCCTCGCCTTTATCTGGGCCGGCAGTCAGAACCCATCTCTTCCTCAGAACTTCTGGTTCTGAAGTCCATTCTCACTGTTATGGTTTCATTTCCTGCCAGACCGTCAGGGTCAGGCCGGGTTTATCTGAACCTCTGGGTGCGTTTGGAGCGGCTCTGGTACCAGGACGGCCTCGGTGGCCTCTCAGCCTGAGGAGGAACCAAACAGTTCTGGTTCTGGTCGGAGAAAAACATGCAGCCGGTACTGAGAGGTGCTCCATGGTGGCATTATGATCCGGTTATTCCTGACATGTTTCAACAAGCCGGGTCAGACGGGCCTGCAGAACATCAGCAACATGTCAGAGTTCCTGCCTCTCCACCGGTTCCCTGCATGAAACAGAGACTCCTCCATCCATCCAGACTGCTCAGCTCTGCAGGGAACCGGACCCAGAGGGTGCGATCTGGACCGGGTCAGACCGGGTCAGAACACGGTGTGTTTGTCTGATGGAGCCATCACAGCTAAATGCTTTATTGATCAAACACCAGCGAGGCTCCTAATGAGGCTTCAGGAGACGATGTGTGATTGGGTTATTGATGCCGTGTCAGCTGGTACCAAATGTTCTGATCCGCTGGTACCAAATGTTCTGATCCGCTCCAACAGGCCCGTAGGAGCTGCTTTAGTTCATCAGAGGGTTGAGAATCCGCTGCTGGCGGCTCGCTGCTACAGGAAACGCTGAGATGCATAAAAAGGGTCTGAATGCAGCGTTTAGCAGCGAGCAGGACCGGCCCGGTTCGGTCCAGATACACACCGGGGATGGAGGCCCAGACGATTCGGACCTGGACCTGCAGCAGATGGTGGCAGTCAGGACGGTGACTGAAGGTTTTAAATGATTTACTGCAGACGTCATGAATGTTTTCCTCCTAAAACGTTCTGGACTGAGGTTCCTTCAGGAGAACCGTTGGTCCGGACCGTCTAATGGTCCAGAAGTCAGAACCCGGTTTTTCTCCTGATAAACCATTATTGTCATGATTTTCATTCAGACTGCAGGTAATTCCTCAGAAAAAGCCTCATCAGCAGCTTTAATCTGACTACAGTTTCCTGTCAGCGGTTATCAGCACTAAATGGACTTCTCCCCAGAACCCGTCAGGTTCTGATGGGTCCGAGCTGCAGGTGGATGAATTCAGCCAAACTGGATCTGCTTCAGCATTTAGAGCAGGGGGGTCCAAAGGGTGGCCCAGGGGCCATTTCTGGCCCCCGGGCCAATTCAGCAAGGCCAGAAATGGCCTTGGCGTCATCCTCTCCATCACTTTCCACATCCACGTCTTCACCCTGCTGGACGGATGTTTTAGATCAAGTTCTTCCTTCACACTTTTAACTAAATGGTTCAGTCCTCTCACCGCTTCACTTTATAATTTCAGCTCCCTTCCCTCCTTGTCCCTCAGAAAACCTCCATAAACTATGACTAGTACCAAAGACAGCAGCTTTCATCACTACTTCATCTACTTCACACCTTTATTCAGATTCAGGATAAATTAATCCTATGATCATACAAGGCCAACCCCAACCTGGACAATGCAGGACACATAACCAACACTATGATGACGTAAGACATTTAAATTTAACACAGATCTCACATTACAATAATGAGTCTCTGCTTTGCCCCCCCCCCCCCCACGACTCTTTATCAGAAAAAATGTAATTTGCTTTTAAAGATGAACACTTTTTTAATCAGAAAAATGTTATTAAAGTTTTGCATAAATTTAAACATTGCTGAAGGTAATCTTGGCTGCTGTACATTTCTGTCTGGCAGATGTTTTTGGGTTGTAGTAAAAGGAATCCATAGACCCACAGGAGGCTTTTTAACATGTTTCTACTACGACTTGCTTCTATAATGTTGCTTCACATGGCGCTCCACTCCGTGTAAAAATAAAAAATAACTTTAGAAAAGCTCTCCGAGAATCGTCTTTCTCTGGCCTCACCCAATTAGATCCTGTTCAAGTTTAAGCTGCAGTTTATTTAAAAAAAAAATTATCCAGTTTCCTTAATAATCTGTAAGCATCTTCTTGTGATTCTGGGTCCGTTTCCTGTGGCTTCACCACGGGCCGTCTCCTCGGTCCAGGAATTTGGTCACGAAGGAAGAAACAATTATCAGAGACCAAACACTTCTACATTTATTTCATTTTGGAATTCCAAAAAGGGAGACAACACTTACAAACTTTTACCATCACCTTCATGTAGCCTATTACCCCCGAAGCGTCTTCTGCGCGGTCCTAAGCTGTTGTCTCATCGTCCAACCACAAACATGTCCTTTTAACAACACCTCAGGACTTCCAAAGGTGTTGGATTAACAACCCTGCAGACATTCAATCTCCAGCAGACATATGCTTTCTGACACTTTAGCTTTTAGTTGTAAGTATTGACGTGGCCAGTTTCTAGGAGTTAACTAATATAACATTGAGAATGATGAGACAGTTCTGAAAACCGTGTAGTATTCTCCAAACCCCCCATAAATAACTCCCGTACTGGTCTGCACCTGGAGTCTTAGTGGAGCTATTAACATAAAAATGATTATATATTTTCCATAACAATCTAAATCCTTGTGATTTTATCTGAGTGTCCTGGTGAGCAGCGGCTCATTAGATGGACGCTGCTGCATGTTGACTGACAGCCGCTCTGACTGCAGCTCTGTCTTCTTTGCTTCAGAAAAGAGCAGCTGGAATAATTAGTTGTTTTAGGGTTAGGGAACATTGTTTCACATTCTGAAAGGGTTAGATAAAGAAAAAAAATGGGCAGAGATCCATTGCAGCGACGGAGAACTTTAACCCTGCTCTAAATGCACCTTTTTCTCGGAGACATGAATTACCTGACACAGCCAACCTGTGTAAAACTAAAAGTCCAGAATAGGAAGAAGTTGTGATGTGGAAATGTTCCATGTGGTTCTGTTGTTGGTGTTGGTTCAGCTTCTGGTTTGGTGCCGCAGGAGTTTAGCTAGAAAAGTAAAAACTGGTCTTCAGTCTGTCCAAGTCAGCAGTTTGGAAGTAAAGAAGCTGATTTTAGTCCCAGACTGTCATTCTCAACGTGTTTTCAAGGTTTGGAAAGATGGAGCAGAAATATCATTTCATCATTGCTTTGAGTTTCTGCTGCTAATTTATTCAACTAAAGAACAAAATCTGTCATTTAAAAACATTTCAGAAAGAAGGTGGAAATGTTTTACTGTAAACTAGGACTTTTTGAAAGTCAGTGTTGGTAGAAAAAAATCTGTTTTATTGAAACGAGTTTTAATGAAATATTGAAAATTGATCAGAGGAACAGAAGAGAATAAGCAGCAAATGAATCGAACACAGAAGAAAAAAAATTGTTTATTACTCTTTAAAACACATGAAGTAGAACTGCAGCAAATATACAAAAGGAAGATTTAACATGTGAATTTAAAAAGTGTTTAGAAAAATAGGAGCCGACAGAAACAGATAATGTCCAGAGATTGAGAAAAACTGGCCAACATTTCAATGAAATCTGACTGATGAATGAAAGTAAAAAACCAAGAGTGAAAGTCAACATGCTGATATTCAGAGTGAAGCTTTGACTGGAAACAGGCAGAAAAACAACATGTGGAATAATCCCAGCTTCCATCTTTAAAGGACTGGAAGAGGAAGAAGTTTCCAAGGAATCATTTAGAAGAGTTTCACAAAGAAACAGATTGAATCCATGAATGTGAAAACGTGTTTCTGAGTGAAAGAGACAGACATGAACAGACTGAACTATCTGTTCAACAGGGAGAGGCTTTCTCTGACAGGAGGAGACTCTTTAGACTCAATCAGCACAGAAACACTGAGGAACCAGGACTAGACCAGAACCTAAATCCAGGAAGCAGAGGTTCAGTGAATGTGGTGTTGAAGGTGTGGAGGTGGATCAGTGAGTCAGAGGAGACTCTGTAGAAGGACAGAATACCAGCAGGACAGTCCACATACACTGCTACTCTGTGGGAGACGGAGGAGGAGGAGATAGATGTTTCTCTGTTATTGTGCCAGACAGAGTAACCATGACGATCAGAGCATCTCAGACTCCAGGAATGATCATTCCATCCAAACCGAGAGTCATCACTGTCTCCTTTCCTCCTGATTCTTCTGTAACTCACTGATATAAAAACTCCTCCTCTCCACTCGACCTCCCAGTAACAGCGACCAGTCAGACCAGTTCTACACAGCAGCTGAGGAAGATCAAATCTGTCTGGATGATCAGGATATGACTGAAGCTCCTCCATCCATGTCACCTTCCTGTTGTCTTCAGACAGTTTGAGTTTTCTGTTCACTGTGTTTGTGTCGATTGTGAGTTGACAGGAATCTGATGGAGAGAACAAAGACAATCCAGCTGCAGTTATTGATCATTTATTGACACTTTGATGATGACTCCTGAATGAGTGATGGACAGTTTGAAGATGGTTGAATGTGAGCTGCTTTGTTGTCATGAATCAAATGAAAAACACACTTACACTTCCTCAGACCTGGTGTCAACCATCGGACTCCAGCAGGCTCCAACCTGAAAGGAGGAGGGGGGTCAGACCATCAGTCTCTTTCAGCAGCAAACATGGACATTACATGTCTCTCAGACACACATTGTCCTCCACTGAGAAAGGACCAGTCCAACATTTGGACACGTCCACTTGTTGTAAAAATCCAGAGAAAGAAAGAAGAGCTGAGAGCAGACAGACACCTGGGCTCTGATGATGATGATGATGATGATGATGATGATGATGAAACATTACAACCTGCAGTGGATTTAGTGTCGCTGTGGGAAATCCACGTGCTCTGTGCTGCAGCGCTCTGATTGGCTGAGATCAGAAATGGAGCAGGTTTTAACAGAGAAGGGCCGACCTCTTCATGAACTAAGTGACCCTCTGTGGCTGGCAGACCTGGCATCTTTAGTTGATCTTACGCATCGTCTGAATACACTGAACAAGAAGCTACAAGACAAAGAACAGCTGGTGCCACACCTGTATGCACACCTGAAAGCCTTCTGGGTAAAGCTCCGCCTCTTTGAGACACAACTACGAGGCTTTAATGCTGCACACTTCCCTGCTCTGTCTGAAATCACGTCTGCTTTTCCAAAGGCCGACCTTTCTGCTAAAAAGGAGAAATATGTGTCTGTGATTTCATCTCTGGTGACAGAATTCAACCAGCGTCTCCAAGACTTTTCTGTCATTGAAAAACAAATCCAGCTGTTCTCCACCTCCTTCCTGGTGGATGCAGAAGAAGTGGAAGAGAGTCTGCAGTTAGAACTGATTGAAATGCAATGTGATGATTCTCTGCAGAGTCAACATCAGCTTCTCTCCCTCCCTGAATTCTTTCAGAGTTTGGATAATGCCAAGTTTCCTCTGATGAGACGCCACGCAGAAACAATATTGAGCCTGTTGGGCTCAACATCCAGATGTGAACAAAGATTTTCTCTGTTAAATCAGAACAAAAGCAGACTGAGAAGCAGAATGACTGACAGCATCTCTGTGAAGTCCTTCGTGTCTCAATCACCAAACTTTCTGCTGACATGTCAGCCATCCTTCAATCAAAGGACAGCATCACTGCTCCCACTGACGGCAATGTTCTTCACATTATAGCTGACTTAGAAATACACACAGTATTCATGTGGCAATATGGCACCTCTAGTGTGGCCCTTTGTTTAGTTTTCTGGATTTGGCCCTCACTAAAAAAGTTTGGACACCCCTGGTATAAAGTGTTAATGTTCTCCCTTTTATTTAGGAAGATAAAAAAGGTGAATAAAATAAATCTACTTTAGGACCTTTAAAAAAATAAAGACAAGTAACAAGTGCTTCTCTGCATAAAACACTAAAATAAAAACACTCAGGGTGTCAATCTAAAATCACAGTTCAATAATATTTGCTTAAATGCTTATTAATTAAAGCTAAAGCCAGCAAACACCAAGCTAACCCTACGTTGCAGGCCTGTTTCCATGCTTGTGAATATGGAGACCAAACTCAGTGGTCGCTTCACTCAAAGAGCAAATAATAAACTAAAAAGGTCCCTTGTGCCAGATGAATAATAATCCTAACAGAAACGCTCTGCTCCGTTTAGTCCTCCTCTCCTGTGGAAAAAACTCAGCTCCCACAGTCACGGCTCTGACTCCAATACTAGGCCACCTGCTTTATAAGTTTGGTTTTTATTAATTCTGCATTATTTTAACTACATGCGCTGTGTTTCTGTGCCTCAACGCTCTTACTGCTCCTCTCTCCTCCCTTCCCTCAGACCCAGGTGCTTTTATCAGCGGCCAGCCTTCAAAACGTGAATCACTACGTTTAATGTCCTTCCACTTGTACCAAAATGTCCCAATTAAAGTCAATAGGAGAGTCAGTAGCTGTGTTTCATGCTATTTTGTTTTTAACGACACAGAACCAGCGGTGCTTCAATGGAATGCTGCCTTGGTCTTTAATTCAGGTGAGCATAATTACGTTAAATGTAATTTAGGTGTGGACTTTTAAGGGTCATTTTAAGGAACTTGTAACATCAGGGGCTTCAGCTCAGACCCATTATTCCTCCTCTTCCCTCTAAAGGAGCCCTTTACACTATTTATTTATGCATTTTCCCATTGTTTATTCCTCATGTGCAGAGCACCAATGAGGGTAAAATCTGCCCACCTCACCACCTCAAACTGATATCATTAGTATAAATTATGCTGATACCAGACGTTACTAAAAAAAAGCATTTTTTTCTACCGTCACTTAGGAACCAGAGAGACGCAGAGCTTGAAAAGCTGCACCTTTACTCATCAACTCTGGGGTTGTGATGCATAAAAAGTGCTATATTTTCTGTAGGATTCCCAATAAAGACTATTAGTGGGCTAAAAGCGAAGCAGAAAGTCATTATTCCGTCCGCTCTGACCACAAACAAAACGCTCAGAGAACAACTTCAAACTGAGCCTTCAGCTTGGTAATTACGCACCAGAGCGCCCTGAGGAGAGCAATAGAGGAGATTTGTCTGGTCAGAGCAGAGACTGAGATGAGAAACCTGTGGCTGTGAAAGGTGATGATGGTTATAAACTGTAACAGGCTAGAAGTTCATGGAGCTGAAAAGAGGGAAACATCAGCAGCTGGATCAGCATAAAGACGCAGCGTGAACCCCTGAGTGCTTTAAGTGGTTTTCCAGAGGCTCCTCTCCAAAATACTCTCAGAACTCATCATGCAGCCCGTTCAGATGCTGATGACCGGTTTCAGAGAGTTGAGCGGCAGCGCTCTCTTATATTTCTTCGTGCCTCTCCTGCGACTCTTTGGCGCCCCCCAGGGGAGGCACGCCTCACCTATTGAAAACCACTGATCTAGGCTACATGGTCCTGATCCAAGCTGGATGAGTTCTGAATGGATGGATCTGAGGCTTCAAAGCAGCTTTTAAAGCCAACATATCACCAGAATCCAGTTCTGCATTGTTGGGTCTCTCCTCAGACGGTCAGAGGGACCAACAAAGTTCTACCTCTTCAATCTGCTGCTCACGGCAGCCTTGAAATGCAGAACAACTGATTGGTTGAAGGCAGAACCTCCATCCTACAACTGGTGGTGCTGAGAGTTTGGGCCAGGTACCAAATGGAGAGAAGAACCAACATGACCAGACTTTAAATGAATGTGTTCAGTAGGCGTTGGGAACCTTCAGTAATGTTACTGATGCAATAAAACTAAAGGTAGTAATTAATAATTGGATCATTGTTAGATGGAGGATCTGAGACTTTGAGACAACACAGCTCTGACCCAAGACTGGTTAATGATCTGGTTGTTATTCTTTTTCTCTTTTTGTTGTTTAGAAAATGAAAAAAAACTCAATAAAATTTAATTTAAAATGGGTTTCATCATGTGAATCTAACTGGTGAACTTCTCTTTCACAAATCTATTCAAAGTTCCTATTGAGCACCATTAAACACCCTCGGCCCTTTAATTTTCCCTGTCAGCCGTTCTTAGTGAGGAGAATATTACAGAAAACTGGGTAATGATCTCTGCCTGCAGACGAGTCGTCTAATAAATCCCATTTCACAACCAGCTGAAATATTGGACACTAGTGTTAAATCAAGGACTGATCCATTTCCTAGATGAACATCTGTTCTGGTCCATCTTCCATCATCAACAGGATAAATTATTATCCCCTAAATGTTATTCTACTATTTCTCCATTTCCATGTGTTCTGTTTTTACCCATAATATTCCATGTGCATTAAAGTCACCACATATTACTGATTATCTCCACCTTTAATCTGCATGAACTGATTCAGATCTAACTTTTTACAAGGATTATAATAGTTAACTATAATTAATTAACCTCATCTATTATTCTCTCTATTACTACATATTCTAGATCAGTTCCTCTACTTATTTCTCTGCATGTTAGATGATCTTTTCTAAATGTTGAACATCCTCCTCCTGTTTCTTCCTTCCTGTCACTGAAACATTTCCACTTATTCAGAAAACTAGTTACAGTTTTATTTGATCTTTTACACATTTTATCTATCTGTGCCTCTTTAAACACATTTAACACGTTTTCACCTCTCATCACAACAACCTCCTGCCATCTTGGAGGAAAAGTCACCATGAATGATGACATTTTCTCCATAATCACACATGAACTCTGAGCTGCTGCTTTCAGCTCCGTACCTGGATCATCTAGTCTGGAGTCAAAGGGAAAGAAGGGAACCAAATCTCAGCAGCTTCACATTTAGCTCCACAAATGTAATAAAATAAAAAACGGAATAAAGTTACGACCAAAATGATTCATAACTCAGGCTGATCTGCATTTAAAGATATTTTTATTCAACCAACAAGTAGGAAGGAAATGAGGCAGGTAGCTTTCAAGATATAACGATGTATAAGGAGTTAAGGATCTATTTTATTTACATTTTATCAGAATGGCATGTTAAAAATTATTTGTAGACTTTTTAATGATGAATGTTATACTAGTTTTAGTGAATTTAAAGCACTGGAACCCATTTAATTAGCGCTGAGCAGCGTTTTACGTCTTTCTAATGTTATTCTTGATGTCACGCGACATCAAGATGGCGCCTGTGTTTGGCTTGGCCGTTGCTGCGTTAGACCTGTCTCACTTTTTAGTGTTTTTATTAGTATATTTTTTTACCATATCAGCCCTAACGTCTAACAATTATGTCTCTGCTGCTCGGACATACGACCGGCGCCTGTTGTTGGATATCAGAGAGTCTATGGAAGGACTCTTTGATAGCTGGGAAAGCTACAAACAAACTTTTCCACCCCCGCTCGTGTGTCCTCCCTCCTCACCCGAGTACCGGCTTCTGTTTACGTCCAGATGTACTGGATACCGGAAAAAGAGACTGAAGAAAAGGGGCTGTAGAGCTGGCGTCCAGGTCAAGATACGACGATCCTCTTGGAGGGATGCGCTCTGGCCTCAGTGTGGACGGCAAAGCCGGTGGTTGCGGCTGGTTTCCTTACAGGATGCGGGAGGGGACGCTCCCCAGCTGCGGTGTACCGGGGCGTCACTGTCTCTTGGAGGAGCGCGTCGTCTGTCCTGGCGGCATTCAGGTGGAAGCGCGGACTTTCCACCGCCAATGTTTGCTGTGCTGTGTAGCCAGCGATTGACTGCACGACCAAGGTGGAGATCACGTGACCGAGCTACCTGTTTACGGTCAGTTCCGTCAGCGGTTGTGGATGCTGGCCTCCCGTCATCGCTCCGGTTTGCCTTACTCAACGCTCGTTCCATCTCTAACAAATCATTTATTCTTAACGAGCTTTTTACCAGCGAAAACTTGGATTTTATGTTCTTAACCGAAACGTGGCAAAGGGAAAATGAGTTTGTCCATTTGAATGAGCTCTGTCCCATCGGCTGCTCTGTTACTGGGACGCCCCGCTTAGCGCGCCGCGGTGGAGGGCTTGCTGCTGTGCATCGAAACATGTTCATATGCAGAGCTATAAACTCTGATAGTTTTCCCTCTTTTGAGTCCCAGTTACTTAAAATTGGTGCTTTTTATACATTTTACTGTGTCTTAATTTATCGTCCTCCTGGCCCGGCTGGCGTCTTCCTCACTGACTTTACAGACTTTTTATCATCCATCATCAAACTGGAGAAGGTCTTAATTATTGGGGACTTCAACTTGCATATTGATGACACAACAAGTAACACAGCTGCGGATCTCCTGTCTATCACAGACTCTTTTAATTTTATTCAGCATGTTTCTGGACCCACACACATAAAGGGTCACACTTTAGATCTTGTTTTTTCACTTGGTCTTGATGTAGTGAATACTCGTGTTGAAGATGTTCATGTGAGCGATCACTGTTGTGTGTTATTTGACATTAACTTTCTTCTTGATCCTCCGCCCCTGGGAATTAGGACACAGAGGCGCATCATTACTCATGATGCTGGGGAGAAGTTCTCTGCTTTGTTTGATGCATGCTCCCTGATGGGATGCAGTGATGCAGATGCTCTTATTCAGTCTTTTAATAACCACTGCCTAACCATTTTAGATAAAGTGGCACCAGTGAAATCAAACATTGTTTCCCGTAAAAAACCATGTCCTTGGGTTGATGAAACTGTACAGTGTTTTAGGAGAAACTGTAGAAAAGTTGAACGTTTGTGGAAGTCCTCTAAACTTGAGGTTCATAGGCTGCAACTGAGGGAACAAATAGCTACCCTAAATGAGATGCTAAGAAATGCGAGAACTCATTTCTTTTCTCAGCTTATATCCTCTAAGAAGCAAAACCTTAAAATCTTGTTTGAGACTATAAATGCAATAGTCTCTCCTCCTGCCCCCGAACCATTAGTGTCCTCAAAATCAGACTGTAATGAATTCCTTCACTTCTTTGTAAGTAAGACCAGAGATGTTAGGGCAAACATCTCTCCTTCACTTACTCAGAACTCTGCATGTGATTTGTCGTCAGTTCATTCTTGGTCACACTTTAAACCGGTGACTTTACAGGACATTACCTCTCTTCTACATAAACTAAAACCTTCATCCTGTCCTATGGATGTCCTCCCAACTGTGCTATTTATGCAAGTATTTGATTCTATTGGCCCCTGTATTGTGGATATGCTAAATACCTCACTTTTAACTGGTGTCGTTCCTACCTTTTTTAAACATGCTGTTGTTAAACCTGTACTGAAAAAGCCCAGTTTGGACCCATTACAACCTAAGAGCTTCAGGCCAATATCCAAACTTCCATTTATTTCAAAAATTTTAGAAAAGGTTGTAGCTGAACAACTCACTACTTTCCTAGAGAACCATGGGCTGTTTGACAACTATCAGTCCGGTTTCCGTAAAAAACATTCCACAGAAACTGCATTGCTGAAAGTCTCGAGTGACGTTCTGATGTCAGCTGACTCTAAGAAATATACAGTTCTGGTTCTCCTGGACCTTTCATCAGCTTTTGACACTGTTGACCATACAATAATGATAAATAGACTCCATGATTCGGTTGGGATGTCAGGTTCAGTTTTAAAATGGTTTTCATCTTACCTTTCTGGTAGAAGTTTTAGTGTTTACGTAAACCAAATCATGTCGGAAACAACGCAGTTGTCGTGTGGGGTACCTCAGGGTTCTGTCTTGGGACCCATCTTGTTCCTTTTATACATACTTCCACTAGGTCAGATAATCAGTAAATTCAATGACATATCCTACCATCTGTATGCTGATGATATTCAACTTTATTGCTCATTTAAGGACACTGAATTTCATAAATTGTCTTCCTTAACTAACTGTCTGGCTAGTATTAAACAGTGGTTAAGTGACAACTTCTTGCTTCTAAATTCAGAGAAAACAGAAACACTAATTATCGCACCTGAATGTAAAATCCCTCAGATAAAGCAATATATTGCCGACTTAGGCTCGTCTGTTCAGCCGAGCCTCAGGAGCTTAGGTGTTGTGTTCGATACAGCAATGTCCTTGGAGAACCATTCCAAACAACTAGTTAGAAACTGTTATTTCCAACTAAGAAATATCTCCAAATTAAGACCATTGGTTTCAAAGGGTGAGTTGGAAATGATTATTCATGCTTTTATCTCCTCACGGTTGGACTATTGCAACAGTCTTTTTACATGCTTGAGCAAGAAGGAGCTAAACCGTCTTCAGGTTGTCCAGAACTCTGCTGCAAGGCTTTTAACTCACATAAACAAAAGAGATCATATTACCCCAGTATTAGCAGCTTTGCACTGGTTACCGGTCCAGTATAGAATCCAGTTCAAAATTATTGTCCTTACTTTTAAAGCCCTGCATGGTCTAGCTCCTCCCTACATTTCTGAGCTGATACAGCTCCATACTCCGACCCATAGTCTGAGGTCACTGGGCCAATTATTGTTAGTGGTCCCACGCACTTATTTTAAAACTAGAGGGGATCGCTCATTCCAGGCAGTGGCTCCGAGGCTGTGGAATGTTTTGCCTCTCTCTTTACGCTGCATGAATTCTGTTGCTTCTTTTAAAAAGCAACTAAAGACGCTGCTATTCAAGCAGGCTTTTAATTAGACGTGTGGGTTTTATGGTTTCGTTTGTATGTTTTTTGTTTTAAAATGCTGTTTAGTATTGCTGTATACTGTTTTTTGTATTTGTATTTTACTGTGAAGCACTTTGTGATTTTTATCTGAGAAAAGTGCTATATAAATAAATTTTACTTACTTACTTACTTACTTGTCTTTGGAGCTCAGAGTCCTGCAGGCTGGAAGTCCTCTTACCATCACCATCATTTCCACCTCAGTGTCGGTTCTAACATCAAGTTTCTTAGTTCATTTTTACACTGCCAGAAGCTGGATCCTCTACTCCACTTGTAATGATGATTTCTAAAATTAATGTCCAGCTCACTATGGTGGTGATCACAGGGTGGGCTCTGGTTAAATGCCTGGATGACCCCAGATCCAATGACCAGGCAAAGTGATGCTTTCTGCTTTCTTTAATAAGCAGATTTAGGTCTCTGTATGTGTGTGGTTGTACAAACTATAATAAACTAATGAAAACACAAATTACAAGCTGATGTAATCACAACCTCATATTAGTAGATCACACAAATCATTACAGCCACATGCTGTCTAGTAAACCTAACAGGCCTTTATTTGGAGCCCAAACTAGATCTGAGAACAAATAAAAACTGTTTTATGTTCTTCCAGTCTTGTGCTTCAATCACTGATAATGTGGAGATCAAGCAAACAAGGCAACTAAACATGATCAGAATCACCAACTGAAGGGAAAAAGTTAGCTCAGTTAGCCATATCTGCTGTCAGCTATAATGAGCTGATAGAAAAGATCCGTCCGTCCGTCCGTCTTCTTCCGCTTATCCGGGGTCGGGTCATGGGGGTAGCAGCTTCAGTAGGGAGGCCCAGACGTCCCTCTCCCCAGCCACTTGGGCCAGCTCCTCAGGAGGAATCCCAAGGCGTTCCCAGGCCAGCCGGGAGACATAGTCCCTCCAGCGTGTCCTGGGTCTTCCCCTGGGCCTCCTCCCGGTGGGACGTGCCCGGAACACCTCACCAGGGAGGCGTCCAGGAGGCATCCTGACCAGATGCCCGAGCCACCTCAACTGGCTCCTCTCGACGTGGAGGAGCAGCGGCTCTACTCCGAGTCCTCCCCGGATGACTGAGCTCCTCACCCTATCTCTAAGGGAGAGCCCAGACACACTACGGAGAAAACTCATTTCAGCCGCTTGTATCCGGGATCTCGTTCTTTCGGTCACGACCCAAAGCTTGTGACATAGAAAATATCCAGAACAATAAACCTACTTATTCTGATTGGACAATAAACAAAACTCAGCAGTCTTAAGGACACACGCTGTCAGGAAATACAACATAGACTGCTTCTAAAACTCAGTTTGTAAAGATCCTCACTGCTTCCAGAAACACCATTTTACATCTCTTCTAACATGACTCAAAACGCCCCCTGGTGGTGAGCCTGGAAACTGCACCACAGTCCTGCCTTCAGAACATCACTCGTCTATTGCAGATAGTTTAATTTACAGATTATGATTATTGATCTTTGTATTTTTAAATCTTTCCAACATATCTGGTCTGGATGCACCTGCATAACTTTCCCGTGATAAAGAAGCTCTCATGCTTACAGATTTACTGTGTTTCCACATCCAAGGACGCAGAGAGGAGTTGAGTTAGATAGGAACTGGATCGTACCAGTGGCTGTACTCCCGCTTTCTTTGTTAACCCAGAATGTGTAAAAGTTTAATGTTTTCTTTTTCTCTTGACTCTGTTTCCTGACTGCGTTAATTTAATTCAATCAAATTTTATTTATATAGCGGCAATTCATGAAACATGTCATCTCATGGCACTTTCCAAAGTCAGACTCCATCAGATCCTCCAGGTTGGTCAGAAAGTTTCCTCTCTAAGGAAACCCAGCAGGTTGCATCAAGTCTCTCCAAGCAGCATTCACTCCTCCTGAAAGAGCGTAGAGCCACAGTGGACAGTCGTCTGCATTGTTGATGGCTTTGCAGCAATCCCTCATACTGAGCATGCATGAAGCGACAGTGGAGAGGAAAACTCCCCTTTAACAGGGAGGAGAACCTCCAGCAGAACCAGAACCAGGCTCAGTGTGAACGCTCATCTGCCTCGACCCACTGGGGCTTAGAGAAGACAGAGCAGAGACACAGAAAGCACAGAAGCTCACATAGACCCAGGAGTACTTTCTATGTTAGATGGTAATAGTGGATGATGTGCCTCCCCTGGATGATGTCACAGCTAACAGAACGCCAGACCAGGTGTACCTTCTATGAAGACAAAAATGACAGAACAAAAAGTTAAAAGCTGAAATGACGACAAGCAATGCAGATTGGAGAGCAGTAGGAGAACTCAGCAGAGAGAGAGAAATAGACCCTGATGTCCTCCAGAAGCCTAAGCCTATAGCAGCATAACTATAGAGGTAGCTCAGGGTAACATGAGCCACTCTAACTATAAGCTTTGTGAAAAAGGAAAGTTTTAAGATTAGTCTTAAAAGTAGACGGGGTGTCTGCCTCACGGACCAAAACTGGGAGTTGGTTCCACAGGAGAGGAGCCTGATAGCTAAAGGATCTGCCTCCCATTCTACTTTTAGAGACTCTAGGAACCACCAGCAGACCTGCAGTCTGAGAGCGAAGTGCTCTGTTAGGAACATACAGGGTAATCAGAGCTCTGATATATGATGGAGTTTGATTATTAAGGGCTTTATACGTTAGAAGAAGGATTTTAAATTCTATTCTTGATTTAACAGGAAGCCAATGAAGGGAAGCTAAAATTGGAGAAATATGATCCCGCTTGTTGATTTTCATCAGAACTCTTGCTGCAGCATTTTGGATCAGCTGAAAGCTTTGAACTGCATTGTGTGGACTTCCTGATAGTAAAGAATTACAATAGTCCAGCCTTGAAGTAACAAATGCATGGACTAGTTTTTCAGCATCACCCCTGGACAGAATGTTTCTATTTTTGGCAATATTCCTGAGGTGAAAAAAGGAAACTCTGGAAACCTGTTTAATATGGGATTTAAATGACGTCTTGGTCAAAAATAACACCAAGAGTTTTTACTTTATTACCAGAGGCCAAGTTAATGTCATCCAGATTAAGTGATTGATTAAGAACTTTATTTTTTGAGGACTCTGGTCCAAAGATTACAACTTCTGTCTTGTCAGAATTTAGATGCAGGAAATTTAAAGTCATCCAGCTTTTGATGTCATCAAGATATAACTGCAGTCGAAGTAACTGATTGGATTCATCAGGATTTATGGACAAATACAACTGAATGTCATCAGCATAACAGTGGAAATTAATCCTATGCTGTCTGATAATTTTGTCAATCGGAAGCATATATTTAGTAAATAGAATTGGTCCAAGGACTGAACCCTGTGTTACTCCACAAGTGACCCCAGAGTTTGAGGAAGATTTATTATTAACATGAACAAACTGGAATCTGTCCGACAGATAAGATTTAAACCAGCCTAATGCTTTCCTCTTAATCCCTACAGTATGCTCAAGTCTTTGTAGGAGAATATTGTGATCAACTGTATCAAATGCAGCACTGAGATCTAACAGGACAAGTATAGACACAAGTCCATTATCTGAGGCCATGAGATTATCATTAGTGACCTTCACCAGAGCTGTTTTAGTTCTATGATGAGCTCTGAAGCCTGACCGAAACTCCTCAAGTAGGTCATTACTTTGTAAATGTTCACAAAGTTGATTAGCAACTACTTTCTCAAGAATTTTAGATAAGACAAGAAGATTAGATATAGGTCTGTAATTTACTAACTCATCTTGATCAAGAGATGGTTTCTTAAGTAAAGGTTTAATAACAGCTGCTTTAAAAGCCTGTGGTACATATCCATTTACTAAGGATAGATTAATCATGTCTAAGATAGTGCCACTGATCAAAGGGAATACCTCCTTAAACAATTTGGTTGGGATTGGGTCTAACATACTGTTAGAAGGTTTAGATGAAGCTAGAATTTTAGACCTTATATTCAATAGACCACATTTAATTGTTTTATTTTTTGGTTCAAGTTGAGTCATTCTGATGTTTATTAGATTTTTATGATTTGCTCCTTTTAAATCCGCCTTTGATCTGTTCAGTTTTGGCCGTGGGAAAGACACTGTCTCAATAGGGTAATGGGTGGGTAACAGTACAGAAGCTGCAGAGAGAAGTGTTAAACTACGACTCTGCTTCCTGGTCTGGACCCTGAGTTGTCAGCATTTAGGAGACATTAAGGGACAGAAACATTCAGACGTTTCTCACCTTTGAATTAAATAACATACAAAGACAAAGATGCATCTTTTCTCTTGATTAAAAATTAGTGGTGTGCTTACTTAATTGATAATTATTAATATCCACTACGAGAGCATCATGCTGAGCCTGCCAGGATTTGCATCATCATCTTGAATCTTCCCACTGTGGGACGCTGCATTAAATTATTCCTAATTAACCATTAGATTTATTTAAATAAACTGCAATTATTCTAACTGCACGTGATAAGAGGAGTAGGAAAGGGATAGATGGGATTTAATTGAAGAGGTTTGATCTATGATCTGTAATATCAGTTCAAACTTTGCCAAAAAGTTCCTCTATACCGTTATTCCTCCATACCTGAGATTTTCCAGTCTCCAGCGTGGATCCTTCAGTCCAGCCGACAGCAGCTTCACTCCTGAGTCTCCTGGATGATTGTAGCTCAGGTCCAACTCTTTCAGATGGGAGGGGTTGGAGCTCAGAGCTGATTTCAGAGAAGCACAGCCTTCCTCTGAGACCAGACAGCCTGACAAGCTGCAGACACACGATTCAACACAAGATGTTGTTTTAATAAGCAATAAATATAAATCAAACTGTATTTTGTTCTGTAGGTTATAAAAAGTAACATCTGACACATTTAAACGGATGAATCCTACCTAGAGCTTCACTGGGTTGGAAACTCTGCAAACTGACACAAACTCTGCAGAAGGTTCTAACTTTAGGGGAAATTCAAACTGGACCTAAAATACCAAAGATAAACTGGTTGTCCCAGTAGAACCATTGTTCTGGTGTCTAGATCGCTTTAATATTTTTTTATCTAATTGGAGTCAAGAATTGAAGCTGAGATAAAGAATAAAGCAGTGGTTTGGATCAGTTGCATTAGCAGCGTATGGTGAACACATATTTCACACTTGCAGAATCAGCAGAATGTCTTTGAGAAATCTCCCATCTGAGGTCAGATCCAGTCTTTCAGTGCGTTCTCTTCTACTCTTTGATAAACTTTTTCCCATATTTTCCCCACTTACTGCCTCTCATTCTCTTGTTGTCTCATCACTAGTTTTCCTGTCACTCTGGGCTCTGGCCTGCGTGTGTTTGGGATGTGCTGAATCAACTCTGGCGGACGTGATGACCAGGAAACTGGGACATGGAAAGGACAAACTATCTACCACTAATATTCCGCTTTATTGTGGGAAACTGAGAGATAATTAAATTATTTCTCTCACAAAGAAAGTCAAGCCCAAACAAACAACTTCACCTTCATAAACACTGGGTCCTGGTTGTGGGAGTAGTTGAGCAGTCGTGGTGTTGCCTGTGCACAAATAATCTTTTCTGTCTTTTTCTTTTGACTCATTGTCAGGTTATGGTGGAGCAGGTAGTGACTATATGGAATACAATAAAAACTAATCTGATTGTTTTTAATTTACTTAATCCAAATGTAATTTTTGGGTTTAATCCATCTTTTTAACAAACATCTAAATGTCTTTCTTCATGAGATCCAGGGCTGTTTAGAAAACATCCAGGGCTTCAGACCATTTTAGTAGAACATCTCTCACTTTTTCAGCTTCCAGCTCTGCTTTGATAGCTCTGCTTCATCTTTCTCTGTTCTGATCTCTCCTGCTGCTCAATCAGCACACTGCATTCTGGGATCTTTATGTGCTCAGACAAAATAGTCCATTTTAGTAAATGGAAAGGGGAGCAGAAGTTGATGATGCATTATGTTACATTTTTCTGTTACCTTTGTGATTGTAAATCTTAATTATTTTATTTAAACATACATAAATAATTAATGGGTAGTGTTAAATGGCTGGGTAACCAGTGGGTCTCATTACTGGTGGGGACCCAGGTGGTTGTTTTCAGCTTCTCTGCATTGAGGTAACGTATAGTTGTTTGTAGATTATTATTTCAGAATCAGAATGTTTATTATTGTCATTGTACATCATGTCCCATACATGTACAACGAGAATAAAGCCAGCTCCAACCAGTGCACTCATATCAAAATGCCAGATAATCAAAAATATATACAGTACAATATACAGTAGTGTTATGTACATTAGAGATATAATATATGTTGCTGTATAGATTGTTAAATATGTGTGTAAATATTTCAGGACAGAAACTGTAAATATTGTACAGTGTCAAAATTACAGTTTTTTGAATGATGAATAATGTCAATAAACTTATATTTACATAAACTTTTTAGCAGACAAAAGTTAACAAATCTATCAGTGAACTAACATCTCCATCATGTTTTAACAGTTAATGGTCAGAAATCTGGTTTCTACAGGATGGAGAACTTTGTACCTGAGAGTTTCCAGTCTGCAGTTTGGACTCTCCAGTCCAGCAGAGAGAAGCTTCACTCCTGAATCCTGCAGGTTGTTGTTACTCAGGTCCAGTTCTCTGAGACTGGAGGACTGGGAGCTGGGAACTGAGGACAGAGCTTCACAGCTTCTCTCTGAGAGGTTACAGCCACTCAGTCTGGGGAGACAGGGAGAAAAATCTGCTATTAAACAATTCATCAGAAATATTGTTTATTTAGTATAATATATTTCAATTTTAAATGGATTCTGAGTAATCATCAGATCAACGGCTTTTGGGGACCAGAATTTTGCTGCTGCCCCAAACCATCAAGAACTCAGACTCATTACAGAACTACAAATCCCACATATTTAAACTTGCATTTCTGTAGAATAATTTTCGTATATTTCTGTGTTTTTAAAAATTGTTTTTCAAAGTGACTTTGTGTGTCCAAAAAGAACGATATAAGTTTGATGCATTATTATTATTATTATTATTATTAGTCAAAAAACAGAATCTTCACAAAACAACATGACAAAAAAACTTGCATGCAAAAAAAAAAAAAAAATATTTTCATGATTTAATTGAACCATTTCACCCTACGTAGGTAAAATGCCTTGTCCATGTTAGTTCAGTTCAGTTTATTCAAACAACAAAACAATATAAGATGTGTAAATACAACACAACACAATGAATACATAAACCATAATAAATTGTTCAAAAAGGAATGGGACGAAGTATAAACTTTTAAGTTTCCCATCCCTAATGATTCAAGTGACCTAAGTTGCTCATTTAACTAATTACATTCACTCTTCCATATTAATCTACCTGTTTTTTATCTTTCCTCGTCTACATATTTATCCAAAAGTAATTTTTTGTACCTTCTCTTAAACAAATTTATGTTCACACTCTGCTTTAAACACGGCTTTAAACTATTCCATAACTTCACTCCACTACTTGATATAGTCATTCTTTTCATCGTTGTTCGTACCATCTTCGTTCTGAATACTGCATCTCCTCTAAAGTTATAGTTTTCATCTCGTTCTTGAAACAATTCATTTATATTTTTAGCCACGAGTTTGTTTTTCACTTTATACATTACTTGCCCTGTCTTAAATTTTACCAGATCTGTGAATTTTAATGTATATAGCTTTAAAAATAATCGATTGGTGTGCTCTCTAAATCCTACTTTGCATATTATTCTTATTGCTCTTTTTTGTAGTGTAAATATGGATTGTAATGTGCTCTTATAGATGTTGCCCCAAACTTCAACACAGTAAATCAAATATGGCAAGAACAATGAAAAATAAAGCATTTTTAGAGATTTTGGGTTCAATATATAACTCGCCTTACTAAGAATAGCACAGCATTTGGCAAGCTTATTTTTCACATAGCTTACATGTGGTTTCCAGCAGATCTTGTGGTCTAAAATCACACCAAGAAACTTTATTTCATTCACTTTTTTGATTTCTTTATTATCAATTAAGATGTTTCCATTAATCTCAGAATTCTTTCTTCCAAATATAATAAACTTTGTTTTGTCCAAATTAAGAGATAATTTATTTTTATCAAACCAAATTTTAAATTTATTCATTTCTGTTGTAATTAGCTCCAAGATCTGCGGTAAACTTTCGCCCGAACAAAATACATTTGTGTCATCTGCAAATAAAATCAATGACAGTGCCCTTGAAACTTTACAGATGTCATTTATATAAATGATAAATAATTTGGGGCCCAGCACTGAACCCTGTGGTACTCCACATGTAATTTCCAAGAGCTCTGATTTATGTTCCCCTATTTGAACAAATTGCTGTCTATTTCCTAAGTAGCTTCTTATCCAATCTAACCCAACTCCCCTTATCCCATACCTTTCTAGTTTGGTCAGCAATATGTTGTGGTCAATGATATCAAAAGCCTTTTTTAAATCAATAAAAACCCCAACTGCCACTTTTTTATTGTCAAAGCAATCTGTGATTTCCTCCATGAGTTGTAGTAGTGCCTGGGATGTTGATCTGTTTGACCTGAAACCATATTGATTGTCAGTGTATATGTTATGTTTTTCCATAAAGATATCTAGTTTAGTGGTAAATAGTTTTTCAATTATTTTGGAAAATTGAGGGAGTAAAGAAACTGGCCTATAGTTTGTAAAATGGTGTCTGTTTCCGGTTTTGAACAGTGGAATAACTTTGGCTATTTTCATTTTGTCTGGAAATGTACCTGTTTGAAAGGACAGGTTACAAATGTAGGTTAGTGGTTTAATAATTTCTTCCATAACAATCTTAACAGTCTTCATATCTATTTCCATCCAGTCAGCAGAGGTTTTATTTTTGCAGTTTTGTATTATTTCTCTAACATCAGTCTCAGTCACTGCACCCAGAAAGATTGTGTATGGGTTCCTTTCCCCCATGTCTTCGCAGACAGATGTATTTGTCTCTGATATTTTTGACGCAAGCTCAGGTCCAACATTGACAAAGAACCTATTAAAACCATTTGCAACGTCAGTCATATCCTTTATAATTTTGTCCTTTTCAGTGAAATATTCCGGTAATTTTATTCCCTTTGACTCCTTTCTCACAATGCTGCTTAAGATAGTCCATATACCTTTAATATTATTTTTATTTCCTTCCAGCAATTTATTGTAGTATTCCCTCTTACAAGACCTCAATATATTAGTTAATTTATTTTTGTACCACTTGTATTTTACTTCTGCTTCCACTGTCCTTTTTTTAAGAAAATGTCTACACAATGAGTTCTTCTTCATACACGCCCTCCTCAACCCCTCTGTCACCCATGTACTATTTATCTGTTTAATGCTTTCTTTAAATTTCTTTACTGGGCAGTGCTTATTGTACGCCATATTAAACATATCCATAAATTTCTCATAGGCTGCATTTACATTTTCTTCGATGTACACAAGCTCCCAGTTTTGATGTAATAAATCTTGTTTTAAAGCCATCATGGCTCCCTCTGTTTTAATTCTTTTATATCTAAACCCATTAATTGCAAGCTTCTTTCTTCTATAATTGCAATTAAATAATGTAAAAATTGGTAAATGGTCAGATATGTCTGTAATTAATATACCACTTTCTATGCTATTTTCCATGTAGTTTGTAAATATGTTGTCAATCAACTTGGCACTGTGACAAGTTAATCTTGTTGGTCTGGTAATGGTTGGATATAGACCCATGCTGTAGACTGTATTTATAAACTGTTCCGTCTTTCTATGTCCTGTATTCATGAGATTAATATTGAAATCTCCACAGATGAATAAAAGCGTCTGTGTCTTATTAAAGAAGTGCCCAAACCATTCAGTAAATAATTCAACATTTCCTCCCGGTGCTCTGTAAACAAAACTGATAACAGCATTCTTCATTTTTTCTAAACCAATTTCAATTGTGACGCATTCCAGTAAGTCATCCACACATACCGTCATTTTGTCAACAATCTTAGCATTCAACTCATTTTTCACAAAAAATCCCACACCTCCACCAGTCTTATTGTTTCGATTCAGATGCACAAACTCATATCCTTCCATCCCAAAATCCGCCCCCCTTTCGTTGTTTATCCACGTTTCTGTTATTGCTATGACATCAAAGGGATGTACAACTTGACACACATAGTCCTTTATGTTTACAAAGCTTCTATACAGGCTTCTGCTGTTAATGTGTAGTACTGATAATTTCCCGTCCTGCTTTATTTGATTGTATTGTTTGTCGGTGTAGTAACGACAGTCACTGTTGATGTGAGTGTAGAAGTTGTTGTCGGGATCTATATCCTGTTCCATATCTAGTTGGGTATGCTCTGTGTATTGAAATTGGTGTAGGCCTAACTCCGTAATGTCCTGTAAATTATGAAGGTGTGACATACTGGCCTCCGCCAAATCTTCTTTTATGCTTGTTATGTAGGTGTAGTCTTTGCGTTACCTTACGGTAGCTCCCAAGACATTCCTCATTCAAACTTTCTCAACTCCTCCATACTCCTTACTTGAACAACTTTAGCCACTTCCGGAGCCCCATTTAACTTGATGAATATCTTGCCGTTTACAGTCCACGTTTGTTGTATTTTCTTCAGTTTTTTAAGAAATCTCGCTTGTTTGGCTATTTCCGCATTTTCCTTGGTCAGATGTTCATTTACATAAACATCGGTTATGTAAACATATTATTATTATTATTATTATTAATATTAATGTTGCGCCGATGCCATTTTTTTGCCCCGATACCTGATACCTGGCCACTTTTCAGTATTGGAATAAAAACATCCTAGTGCCATAAACCCCATTTCCACTACCCTTGTTAAACCGATCCATGCTGAGCTCGGTCCGAGCTTGGATCAGTTAACCAAGCCAAGCTTGGTTCTGACGACCGTTTACACATCACGCTATCTCGGTTCCTTGGTTTCCTCACCTCCTAGTGGCGATCTGTGGTACTACTGCTCTCTCGGTTTGAAGGAGGGAATCAAGCAAATAAAAATGGCGGCGCCCGTAACATTCAGGTAGTTATGCTTGGTGAAACGTTGTTGTTTGCAGAGAGTCAGGCGAAGACAGCAACTTTTGGTGAATTTACTTGACAGAGTCGGCTTTTGGGAAGTGGATAAGAGAAACGAACGTCTAATAAGGATTTACAGACGCAGGAAACAACGACAGACGCTGAGGTTCATCACGCTGCTAAGCAGAATCATCACTGGAAACCGTGTCACAGTAGGGAAGCTAGTATTTTTATCAATGTTTGAAATGTCAGCTGATCGCACGGAGATGACGTGGTCTGCTCATGCGCTCTTTGTTATTAGAGAACTGGGCCAGAGAAAAACCGGGCCGAGCCCACACATGGAACCGGTCTGCATTTAGCGCGGTCTGGTTGTGTCTAGCTCGGTTCAGTTCAGTTTGTGTTCCATTTACACTCGATAGTTATCTCGGTAACTGAGCTCTGACTGGTCTCGGCACGGTTAAAAAGGGGTAGTGTAAACGGGGTAAATGACTCGATGCCATCTTCTGGGGTATATAGTATGTTAAACTCTGGCCTATAATGGCTAAATCACCTGTCATGACGCTCTGATTTTTACACAATGTATAAACTAATGTGTAAATAAATACCTGTTTTCATTCTGATATATTTTTATGCCTTTTCAACAAAGATAGACATGGTATTATGCACATACAAAAAAAATTAATAAAAAAGGTACATTTCAATAAAGTCATAAGTTTTGTTTTTTGTAAAAAAAATGCACTCTCTCTCACACATCTAATTCTGAGGTATCACATCAACAACAATAACTTCTTTGAATATTTTTGCTTGCTGTTTATATCCATATTCATACAGTTTAAGCCTGGAAAAAGGTTTTAAATTTCCAGGTCATTCCAGTCTTACACTTTGCTTGTAACTGTGCAGGAGCTTAATACCCTTGAAAGAGACTGTTTAGCAACTGTTTAGTAACTCCAGGTACTTCGTTTGGCACCGTGGTTCAGCCTTAGTTTGTTAAATACAGAGACAACTAATTAATAAGCATTAAAGTATGGTTTATGGGTTGGGTTTCTGCAATGTTATCTTCAGAACCAATCTCTGCACCGCCTAATCTACTTTCAGCAGTTATCACACGTTATTGCAGCAGTAAACTGCAGAAAATACGGGCAGAGTTGCTCTCTTTGCGTTTACTCCCTCGGCTCCTATGGCGGAGGGATATTTCGTGCAAGCAGGTCTCTTAATAACCCCTGTTTCGTCACTTATTTTAGAGCCTGAATAAGCGATTTCACTTTCAGAAACATGCCCAAAAAACGCACAACCCCCGACTCATTAAATTTACAAGTGACTTTAGAAAAAAGAAGCCCAAAGTATCATGAAATAAGCAGTCTTGGCAACAGTGAGCGGGTCTGTTTTGCTACAGTCTCTAGCAACCTTGAAACTACGGAAAGCGCCGAGGGTAAAACAAACACAGTCCAGAGAGCGCAGCGGGTAATTACATAATTACAAAACATTAGGGAACAGTGTACGTGTTTTGACACGTGATTAACGGTGACAAAAAATAAAATTCTCTGCGTTATGGTATAATAAAGTTAACGTGTTAATAACGTGCTAAAACTGACAACCCTAATTCTAACACATTCTGTTGGGATTGGCGTCCTGAATGTATTTAATTCTTCAAAGTGGTCACAAAATAAAACCTTTGAGAATCACTCCTATACGGTGTGTCCTATACCGTGTCTGGTTTGTATTCATAGGGAATAAAGGTCAGACAAAAGTTAATAAATCTATCACTGAACTAACATCTCCATCATGTTTGTCTTAGGTTTGTTCTTCAGGGTTGTTTTGGTTCTTATCAGCCAAGTGTAGCTTCTGTTCCTGTCCACTTGTCCTGTCAGCTTTTTAGGCTCTTCCCTCCTTGATCACTTCCACCTGGTTCTGGTTAATCAGTTTCTCCATGCTCACCTGTGAGCCCGCCTATTTATACCTGCCTCAGCTCTCTGTACTTTGCCAGAATGTCTCGTCTCACATCCCCATGTCTCGTTTCTCACTCGTCGTTCACCAGTCCTCGGGTAAGAGCTCTCCAGCATTTTTGTATTCTGCCTGTCCGCATTACTACCTTACCCTAATCTGTTCTCCTGTTTTTGAGTTCACCCAGTTCCTGTCAATTTGTTTTCTGTCTGCCTGCCTGACCCACCTTCATCATCCCTGCAATAAACTCTGTGAAGCATTAACTCAGTGTCTGGCTGAATACTGGGTGTTCATCTCCTCATAAATCATTACATAGAGAGCACTGTGACCAGCTGTCTCTCTGTGTGGTGTGGAGGCTGCAGCGCCTCCGACTGGAAGAACGTAAGGAGAGTGGTGAGGACAGTAGAGAGGATCATCAGGGTTCCTCTTCCCTCCATTAAGGACATTTCATCCCAGCACTGCGTGTCCTGAGCCCGTAACATCATCAGAGATCCCTCACACCCCCACCATGGACTGTTCTCCCTGCTGCCCTCTGGGAAGAGGTTAACCAGCATCTGCTGCAGGTCCACCAGGTTCTGCAAAAGCTTTTTTCCCTGCTGCCATCTGACTGTTGAACTGTTGAACAATAAACTGGACTCTCCATCACATTTGCATCATTAATTTGCACTAGCAACTTTTTATTACCCATTTAAATAGTACACAACTGAACGTTTACTTCATCTTCGCACCATATTATTTTACACTGCACTGAACTTTTCATATTGATGCCTTTTTGCACCATAAACATGGAAGAACATTATTCCGCACACTCTAGAAAAACTGTTTTTTTCTCCAGCATTGTTACATTCTTGTCACTGCTGCCATCAGACTGTTGAACTATAAACTGGACTCTACATCACACTTGCATCATTATCTGGCATCTCCAATGTTGCCTATCTTTAATAATCCATTTAAATAGTACACAACTGAACATTTACTACATTTTTGCAACATAATTTTGCACTGCACTGAACTTTTCATATTAATGGACTGAAATCTGATTACAACAGGATGGAGAACTTTGTACCTGAGAGTTTCCAGTCTGCAGTTTGGACTCTCCAGTCCAGCAGAGAGAAGCTTCACTCCTAAATCCTGCAGGTTGTTGTTCCTCAGGTCCAGTTCTCTGAGACTGGAGGACTGGGAGCTGAGAACTGAGGACAGAGCTTCACAGCTTCTCTCTGAGAGGTTACAGCCACTCAGTCTGAGGAGACAGGGAGAAAAATCTGCTATTAAACAATTTATCAGAAATATTGTTGATTTCTTTACAGTCACCAATGTTCTCCTTGGAAAGATTGATGGATCTGTCTGATTTCACACATCTTTATGTTGCCTTCTGTTGTGAACTGGTTCATTATAAATAAACTGAGAAACATGAATCAATATTTACCTCATTAGCAGATTTCTCACTATCAGAAATAAAAGCAGCAACAATCTGTGTCCTTACAGAGCTTTGTTGGAGGCTTTAACCACTGGCAGCAGCCTCAGAAGAACCTCCTCTGAAGCAGAGTATTTCTTCAGGTCAAACACATCCAGATCTTCTGCTGATGACACTAAGATGAAGATCAGAGCTGACCACTGAGCAGGAGACAGTTCATCTGTGGAAAGACTTCCTGAACTCAGAGACTGTTGGATCTCCTCCACTAGAGAACAATCATTCAGTTCATTCAGACAGTGGAACAGATTGATGCTTTTCTCTGCAGACACATTCTCACTGATCTTCTTCTTGATGTACTGAACTGTTTCCTGATTGGTCTGTGATCTACTTCCTGTCTGTGTCAGCAGACCTTGTAGGAGTCTCTGATTGGTCTGCAGTGAAAGTCCCAGGAGGAACCGGAGGAACAAGTCCAGGTGTCCATTTGGACTCTGTAAGGCCTGATCAACAGCTGTCTGGTGAAGAGACTTTAATTTAGGTTTAAAAAATGAAGACCACATAGATGTTTGTGTTTCTTCCATCAGGTTGACACCAGAGGTGATGAAGGTCAGATGAACATGAAGAGCAGCCAGAAACTCTTGAATACTCAGATGGACAAAGCAGAACACCTTGTCCTGGATCAGTCCTCCTCTCTCCTCTTTAAAGATCTGTGTGAACACTCCTGAGTACACTGAGGCTGCTCTGATATCGATGCCACACTCTGTCAGGTCTGAATCATAGAAGATCAGGTTTCCTTTCTGCAGCTGATCAAAAGCCAGTTTTCCCAGAGACTTAATCATCTTCCTGCTCTCTGGACTCCAGTGTGGATCTGTTTCAGCTCCTCCATCATACTTGACCTTCTTCACTTTGGTCTGAACCACCAGGAAGTGGATGTACATCTCAGTCAGGGTGCTGGGCAGCTCTCCTCCCTCTCTGGTCTCAAACACGTCCTCCAGAACCGTAGCAGTGATCCAGCAGAAGACTGGGATGTGGCACATGATGTGGAGGCTTCTTGATGTCTTCATGTGGGAGATGATCCTCCTGGCCTGCTCCTCATCTCTGAATCTCTTCCTGAAGTAATCCTCCTTCTGTGGGTCAGTGAACCCTCTGACCTCTGTCACAATGCCAACACACTCAGGAGGGATCTGATTGGCTGCTGCAGGTCGTGTGGTTATCCAGAGGCGAGCAGAGGGAAGCAGTTTCCCCCTGATGAGGTTTGTCAGCAGAACGTCCACTGAGGTGGACTCTGTAGCATCAGTCAGGATCTCCTGGTTCTGGAAGTCCAGAGGAAGTCGACTCTCATCCAGACCATCAAAGATGAACAGAACCTGGAAGTGTTCAAAGCTGCAGATTTCTTTGGTTTCAGTAAAGAAGTGATGAACAAGGTCCACCAAGCTGAACTTTTTCTCTTTCAGCACATTCAGCTCTCTGAAGGTGAATGGAAATATGAAGTGGATGTTCTGGTGGGCATTGTCTTCAGCCCAGTCCAGAGTGAACTTCTGGGTTAAGACTGTTTTCCCAATGCCAGCCACTCCCTTTGTCATCACTGTTCTGATTGGTTGATCTCTTCCAGGTGGGACTTTAAAGATGTCTTCTTGTCTGATGGTTGTTTCTGGTCTGTGTGGTTTCCTGGATGCTGTTTCAATCTGGAATAAAGTAATTGATCTTAACCCCAGTTTAACTTTGCTGCAGCAACACGGTCCACATATTGTCTGAAATCGTCAGTAAAGAGAAGATGAAGCTCAGCTTTGGTTCCTAAATCTGCGTCTGAAGGAAGAGTTGGGGACCAAAGTGCTTTGGACCATTTACAGCACCGAGACGGTAGAAACCTAAAAACAGAGCCGGTGTCAGCTGCTGAGCACGGTGGAGGACGGGTCATGGTTGGGCCTGTTTAGCTGCCTCAGGACCCGGGTCACTGAGCAGAACCAGATCTGAGTCCGTCTGTCTGAAGCTCGGTCCAGAATCACGTTGGTGGAGCCAGACGTTTATTTCAGGGGTGGGTCGGTTTTATTAGAAGGTCCGTTTACTAATGAAGGATAATATTCTGTTCCTGTAACCTGGTACCTAAACACTGCAACAAGGAACAAAAAGTAAAATGAGTTTATTTCTCCTTGATCTGAGCAGCTAAATAATCTGATCTGCTGATGGAATCAGTATTTTAACCTCTAAACTAAGATATTCAGATTTACTGCACTAGAAATAAGACGATGGAGATGAGTTGGATTCTAAGTTCTGCTGAACTTGGACGGGTCCAGTGGTTGTCTGGGCTTCTGTTGCCTTTATGGTACCAGTCTGCCGGTTCTCCTCTGATATCGAGACAGTTTTATTCACAAACTCTCCTCAGAAGTTTGTCTCTCGGTGCCTGAATATTCTGGGTCGGTGCTGTTCTGTTGGTTCTACTGCGCCGCTGACCCGCTGTTCCTAATACAGCTTTGTTGTTCTGGCTAAAAGCAGCATTAGAGAAACTCCCTGCTTTTCCAGATTTGAACCTGCAGCTGTTTAAGTTGGTTCTGATGGTTCAGCTGGACCCAAACCTGGAACCCTGCAGCTTTAGGGACCGGTTCTGGTTCCATTAGGTCCAGCCACACCAGAAAACAGGAAACGGGTCACACACAAACACCAGCATAGATGGTAAAGTTCCATCTCCACATCTGGACCGACCCGTGTCCCGTGAACCCGTTCATCTAGAGCAGTGGTCTCCAACCTTTTTAAGCCCAAGATCCCTGACCTCCACTTTGGTGGGAAGCAATATCTACCTTTAGAGGCGTTGCAAGAAAAATAGCCCAGATTCTACTTCAAACTTGAAGCCTTTTATTAATGAATGAACTCATAAATCAACTGTTTTTGAATTACATAAAATGTTTTGGTCCAACTGGACAAATTACACAATGCAACAAAGAAAACATTGTAAGTAGCATATGAAACTAGCCATAGCTTCACATAAACACATCAGCTTCAATTCATCTCAACACAAGAGTAAAGTAATGTCTCATCAAGTGTTATGCTTATCTCCTGAAGCGTCATTAAAGTCACATTAAAATCAACATTTTACCAAACAGAACTCTTATTTTAACACAATTCTCAATGCAACTATAGGTACAGCTTTATGTCCAACACAAACAATAAAAGCATGGCCTAATTCCTTTTGGAAGTCCCCCCCCCCACTAAACTCTGACGCTCTACCTGTGTGTGTTCTCACTTTGTTTATTTCATACATCAGCTTCTTAATCTGAGTCTGACTCAAAATTTATGTTGCAAAATACAAATACGAAGAACACCCACATCTTTATGGTGTGGGGAAAAAAACACCGTCAGACGCCATTACAGATTTCAGCTCCCGCATCCCCGAGTGGCAGCTAATGCATCCCTGGTCTATTCTATCATCGGGATCTACAGGGAATGTTTCAAAGATCTACCAGTCGATCGCGATCGACGGGTTGGCGACCACTGATCTAGAGGGACCCCAGGATGGAAGCGGGCCTCGCCTTTATCTGGGCCGGCAGTCAGAACCCATCTGTTTCTCAGACCCTCTGGTTCTGAAGTCCATTCTCACTTTTATGGTTTTGTTAATGTAAACCGACCCTTTTGTCTGTGAAACACCCTGAGTGGACCCAGCTCTTTTTACCCAGTCAGGTGACCCCCACTTAAATATTACCTTGAATGTAGGATGCATAAAACAGACGAGTATGTTTTTAGTTATATTTTATCTACTTAAGATAGAGAAAGAGTTACATTCACATCAGCGCTGATGGGCTCTTGATCGGCAAGAAGCCCCGATTGCTCATCACACATACATTATATAGGGATCTAAGCTCTTTCTGAGTTTACTCTCTGCTCCTGTCAGGAAGAGCTGCAGCTCATTATGAGGCGGAGGGATATTTCAGCGTCACTTAGTTTAGACCCAAAACAAGCCACTTCACTTTCAGAAACAAGCCCAAAAAAACCTGCAACCCGCAACTCATGAAATTTACAAGCGACTTTAGAAAAAATAAGACCAAAGTCGTATAAAATAAGTGGGATTCGCCACAGTGAGCATTCTTTCCAAGTGTGT
Organism: Fundulus heteroclitus; assembly: GCF_011125445.2. NCBI lineage: Eukaryota > Metazoa > Chordata > Actinopteri > Cyprinodontiformes > Fundulidae > Fundulus > Fundulus heteroclitus. The sequence goes on along the minus strand of NW_023396846.1, from coordinate 2,438,629 downwards.
CGTATGCCTCCACCGCTCTGGTCAGTACACAAATGTTCCGGCAAATTCTACCTTGTGAAAAAGAAAAACCTACCGAAAATCCTTGCACTCGTCATCTTGAAGACATTCTTCTTCCAAATGTTGGCTACAGACGACGTGTTTTCTCTCTGGCCAGAAGCACGATGGCAAATCCTCTCTCTTCACGTTGGTAATCCAGCAAAACAGCCCATGGTGGATGATAAATCAGAAAGGTGAAAAAATAAATGTTTTTTCCACTTTTACCTGTTGTATTGTTACCTCCAACTGCCATGCACGTGGGCATTGTTGCTTCAGCAATAGCTCTCGTGAATTTCAATGGTGAAGTCCTCTGGAAATGCGAAATAAGTGTTGTTGATCGCAGCTGTGAACAACAGCTCCTACACCTGCTAATGCGCCGTGAACTGCCGTCGGCTCTTCGCGTATCCACGTCACAGGATGTGATGTCAGGTGGCCATTATTGCCCATATCTGGGCAATAAAGGTCTAGTATACAAATTTAATCAAAGGTATCTTACTAGCTGTTAATCCAGCTTTATGTGAAAAGTTAACAAAACCTTTTTAGTTATTTAAAGTTAATTATTTAATGTGTTTAAGGGTTTCGTTTCTTGCATTAAGACAGCTTTTATGAAAGTTTGACAGTTAAATTGGTGGATACACACCCAAAAGTAATAATGTAAAAGTAACACTTTAGCAATTGGAATATTGCTAAAGTAACACGTTAGCAATATTCCACATGTGTATGTTGTGTACAAACTTTAATAATTTCTAACAGACCACTTCACTCTCAGAAAGCAGGTCTGCTGGTGGTTCCTAAAGTCTGTAAAACCAGAATGGTAGGCAGATCCTTTAGCTATCATGCTCCTCTCCAGTGGAACCAACTCTCAGTTTTCGTCCATGACGCAGACACCCTGTCTACTTTTAAAACTAATCCTAAAACTTTCCTTTTTCCATCCATCCATCGTCTTCCGCTTATCCGGGGTCAGGTCGCAGGGGTAGCAGCTTCAAGAGCGAGGCCCAGATCTTCCTCTCCCCAGCCACTTGGGCCACTTCCTCCGGGGGAATCCCAAAGCGTTCCCAGGCCAGCAGAGTCTCTTGTGCATGTGTCCTGGGTCTTCCCCTGGGCCGGTGGGACGTGCCCAGAACACCTCACCAGGGATGTGTCCAGGAGGCATCCTAACCAGATGCCCGAGCCACCTCAACTGGCTCCTCTCAATGTGAAGGAGCAGCGGCTCTACTCTGAGTCCTCCCCAGATGACTGAGCTCCTCACCCTATCTCTAAGGGAGAGCCCAGACACACTATGGAGAAAACTCATTTTGGCCGCTTGTATCCGGGATCTCGTTCTTTCGGTCACGACCCAAAGCTCGTGACCATAGATGAGGGTAGGAACGTAGATCGACTGGTAAATCGAGAGCTTGGCCTTTTGGCTCAGCTCTCTCTTCACCACGACGGGCCGGTACAGACAAAGCTTATAGTTAGAGTGGTTCATGTTACCCTGAGCTACCTCTATAGTTATGCTGCTATAGGCTTAGGCTGCTGGAGGACATCAGGGTCTATTGTTCTTCAATTTTGCATGACTGTTGTCATTTCAGCTTTTAACTTTTGTTTTTTCAATTTTTTCTTCATAGAAGGTACACCTGGTCTGGCGTTCTGTTAGCTGTGACATCATCCAGGGAAGACAGATCACCTGTTATTACCATCTAATGTAAAACAGATTACTGGATCAATGTGTGCTTCTGTCCGCGACCCCATGAGGGATAAAGCGGTTCGGAAAATGGATGGATGGATGTGTGCTTCTGTGCTTTTTTGTCTGTTTTGTTGTGTCTCTTCTCTCTCTTTTGTAACCCCCAGTCGGTCAAGGCAGATGACCGTTCATACTGAGCCCGGTTCTGCTGGAGGTTTTTCCTTCCTGTTAATGGGGAGTTTTTCCTTCTGCTGTCACTTCATTTTTGATCAGTATGAGGGATTGCTGCAAAGCCATGTACAATGCAAACGACTCTCCCTGTGGCTCTACGCTTCTTCAGGAGTGAATGCTGCTTGTTATGACTTTGATGCAATCAACTGGTTCCCTTATATAGGAATTTCTTTTACCAATCTGGATAATCTGACTTAATATGTATAATCTGATTGATTTTGACATTGTAAACTGCCTTTAGATGACATGCAGGCATGGACTGGTAATCTGGCGTACCGGGCATTTTCCCGGTGAGCCGACGTGCTGTTTGGGCCGGCAGACCCGACATGTATATTAATAATATGTATTATTATTATTATTATTTTATATATCTGTCTCGTTATATTTGCATAATGCATGAAGAAAAATAAAATCAGCAGCGCAAGGGTCTGTTCCGATCATCCGGCCCTTACCACAGGCTACTGCAGCCCATTGGTTATCATCCCTGACAGTCTAAAGGGCTAGGCCAATCATAAAGTAGAAAAACACCTTCACGCTCCATGTGGAACTTTGTGCAGCGGTGTTTACAGTAGTAATGGATAAGAAACGCAAGGGAGGCGCAGAGAAACTGCACAAAAAAAAGAAACAAGTTCTTCAAACGGATGCTGCGAAATGTGTCAAACTGACTGACATGTTCCCAACAGCAGGCCCTTCATCTGCTCCGGTGTCTGATGTAAAAATATGGTGGTGGTGGTGGTGGTTGTAGTCAGTGACGTGCAGTAGGGTTCATAGCTGGTGAGGCACTGACGTCATCAGAGTCAGATTTACAAATATATACACTCTACAGAGTAGACTCATTGCAAAGTGCTGAAGGAGACTGATTGAGCCAAATTAATTCACCAAGAGACATGGAAAAATATTGATTATTTGATGAAAAAATTAAAATAAATTATTTGTCATTTGACTGTAACAGTTTATGAGTTATGATGGATTTCTGCATTTGTAACACATTCTAAAAACTATAACCCACATTACACACATTTTATCACAAAAACAAAACATGAATAAGTATCGCTGTCTTACCTCTACTTATAATTTAAGTCCCTGCGGCGCTCTTTCTGAACAAAAATATCATAATTTTCCGGTAAAAGTTCTCTTTATCTTCTTCAGTTTTAAAAGTCTTTCAGTCTCAATGGAGCTCACTGCCAGGGAAGAAAGCCTTCCCTGATCAGTCTTGTTCCAGCTGTATGTTTAGAGTCTTTTTAGTGCTTTACTTGTTTAGCAAAACTCGCTAATAAAACATCAATAACTTGTTTTGACTCTACTATTTGGGGATCACGAGCGGTGCCCCTTGAGCGCCCCCTGCCTAGCGGCCAAGGAACTGCCGACCTCACCTACAACCAGTTCTTTGCTGTTTATGATCGGCCAGCACCACGAAAACATGTTATCTGCACACAGTTTGATGACCAAAACACAATTCGTAATCCACATACATTAAATTGTGGAAAATCTGTTCATAACTGTTTGAACAATTGAATTTATGATCTAGAGACAGGAAGATGCATTCACAGAATGGAAGTCAGCGCAGTTAACATGGGATTGCACAATCCCAGGGGAGGCCAAGCTCGCTGCGGCCTCACCGGCTTCGCTATGAAGCGCCACCAAGGATTTACATGAAAAATAGCAAAAAGTCTGCGATTTTAAAGAAAATATGATCAAAAATTAGGAAATTAGATAAATAAAATACTTATTACAAATGACTGAGTAAATCAAAATTTATATTATTATATATTTTCATTCTTTCCATGATGACAAGTGAGGCATTCTCTGGTTCATTTTGTCATTGGCATCCTTTTTTACACAGTGAGTGCACATTAGTCCAATGTTACCCTACAGTATCTGGAAGACTGAATAGATCTGATGAGCAACTTACAATAACTTCTTATAATGATGTAACGTGATAATATGTGTGATTGACCGTGAAACCTCTCTCTCTCCCCTTTCTGATCTAAGAATTGTTGCTGTGCTGTGGTGGAGTTTACATTTTACAGTGTTAATAAATTAAGATTTTGGAAGTATTTTAAGTGTCAACTCTCACTAATTTCCATTAACCTGGCCTCAAGGTATTGCACAGTTGGTATTGCACAGTTGATATACACATTCAGTACACAAAACAAATGTGGTGGGCCAGTCTAATCCAAAATCCCAGGGCCGATTTTTTTGTCCCAGTCCACCCCTGATGACATGTTTCATGATTTGGAGCTATATAAATAAAAACTGAAATGTATTGAACAAGAGTAAGTTTGTCAGTTTTCAAGCAGGATTTGTTTATCTGTTCAACTGAAATATATAAAGAAAACCAAAGAGTTAAGATCACTTACTTACCAAGAGAAATTCCTTTGGAGTTTATTTGTGGTCTCTTGCTGCCACCTGCTGGACAAGTTTGATCAAATCCAAATGCTTTACATGTCAACATGGTGTCAAAATTCAGATTTCAATCTAAAATCGCTCACTTCGTGTGATACTTGCACTATGACATTAATTGAAAATTCTGAGCGTCTTGCTGAGATCTACAACTTTACAAAATTTCATTACTCTACGATGAAGTAAGTGAATAGCAAAGGGTCCTTTGAAAATTGCTTGGTGGTGCTATAGAGAAACTAAGTCCTGCTCACTAAAGTTTGTTATGGATTCCTGTTGGGGGGTGGATAAGGATGCATCCAAATGAGTTTTAAGCAGCTCGGCCCAAAATTGTGGAATTCAGAGCCAAACGTATGGCAGCGGCGTTTGAGGTGACTTCACCACGCCGCCACGCTCTCCTGCTCCATCGAATACACTTGGGGCTGGAATCCACAACACAACAACATGTCTTCTGTCTCTGGACACAGTTTCATGTTGATTAGCTCAGAGGGGTAACATAGCGACCGTTTACAGCAAAACATGACACTTCCTGTTGTCAAGGGGCGTGGCCTAAGTGATGTCATCATTTGACCATTGGATATTAAAGAAGACCCGATGATGATCAATCACAGAAAGTTTGGTGCCTCTGTGTGTTTCTGTGTAGGAGATATAACAGTTTTATTTTTTGTGGCGAGTAGGTGAACTTTGACCCCTGCTAACACCCCTTCAACATGCTCAAAAACTCACCGTTTTGATAACTTTTAATTGGCCATGCCTTATGATCAGACTGACCGAGTTTCAAGCCGCTTGCTCAAAATCCCTAGGACGAGTTCGATCAAATACCAATGCTGTAAACGTCAAAAATGGGGTCAAAATCAGACCTTCAATCTAAAATGGCCGATTTCCTGTGATATTTGCACTATGACATTAATTGTAAATTCTGAGCGTCTTGGTGAGCTCTACCACTGTACCAAATCTCATGTCTCTACGATGAAGTAAGTGAATAGCAAAGGGTCCTTTGAAAATTGCTAGGTGGTGCCGTTGAGGCATTTTTCTTTTGATTTTTGTGACGACCTTAAAATACAAAATTTTTAAACAGTCTTCATGCATCTGACAAGTTTGGTGAGTTTTTGAATATGATAAAGCCCTCAAAAAGGCCCCTCTTTGGGGTGGCAGATTAATAATAATAATTAAACACTACAGATACAATAGGCCTTCGCAGCGCTTCGCTGCTCGGGCCTAATAAGAAGAAACACAGAAACGATAGGCCTTCGCAGCGCTTCGCTGCTCGGGCCTAATAATAAAATCTGCAGTTACAATAGGCCTTCGCAGCGCTTAGCTGCTCGGGCCTAATAATAAGAAACAACACAGAAACAATAGGCCTTCGCAGCGCTTCGCTGCTCGGGCCTAATAAGAAACAACACAGAAACAATAGGCCTTCGCAGCGCTTCGCTGCTCGGGCCTAATAAGAAACAGTACAGATACAATAGGCCTTTGCAGCGCTTCGCTGCTCGGGCCTAATAATAATAATAATAATAAAATCTGCAGTTACAATAGGCCTTCGCAGCGCTTAGCTGCTCGGGCCTAATGATGAGTTTAAATGTAACTCACCCCAATATCAACAATTTTTTGCAGATAAACTGTATAAACTGGGCCTAAGGTGCTACTTTCATTCTACTATGAAGTTTTTTATATTTCTATGTGAACTGAACTGAAATGGAATCAAAAGTGTCATCTATACACGAGGCAAATTTATTTGAATAGCACATTTCAGTACAAAAACAATGCAAAGTGCTTTACATGATTAAAATATAGGAAAATAAAAGAATAAAAGCAAGTTGGAGTAAAATGTAGAAACAAAATAAAACATGTAAAAGTAGAAACTAAAATTTTAAAACAGTTGGACTACAAAGTGAACTAATGATGTTTCAGTAGTAATTCAGTTCAATTAAAACAGTCGAAGGCAATCCTAAACAAATGTGTTTTTAATCTTGATTTAAAGGAACTCAGGCTTTCAGCATTTTTACAGTTTTCTGGAAGTTTGTTCCAGATCAGTGAAGCATAGGAACTAAATGCTGCTTCTCCGTGTCTGGTTCTGGTTCTGCAGAGAAGGCTGGAGCCAGAAGACCTTAATGGTCTGGAGGGTTGATACACTGATAACAAGTCTGTGATGTATTTAGGTGTTAAGCCATTCAGGGATTTATAAACTAACAGAAGTATTTTAAAGTCTATTCTCTGAGATACAGGGAGCCAGTGTAAGGACTTTAGAACTGGGGTGATGTGCTCTACTTTCTTAGTCTTAGTGAGGACTTCAGAACTGGGGTTATGTGCTCTACTTTCTTAGTCTTAGTGAGAACGCGGGCAGCAGCGTTCTGGATCAGCTGCAGCTGTCTGATCCACTTTTTAGGCAGACCTGTGAAAACACTATTGCAGTAATCAATTCGACTAAAGATAAATGCATGGATTAGTTTTTCCATATCCTTCTGAGACATTAGTCCTTTAATCCTGGAAATGTTCTTCAGGTGATAGAAAGCCGACCTTGTAACTGTCTTTAGATGCTTTTGGAGGTTCAGGTCTGAGTCCACTCCCAGATTTCAGACCTGATCAGTGGTTCCTAGCTAAAGCAGCTGAAGCTGTGTGCACATAGTAACATTGAAACATACATTACAACGAAATTAGTTCTCTGCTTTTAACCCATCACCCTTGGGGAGCAGTGGGCTGCCATGTGCGGCGCCCGGGAAGCGTCTGGGGTTAAGGGTCTTGCTAAGCAAACTTAGCTCTGTATTTGCCCGGACATGTTGTTTGTCCGGATTCAGTCAGGTCCTCTGCTGAAGCAGGCAGTCAAGTCTAGCAGACCCTGGATTAAGCGTGGCTAGGCCAGGCACCTTCCCTCAGCTGCTGGCTTGTATGTCGGTCAGGTCTGACCAGGCCCTCATGGTTTGGCCTTCTTTGTCTGCTCTGTGAGAGCTGCTGTAGAGCTGAAGAAGTCTGCAGAAGTCAAGAGCTGAAGAATGTGGGAGGAAGGGGTTATAGCAGCAGCACTCCTGGTGAGAAGAAGGGCTGCCCAAGCCTTGAGGGCCTCAAGTTGCAGGAGGAGTAGGGTTCCTTTGTCAAACTCTTCCACTGTTCAGAATCCAATCCGAGATCAATTATTTATAATGGCGTTATTATGGGATAACACATCTAAATCTATAAAGTGTTAAGAAAAATAGGAGCCGACAGAAACAAATAATGTCCAGAGATTGAGAAAAACTGGCCAACATTTCAATGAAATCTGAATGATGAATGAAGGTAAAAACCAAGAGAGAAAGTCAACATGCTGTTATTCAGAGTGAAGCTTTGACTGGAAACAGGCAGAAAAACAACATGTTGATCCTGGAATAATCCCAGCTTCCATCTTTAAAGGACTGGAAGAGGAAGAAGTTTCCAAGGAATCATTTAGAACAGTTTCACAAAGAAACAGATTCAATCCATGAATGTGAAAACGTGTTTCTGAGTGAAAGAGACAGACTGTCACGAACCAGAGACAGGTGGACCCAGTATTCAACCAGACAAGCAGAGGTTAGGTGAAAGAACATTTAATTACAAAAAGCAAAGCCAAAACGGGGATCAAGACAAAAACGGGAAGACTGCATCCAATAACCCAAAAATAACAAAAAGCAGTCACTGACAAAACTATTAAAGGTATACTATGCAACCGGGGTTGATTTTCCAGCGAGGCTCCCCCCAGAGGGCGAAAGTAAAAGTGCACTGTCGTAAAGATGCTCAGCTGTTCTGGTTTCTCCGTCAAGACAGTCGCGGTTGTTTTGAGCTTAGCAGACAGGGGAACGCAACGAAAAGTGGAAAAAACGGCAGTACAAACAATGACTAACACAGTGAAGGTATGAACATCAAGCTTCCCGCAGCCACCTCGCCGAGCCGCAGCCGCCTCGCCAGTTTTATTATTGTTATTATTATTATTATTATTTTTTTATGTTGGCGAGACTCTACCGCCTCGCCAAGCCGCGGCCGCCGCCTCGCCAAGCCGCAGCCGCAGCCGCAGCCGCCGCAGTAGCGTCTCGCCAACATAAAAAAAATAAAATAAATAATAATAATAATAATAATAAAACTCGATACGCTTGCATGTTTATTTGGCGTTAACACGCGGTTCTTTGTTGTTGCTTTCGCGCGTGCATATAGTGAATGGCAGGGCAAAAATACATGGAGTTCTCACCGTAAAGCGAGACTTCTGTGTGTGCGGGCCATGAGCTCCTGCAATTGCAAGTGCGGTATTTCCCCCACAGACCCCCAGGCCTGGCGGCCGAGAAAACCTTTGATCGACCTGAAATGACTCATTTAATCATCCAAAACGGTATGGAACACATTAATTAACTGAAAAATGTTGCATAGTATGCCTTTAACAAAAACAGGGGACAGGCTAATTTAGAAATCCAGAGACAAACATGGTCAGATAAACAGGCAAAGAAAGCTGGGGTCCGTTCTTCGTACGTCGCTAACTCAGTTAGCAGGATTTCATTGTTGACGATTTTGGCATGATCTTGGATCGTTTGGTTCTTCGAAAGACTTCCTGCACTTGTTGTCATAGCAACATGTGCGCCAGCTTAAACCTGCTCCAGAGCAGGCTTATTTCATGTAAACAAGATTAGATCACGGCTGTATAAGCGGAGGAGATAGGGAAGTCTGCCGTAGCCATGTCCATTTTTACGACTGCAACCTGTTGCGGAAGGTGCAAGAATAATTTGCAGAGTTTTTCGAATTAATCGCGTATTGCGCAATAGACAGGATCCTTCAGTGCAGCGCGACAGTGTAATTGTAGAGAGATTTTTCTTGGTGGCTGTTATAAACAGACAAACACATCATTAAACAGTGTCTTTTAAAGAGGAAAAAGTGGTGTTAGAGTCATAAATCTAAAATATTTAAGTTATTTGTATGATGGTTTGCTTTTTATTTTTATCATATTCAGTAAGAAGATTTGTTCGGGCCATTTTATTGTGAAGTTTAGTTTACTTTGAAAGGCTTGCTTCCTGTCGAGCCGTATATTGTATTAGAAAAAACTATGGATGTATTATCTAGCCACGGAGCAATACAGTTTTACCGTGTAAACTGTGGATGACTTGGAAAAGGAAGATTTTTATTTTTTATGGATAAAGATTTTTTTTATTAAAATTCCCAGTTTGCACGCATCCTTTACTTCCCGTGCCTAAGGAATGACACTGAAATGTGGATCTCTTGACATAACAAGTGCCTTTTTAAAATAAAGTATAATAATTAAAGGCTACCATTTTGTAGAATATTCTTGTATTTCACTTTTACTTGTTCCCATGTTCTAGTGGGTCCCGTGGAGGCTCTGATATAAAAGAACAAAGTTAATATGAAATTATTAAAATGAAAAAATTCATGCTGTAGAAAGTGATAGAAACATCTACCATGGACAGTATTTACGCATTAATTTGTCTGTTGCTTTTTGCCAGCCCTCTCTCCTGGCTTTAACAGACTTTAAGGTGTTTTAATTAATGACTCAAATTCGGCATAACCTTCCATTAAAAGCTCTTGTTCTGCTTGGGAGAAAAACTGTGGGCGTTCTTTGTTCATGCTGAACAGCCAATAGCAGCGCTGCTGATCATTGTTTCTACTATCGATACATTTCCCCTTTTAAACAAACGCATGAACGCGCAGTTGTCTCAGATAACTCAATCCAGCCATACTAATCATAAACAACAGGTGTGTTCAAAGAACCCAGTTAGCCGGATTATGATTAGCCGGATGAAATCATCTTGGATGTGTCAGTTGATCTCGGATGTTTTAAGCAACGTACGAAGAACGGACCCCTGGACTAGACTCACCATTTGGCACCAAAAAACAAACAATGATGTGGCAGATTGCAGGGGGCAGAGGCAGGTATAAGTAAGGGAGTGATCAGGTGAATGGAGTGAAACTAATTACTGACATGGGTGGAGCTAATCGGGAACAGGGAAGTGCTTGGGAGTAAACTGAAGCCGATTGGATGGTGACTGGTGAAGGGGAGTGACAGGAAGAAAAAAGAATGCTGGCAGGTGAACTGAACTTAGACTGGTGACAGAATTGATTACATAAAAGAATCACTAAACCAAAACAGAACTTAAACTAATCCAGAACCAAACTCACCATAAAGACCAAACAGAACATAAGCAAATAATAAAATCCCCAAATCATGACACAGACATGAACAGACTGAACTATCTGTTCAACAGGGAGAGGCTTTCTCTGACAGGAGGAGACTATTTTACGGAGCCCCTAAAGGGACATGTAGGGGGAGAGCCAGAAGTAAAACAGATGGCCTGATCCACAGTCCTTACACACACACACACACATATATATATACATATATATACATATATATATATATATATATACATATATATATATATATATATATATATATATATATATATATATATATATATATATATATATATATATATATAGCCTGTGTTGCCACTCTGCAGCTTTAGTGTGTCCAGTTTTGCAACATTGTGCAGCCTTAGAAGGCAGATACTAGTAGTAAATCAGCCCGAATAAATTTCCATGCAGCACAGGAATGAGGCATCTTCTCGGATCCACGTTCACTACAACAGAACTTAACTGTTTTCTGCCACATACAATATGGCGGTGACATTGACGTGCGAACCCGTGCCCAACAACGCGTCTACGTATATGATGTCTATGCCTAAAGGGACATAGAGGAAAAAAAAAACTTTTGCGAGATCTCACAATAGTTTTTTTTCTCCATGTCCCTTTAGGGGCTTCGTACTCTTTAGACTCAATCAGCACAAAAACACTGAGGAGGCAGAACTGGACCTCCAGACCCCAAAGCCAGGATGCAGAGGTTCAGTGAATGTGGTGTTGAAGGTGTGGAGGTGGATCAGTGAGTCAGAGGAGACTCTGTAGAAGGACAGAATACCAGCAGGACAGTCCACATACACTGCTGCTCTGTTGGAGACGGAGGAGGAGGAGATAGATGTTACTCTGTTATTGTGCCAGACAGAGTAACCAACACCATCAGAGCAGCTCAGACTCCAGGATTGATCATTCCCTCCAAACCAACAGTCTCCACTGTTTCCTTTCCTCCTGATTCTTCTGTAACCCACTGATATATAAACTTCTCCTCTCCACTCGACCTCCCAGTAACAGCGACCAGTCAGACCAGTTCTACACAGCAGCTGATGATGATAAAATCTGTCTGGATGATCAGGATATGACTGAAGCTCCTCCACATGTGTCACCTTTCTGTTGTCTTGAGACAGTTTGAGGTTTCTGCTCACTGTGTTTGTGTCGATTGTGAGTTGACAGGAATCTGATGGAGAGAACAAAGACAATCCAGCTGCAGTTATTGATCATTTATTGACACTTTGATGATGACTCCTGAATGAGTGATGGACAGTTTAAAGATGGTTGAATGGGAGCTGCTTTGTTGTCATGAATCAAATGAAAAACACACTTACACTTCCTCAGACCTGGTGTCAACCATCGGACTCCAGCAGGCTCCACCCTGAAAGGAGGAGGGGGGTCAGACCATCAGTCTCTTTCAGCAGCAAACATGGACATTACATGTCTCTCAGACACACATTGTCCTCCACTGAGAAAGGACCAGTCCAACATTTGGACACGTCCACTTGTTGTAAAAATCCAGAGAAAGAAAGAAGAGCTGAGAGCAGACAGACACCTGGACTCTGATGATGATGATGATGATGATGACGATGAAACATTAAAACCTGCAGTGTATGTAGTGAGGACAGTTGGTGGCGCTGTAGCACAACTCATTTGTTCAAACAGAGGAAAAGCTCCAACAGAGAGGAGAAAGGAAATCCCTCAGTAACAACCTGAAGAAAGAAGAAGAAGGCCAAGAAGAAAGCTTCATCTATGGAAAGATCTTCTCTAAAGGGGGCGGAGCCTGGATTGGAGGTCCAAGTAAGAGCTTCCAGGAACAAACCTTGGGAACCTCTGGAGTAGCACATGTCTCTGAGATTACTGCTTTAATCAGTGGATTCATTGATAGAAGACAAGATGACTAAAATATCTGAGAGCTGCAGCTCCATTTTCTAGAGATCTGCTGGAACATCAGTTAGAAGTGAAGAATTTCATCATTTCAGATCCAATCTGTTCATCTTCCATAGAAACAACTGGATTATTGAGCTGAACTGGATCTGAAGGTCTGGATGGTAAAAACCTCCATTGTTTTATGGATCTGAAGGTCTGGATGGTAAAAACCTCCATTGTTTTATGTCTCACTAGTTTTCAGAAAGAGTTGAATTGTTGCTGCATGAATGAAATCCATCATGACTTGGAT